>NW_019154134.1:15383613-15703570 GCF_002288905.1 Enhydra lutris kenyoni | reverse complement strand
ATCCCAGGACCCTGGGATCATGACCTGAGCCGAAGGCAGAGGCTTTAACCCACTGAGCCACCCAGGTGCCCCAAGAAATAGACTTTTATATACATACAATGGCATATTATTCAGCCATAAAAAAGAACAAAATCTTGCCATTGGCAACAACATGGATGGAGCCAGAGAGTATCATGCTAAGGGAAATAAGTCAGTCAGAGAAAGACAGAGATACCTCATGATTTCACTCGTATGTGGAATTTAAGAAACATAAAAATAAAATAAAGGGAAAAAAAGAAAGACAAAACAAGAAATAGCCTTTCTTAAAAAAAGATTTTATTTACTTATTTGACACAGAGAGAGAGCGATCACAAGTAGGCAGAGAGGCAGGCAGAGAGAGAGGGGGAAGCAGGCTCCCCGCTGAGCAGAGAGCCCGATACGGGACTCAATCCCAGGACCCTGGGATCATGACCTGAGCCGAAGGCAGAGGCTTTAACCCACTGAGCCACCCAGGCGCCCCTCCCTTTTTTTTTTTTAAGATTTTTTATTTATTCATGAGAGACAGAGAGAGGCAGAGGCAGAGGGAGACGCAGACTCCCCACAGAGCAGGGAGCCCGATGTGGGGCTCCATCCCAGGATTCTGGGATTATGACCCAAGCCGAAGGCAGACACTTAACCAACTGAGTTACCCAGGCACCCGCATGGTCTATTTTATATAAAATCTATAATCTAAAAGAGGAGGTAGGTATAAACTCGTCAAATTTTATATAAAACTTCAAGTCATTAATTCAGCTGTCCAAAACTCAGAAGCTTTATTATTCAGACACTGGTTAGATTTTACACCATGAAATGTTGCTAGGCAAACTAGAAGTGTTAAATTTAGGGAGAATCTTTGACCTACTTAAAGATAATAAGCTTTTTAAACTCTAGAATCCAAACATTTTTAGTAGTGTTTGAACAAGTATGAAGGGACCTTAAGAGGTGGGTCATCTGGTTTCTAGTTCAGCTGCATTTTATAGGTGAGAGAGCTTAGATTTGAAGACTTGCCCAAAGTCATAGTACTGGTTAGAGGTAGAACCATAATTAGAACACAGTTCTCCTCCATTTCAGTATGTGTTCTTCTCTAACACACTGCCACCACACAGTAATCCAAACATGGAACAACCAGAAACCGCCGAAGAAAAGTTTGGCAGAACTAACCAAATTCATAAAACTTCCGTTGGCCAAAGCAATTTTAAACAAAGTTAAAAGACAAATGACAGTTGGAGAAAAAATACAACATATATGAGAAACAATAGCTAATATTTATACTATATAAAAGGTTCTTATAAATCCAGAACAAAATAATAATCCCATAGAAGTATTTACAGAGACATAAATCAATAGCTCACACACACACACACACACACACACACACACACACACACACACACACATACATAATACAAAGAGCCAATAAACATTTGAAATATGTAATGGCTTTAAAAAGCAAGTAGAGAACAACCTCATTTAAAAGCCAAGATAGCTTGGAGCACCTGGCTGGCTCAGTTGCAAGAGATTGTGACTCCTGATCTTGGGCTCGAGAGTTCAAGCCCCACAGTGGTTGTGGAAGTTACCAAAATAAATAAATAAACTTTGTTATAAAACAAAACAAGGTAACTAAAAGTCTACTCAGCTTTTGTTTTCATTACAGTTGGGGAGATAGCTCTTTTTCAGCTCTCTCAATGAGCAAAAGGGACCCCAGTGAGCCATATCAAAAGGGGATCCTATGACTTGATAGATAGGGAACTGAGCCATTCTGATGACAACTAAATTGGAATTAAACTAACTTATGGGGCGCCTGGGTGGCTCAGTTGGTTAGGTGGCCACTCTTGACTTCAGCTCAGGTCATGATCCTGGGGTCGTGATCCTGGGGTCATGAGATTGAACCCTGCCTATGCTTCTCTCTCTCTCCCTCTGCCCCTTCCCCTGCTTGCATGTGCATGCTTTCTCTCTCAAATAAATAAATCAAGCTTTAAAAAAAAAAAAACACCATCTTAAACATGGTCGCAGAAACCAGTCTTTCTGGTGCTGCTGCTCCATGAATGTCTGTCTATAGGGAACCTCAATAACACCAACTGGAAAGGATCAGGGCTGGGCAAACACTAATGTGTCTCTCTTTGGGCATATTCCCCTAGGCCAAACCACCAGGCTTCTAGATATGCATTTGCCACATTGTGCTCAAGTTAAGGTTATGTACTTTGGAAACCATGGATTTTAAGATACTAGGATTCTAAAATAAGTGCTGAACAGTGTGAGATGGTAGCAAATTGTTCCAGCAAATCAAAATTGTGTTTATGTAATGAGTTTAAGGCCCTGAAATTAACTCCCAGATTCCATTAGGGTTACAGACTGAGGTTCTATTAGGGCTAGGGAATCCTGTGAAAGGATCCAAGGAGTCAAGTGCAGAAGTAACCATAGGAGTGGGGAAGAGGCAGAAGAAATTCTACCTTTATTTGTAATGTGAACTCTCTCCACTCTTCACACTTCCTTGGACTTGCTTCCTGGCAAGTGTTCCAAAGACAAGTAATAGGAGAAAAAATGAGATCAGGTAGGACAAAAAGAGAAAAAAGTAGCTAAAAGCAATTTTTAAAAAGAAACCAAACCTAAAACCAGAAAGTGAAGCAAAATATTTTTCAAAAGATTGAAATAAATTTGTAGAAAACACAATGGATGAAAGGAGAGAGAAAAATGAGAGTCAGAAATCACTAAAAAGAGCAAGTAGAGGGGAGCCTGGGTGGCTCAGTGGGTTAAGGCCTCTGCTTTCAGCTCAGGTCATGATCCCAGGATCCTGGGATCGAGCTTTGCACCTGCTCAGCATGGAACCTGCTTCTCCCTTTCTCTCTGCAGCTCCCCCTACTTGTGCTCTCTCTCTCTGACAAATAAATAATTAAAATAAAAAAAAAATTATATGTAAACCTTCCTAAAAGCCAGAAAATGAGATTGATTTCAACATAATATACATATAAGGGGGAAAACTTAAAAACAAAAGATGAATGACACTGGATAAAGTAAAAACAAGACAAAACAAAGAAACTCCCCAAATCTAGAACATTAAAAAAAAAAAAAATCATGAAACAACAAACTTGTGAATGCGTAAAAAGAAAGAAAAGAAAACTGCTAGAGGCATTCAGTTTTGGAGTAAGTCTGATTATCTCGAAGAAACAGGATCCTGCTGTGCCAGGACCTCCTAGGTTAATGGAACAGAGGGCTCCTCTGAATCTGCCCTAGGATATTGAGGCTCATGGCTCCCAAGTGTCCTTAACTATTTGTGAAAGCAAATATCTGACTTCAACAGCCGATTCAAGCAGAACTACCTGGACTGCAAGGACTTCTCCCAAGCCCTGACTTCCCTCTTCTTCTTCTCAGCATAGTAAGTTATATTGCCAGTTAATCGATAACCTGCCTGCACAAGACTGCCTAGGTAGGAATTTGTAGAGCTAGACTATGAACCCAGCAACCTGAAGCCAGAGCATCAATGCCAACCATTAAATTCTGTGGTGTCCTGTAACTATGCTTCATGCCTGTACCAGTAGCTTTTCCACACCCATTTATAAGCTGACATTCTCACTTTTAATCATTGGGGATTTTTTTCATAATTCACAACCTTCCGTAGAATAAAAACAAAAGCAGTTTTAATTTCATCTTGAAATACTTCCTGTTTCTATGTCTTCTTCCCCCGTTCATTTAAAACAAAAGCCCGTCCCTTTCTTTTCTTCTTGTTTCTCTCCTTATTATAAAACCCATGTGTTTACATTGTAGAAAATAAAGGGCTTCCAAAGTATATAAAACAAGAAAAAAATATTCCACCAAATATAAACAATTAAAAAAAACAGGACCCTGGTAATGATGTTATTCAAGTGCCTGAATGTATCTGTAGAGACTCGGTGGTTTTAAGGCCTTTTCTGCATAACATAATGCTCATTTTTACCTAGCAGACATGATTGTCAGCCATGACTGACAGCTAGAGCTACATCTTTATTGGTGGGATTGAATAAAAAGAAGCCATTCCAATTTGGTACTGCAGTAGTTTACTTTGAAGTGTGATTCTATGTTTTCTCTTAATCTCATTTGTAATCATCCCATCTCATTTTACCAAAAACCACTGCATTGGAATCTTGCTGATAATTATTCTTTGTGAAGGCCTAATGGAGTATGGCAAAAACAGAGTGAGCATGGCTTCAATACGAATGTACTAAGTGGTGTCTAATATCTTGATATTCTTCTGTTCTTTTAATGTATGTATGACTCCCTGATGCTTCTGGGCCACTGGCAGAGAAGGTGGCTTAAAAATCATTACCAACGTAAATTTCCATCCACAGACTCCACTTTTTAACTTTCTCACATCAACTCATCTAAAGTCTTTTGTGTTTAAAAGTCTGTAATAGCCCTAAAGGAAGGTATTATGTGTTTCATCTGTTGCTCCAAAAGAAGCGAAAAGCTAGACTATTAACCCGCTGTGTAATCCCTGCACAGACTACAACGCCTTTCAGTGGGAAGTCAGGCTCTGCCAAGAGCACGGAGGATTGCAATTTAAACATTACAGGGTCAAGTTCAACATTTGTTCCATTCACAGATCTCCCACTAACATCAATGAGAGTTTTGTGCAGAGTAGAATTTCTTCCTCAAATGATTTCTGTAATGCCTTCTATTTTGTCAGAACGTATTCCACGAAGAATGTAATAAAGAAGATATACGTAGTACCTCTCTCTTTTATCCCTACTCTTGATTTCAATAATATGTCATCTCCAAAAAAAGCATTTTTCTTATAGAACATGATTTAAAGGTAAATAAGCCGGTGCAGAGAATGTAAAGAGATTTTTTCATTCAATCTAGGCTCATTTGTCTGAGGGTTTTTTGTTTTTTTGTTTTTGTTTTGTTTTGGCCTGGGATATAAACATCACAAATGAATTCAGTCAACAGCCTTTGAACCAAAGAAATTTTATGTCCTATGATACATCATAATTGACTGATTGGGAACATGGAGTTCTTAAGCTATTGCTATTAGATTAAGGTATGCGGAACGAAGTATCAATTCCACAAATATCCCTGGGTAAGTAAAGGCTGCTAAATAGGAAAAGTGAAGGTCCTGAAATTTATATAATTGTTAGAAAGGTAGGCAATCTATATTAGTGAAGAGTTTGAATACTACAATGAAATTTTATTGTTCTTAAGTAATACAGTAACATCAATAAAAATTAATAAAGTACTTGAACAAATGAATGTGCATAATTTATATTTAGCCCATTGTTTACGTGCCTTATAATTGTCAGGGAAAAGAAAATATCTGAATAGTAAAATATTAAATTCCTTTTAAGGGAAATAAAATATTAGGTATTTTTCTTTGAATAACTATAGTAATTATCTGATTAACCCTTCTATCAGCTTGTAAAATGAGACATTAATTTACATTACACAAATTAACTTTAGTGTCTAATATCATAATGTAAGGTTATCTTTGGCTTTTAAGATTTAAAAATAAAATCTGCAGTTTCTTATAGACTTTAAAATCTGGTGTATGTTTTCCTTAATCTCCAGAAATATTTTAAAACAGATTAGATTCTAAACATCATTAGTATTCTATAAAAAGCTTTGGCATGACACACTCATACTTCATGTAAGGGAGATGCTCTTACTTTTCTGTGGCTCAGGAAAGGTTGTTTTTTTTTTTTTTTTTTAATTTTTCATAAACATATAATATCTTTTTATCCCCAGGGGTACAGGTCTGTGAATCGCCAGGTTTACACACTTCACAGCACTCACCATAGCACATACCCTCCCCAATGTCCATAATCCCACCCCCCTAACCCCCCTCCCCCCATTAACCCTCAGTTTGTTTTGTGAGATTAAGAGTCACTTATGGTTTGTCTCCCTCCCAATCCCATCTTGTTTCATTTACTCTTCTCCTACCCCCTTAACCCCCCATGTTGCATCTCCTCTCCCTCATATCAGGGAGATCATATGATAGTTGTCTTTCTCCGATTGACTTATTTCGCTAAGCATGATACCCTCTAGTTCCATCCATGTCGTCGCAAATGGCAAGATTTCATTTCTTTTGATGGCTGCATAGTATTCCATTGTGTATATATACCACATCTTCTTTATCCATTCGTCTGTTGATGGACATCTAGGTTCTTTCCATAGTTTGGCTATTGTAGACATTGCTGCTATAAACATTCGGGTGCACGTGCCCCTTCGGATCACTACGTTTGTATCTTTAGGGTAAATACCCAGCAGTGCAATTGCTGGGTCATAGGGTAGTTCTATTTTCAACATTTTGAGGAACCTCCATGCTGTTTTCCAGAGTGGTTGCACCAGCTTGCATTCCCACCAACAGTGTAGGAGGGTTCAGGAAAGGTTTTATAAAGGCAATCTGGGGACAAAGATAGCTGATAGAAGGTAAAAACAAAATAGGCACTTTGGCCTATGCAACAACTCACTCCCTGTTATATCCAATCATTGCCAACTTCAAAATTTCTTGTTTTGTTGTTTTTTAAAAAATTTAAGTTAATTAATTTATTTTTTAATTTTATTTTTAAGTAATCTCTACACCCAGTGTGGAGCTTGAACCTACGACCTTGAGATCAAGAGTCGCAAGCTCCACTGACTGAGCCAGCCAGGCACCCCTTGAATATATTTCTACAGAGGTTCACTGCTCCTTCAAACTTTAACTGTGGCAGGCCTTTCAGAAAATCACAAAGTTACACCATCTGCTATTTATTAATGGTGCATTCAAACAGTAAAAACTTCTTTAGGAAATCAAGCAGATGTCAGATATCACTGGCATTTGTGGGATATATCTTATGGATCCGGTAGGAGGCTAGGCATTTCACAAGTGATGTCTCACAAGATAAATCAAGAGATATCAAGTTATTTGTTACGGATCATATTCTTAGAAGTTAAATTCTTGGGGCGCCTGGGTGGTTCAGTGGGTTAAGCCTTTGCCTTTGGCTCAGGACAGATCTCAGGGTCCTGGGATTGAGCCCATCATTGGGCTCTCTGTTCAGTAGGGAGCCTGCTTCCCGCCCCAACCCCACCTATCTCTCTGCCTACCTGTGATCTCTATCTCTGTCTGTCAAATAAATAAATAAATAAATAAATAAAATCTTTTTAAAAAAGAGAGAGAGATATCAAGTTAAGAAGTTTTAGGGGCGCCTGGGTGGCTCAGTGGGTTAAGCCTCTGCCTCAGCTCAGGTCATGATCTCAGGGTCCTGGGATCGAGCCCCCCATCGGGCTCTCTGCTCCGCAGGGAGCCTGCTTCCTCCTGCCTCTCTGCCTAGTTGTGATTTCTCTCTGTCGAATAAAAAAAAAAAAAAAAAGTTTTAGAGAGGGCGCCTGGGTGGCTCAGTGGGTTAAGCCTCTGCCTTCGGCTCAGGTCATGATCTCAGGGTCCTGGGATCGAGCCCCACATTGGGCTCTCTGCTCCTCAGGGAGCCTGCTTCCTCCTCTCTCTCTCTGCCTGCCTCTCTGCCTACTTGTGATCCCTGTCAAATAAATAAATAAAATATTTTTTAAAAAGTTTTAGAGAAATCTGTGATTTATATGGCAATTTCAGAATTTCAGGAACAATCAGTTGTTCCATTGTCCTAGGAATCAGACAAGTCCCCACGTAGGAGTTACCATTACAAACAGACCGTCAATTTTTGGTGGTCTTTTGAGTTGGGGACTGTTCATCAGATATATGGGATGATGTGGCAGTTTTAAAAATATATCCACAAGTTCTTTGGGGCTCCTGGGTGGCACAGTCGGATAAGTGACCAATTCTTGGTTTCTGCTGGGGTTGGGATCTCAGAATCATGGGATCGAGCCCCATGTTGGGATTTGTGCTCAGCATGGAGTCTGCCTGGGATTCTCTCCCTCTCAGCCTGTCCCTCCCCCTTCTCTAAAATACATAAATAAGTCATTCAATAAAATAAAATATATCTATAATTATTTCATAGCACTCACATCAAAAGTGCAATCCGTGAACCCTGCTTTTGATTTGGCTTCAACCAATAGAGAACAGAGAAAATGACACCACATGATTCCCTAGGTGAGGGCAAAAAAGGCAATATGCTTTTACTTTGTTCTCTAGAATACTAGCTTTTGAACACATCAGCTACCAACTCAACATTTTGTCTTCCCTGAGGCCATGATGTATGAAAAAGGTGAAATTAGCCTCATGACAAGACCACAGAGAGGCCTCATGACTATAAATAGAAATTGAGAGAGCTGACAGATCAGTCTCAAGTTCTTCCAGCCTCCCTTCCCCTTCCAACCTGCCCCTCCCCACAACTGTCACAGCTCCAGCAACAATCACATGAGAAATTATGAGGACTATAACTGCATAGCCAAAGCCTCCCCAAATTTCTGACTCAGAGAAAATACAAGATATAATGTTTATTGCATTTAAGCCAATAAATGTTGGGGTATTGTGTTACACAGCAATAGTAATCAGAACAGATACAGATTTCTTTAATTAAAAATTTTTTGTATTGAAAAAAATTTTTTTTTGTATTGGAAAATTTCAAATATATTCCAAAGTAGAGAGACTATACGATGGATTCTTGTGTGTATTACCCAGATTCAGCACCTGAAAACTTTTGGCACATTTGCATCATCTGTCCCCTTTTTATTCTTACTGAACTACACTGCATCCTAGACATGTGTTATGTCAAGGATCATATGATATTTCAGTATGAATATCTAAAAAAATAGACAGTTCCTTACATAATGAAAATGTCACCACCACACTTAACAAAATTAACAAAAATCCTCTGGCATTGTCTAATATCCAGACTATAATCAATTTTTTTGATTGCCTCAACATTGTGTTTTTACAGTTCTCAGAATAAGAATTCAAACAATCTCTACATATAGGATTGGTTATTGTGCCTGTTAGCCTCTTTTTTTGTTTTCTAAAAAAAAAAATCACTTCTCCAACCCTCCCCCCCCACCATTAACTATTTGCAGAAACCAGATAATGTCTGAAGATGTTTGCTTTCTTATGGTGTCATTTAACTTGCTCCTTTATTCCCTATAGTTACTGTAAATGAAAGTTGGATCAAAAAAGTGATCAGGGAGCGCCTGGGTGGCTCAGTGGGTTAAAGCCTCTGCCTTTGGCTTAGGTCATGATCCCAGCGTCCTGGGATAGAGCCCCGCATTGGGCTCTCTGCTCCTCAGGGAGCCTGCTTCCTCCTCTCTCTGTCTGCCTCTCTGCCTACTACTTGTGATCTCTGTCTGTCAAATAAATAAATAAAATCTTAAAAAAAAAAGTGATCAGATTCAGGGTCAACTTCCCTCCCCCGCAAAAAGGATACTTGATAAATGCCATGTGCTTCATAATGCATCACATCAGGAGGCACACGGTATCTGTTGTTTCACTTTTAAGGTGCTAAGACTGATTAGTCGTGCTGACAGCCTTATTATCCCTCATGGTAAAGTTCTCATCTGCCTTTCAGCTAATGGTTTCACTCAATGATGATTGTCACCCGAGTCAAGTATTGCATTAATGCTACTGGGATGTCACTGCTCCCAGACCTTTTCAATAGCTCGTAGTAATAGTAGCTATAGTACATTAGAAAAAAAAATGCTGATAGTGTTATTTCCAATTCAAAATTAACATTGTAACAATGTAATCCTGCAGGATTTTCCTTAAACTCTTTGATTTTTTAAAAAGATTTTATTTATTTATTTGACAGAGATCACAAGTAGGCAGAGAGGCAGGCAGGGAGAGAGGAGGAAGCAGGCTCCCCGCTGAGCAGAGAGCCCAATGCGGGGCTCGATCCCAGGACGCTGGGATCATGACCTAAGCCGAAGGCAGAGGCTTTAACCCACTGAGCCACCCAGGCGCCCCAAATTCTTTGATTTTTTACATGTTTTCCTTACACTGAAAACCTTCATTCCTAAGATCAATGTAATTACTTATTTGCATTAATCTATAGTGTGTTTAAAATAGTTTCAGAATAATATCAATATTGCCTTTAACAATTAGATGCAGAATATAGGTTACAATTTCTTTGTACTTGTTCTTAGAATATGTTCTGTTAAGGTATACCTTTGAAATAATTATTTTCTTTGTATCTTTTTATTTGTAACTTTTATGTTACTGACTTGATATTAAGTTCATTTGTTTCAATTCATTCAGTTCAGTTCAAGCTAGGTTCATTAGTTTCAGTCTGTAATTTTTATATATTGTTTTAAAAATGTTTTTATTTTATTTTCTGAATATGTGCAACATTGATGTACTTTACATGGCCAGATGATCTAACAAGATACATTCAGAGAAGCCGGTTCATTTTTTCCCCCCACCACTCTATTCCTTTCTTTTCTGAGATGGTAATTTTTTATTAGTTTTGGTTTAATGCTGTGTTTTAAAAAGATTTTCATTCATTTACGTTATTTTGAGAGACTGTGAAGGATGACAATTCGTCTTTAGGCTGAATTGCTGCATTAATTCTTAGGATCATGACAGCTGTAGATTAAAAAAGAATTAGTGTTCAGATGCAGTGGTCTTCATACACACAACTCATTTTGGCTTTTGTCCTCCACGGCTTCCCCTCAAAGCCTTTTTTTTTTTAACTAGGCTCTGTGCCCAAGGTTGGGCCAAACTCACCACCAGGAGATCAAGAGTCTGCACGCTCTACTGACTGAGATACCAAGGGTCCTGCAATCAAAGCCTTTTTAAAAAAGAAATACTTCTCTGCCTCTCTTCTTCATGGTTATTTACCGTCTTTACCGAAATGTACTTACCTAGTTAAAAGATTCTATTTTTTCTTTAAGATTTTATTTTTTTAAGTAGTCTCTACACCAAACATGGGCCTCAAACTTACAACCCCCCCGAGATCAAGAGTTGCATGCTCCATTGACTGAGCCAGCCAGGCAACCCTAAAGGATTCTTTTTAGAAAATAAAGTTCATAATAGGATTCCATTTTATATATTTTTTTCAAGAAAAAAAAAAAAAGCAATGACACATTATACCAAAATAACAATGTACTTATTTCTGAAGAATGAAATTTTAGGGGTGCCTGGGTGGGTCAGTGAGTTAGGCATCTGCCTTTGGCTCAGGTCATGATCCCAAGGGACCTGGGATCGAGTCCTGCATCAGGCTCCTTGCTCAGTGAGGAGCCTGGTTTTCCCTCTCCCTCTGCACCTCCCTCAGGTTGTGCACGTGCTCTCTCTCTCTCAAATAAATAAGTAGAATCTTAAAAAAAGAGAAATTTTATATTATTTAATTATAATTTTTATCTATGTTTTCGTATTTTCTACAATGATGATATACTTATGTAATATTAAAGGGAAATGTGCTTTTCTTTACATAGAAAAATAATAAAATAATCATTTAAAAATAACTGGATGAATGATAAATTATTGTTAAGATACAGAATTTTTGTTTAGGATCATGAAAATGTTCTGGAAATAGATAGTGGTGATGGTTACATTACACTGTGAACGTACTTAATTCTAGTGAATTGTACACTTAAAAATGATTAAAATGTAAAAAAAATGATTAAAGTGTAAGGTTTATGTTATGTATATTTTACAACAATAAAAAATAAAATTAAGGAAATTTAAAAACGTTACTACACATTATCCCTAGTATTAAATGAAACTCACTAAGTACCATGATCTTGCCATACTTCACGTAAGGTTTTTGAAAGTTTTCTAATTAATTATTTTTTTAGCAATCTCTATACCCACTGTGGGGCTCAAACTCATGACCCTGAGATCAAGAGTCTCATGTTCTACCGAGTCAGCCAGACACACCCCATAAAGTTACATCCTTTAGACAGATGTACAAAACATTATTACTTGCTTGTGGCATAAAAAGAATAAATATAAACTAATATTTACTGAGGGACTGAATAATCTTACGTTACACATAAGATATCATTTAATATTCCCAAAAGTCTATGAGATAAGTACCATTATTATCTCCATTTTAAATCCGAAGAAACCGAGGCTAAGAAAGTTTAAGTCACTTATCAAAGACCACTCAGCTAGTAAGTGGCAAAACCAGAATTTCACCAAAGGTCTGTTTGACACCAAATCACTGCTCGTAACCACCATGTTTTAGTAGTTTGACTCTACCAGCTCTGGATTGCCATATAGGGACCAGTTACACCACATCCCTGTGGTTAAAATATATTGTTTCATAACTTTTCAGATATGAGTTTACTTAAGATGTCTGCCATGTTTACTTTTAAACTTGTGTTTCTGCTATGTTTAAAAATTGGTTAAGTTTTTATAGAAATCATTCCTATGATTAATTATTCTTATTAATTTCACAGTTATGTCAAATAATGATGGTGGTACATTTGCTCTATTTCAGCTACAAAAAGAATCAACAAGAAGGTGCAACTTAGGATGAATTTTGAACACATTTTTCCAAGATGAGGTCAGCAGCTTTCTGGAAATGCTGGAGGGGGGGGAATTACATAATTCTCTTTCTAAACCCAGCAACTTCAGAGTTTCCAGAGTCTGGGGAGAAGATCAGAACTCGGGTTAGATGTGAGTTTAAGAAATATGGTCACCTCTCACATTCTTCTAATTTAGAAGCTTGAAGTGTACTTTGCTAGCATAGGCCTATGGCAGCATGCTGCTCTTAAGACCTACTCTTTGCTTTTTCTTCATACTCCAAAATTCTCAGGAGTGAGTTCTGGTTAAATGGTGGTAGGATTTGGACCCATTATGGTGTTCTGGCATGGCTTAGAGCTCCTGCATGGATCCTGGAATCAATCCACTCCCTGAATGCTGTTACGAATTTCAATTCCGAACCAGATATGTGGCCACACTCCTAAATGGAGTATTAATAAGATCACATTCCTTGGGCTCTTTTGGCTGACCCTTTAGACACTGAAGACTCAAGTTAGGAGTGTAGTAAGCTACCTAGGCCTTGGGTGCACAGAAGCAGTCACAAAATGAAAACTGTCTCTACAGGGAGCCTGCTTATAACTTTGCATTGTACTGACTTAATTTTCCCAAATAAAATGTACTTTATTTGTTTAAAAGAAAGAATGCTGTTTCCAGAGCTGTTGAGGCAAATGTAAATTTAAGAGCATTACAAGGCCACTCTTGAAAGAAATGTGAAAAGCAATTAAAATTTATCAATATTAACAGTACTTTTAGTATGAGAATGAGAAAGTAAGTTTCACGCCAAGAATTTGTCCAGTCGTGCAGAACTGAAGTCTGAGCATGCAAGTAACTCAGTTAATCAGGGTCAAAGGAGGATAATGAAATAGGCCTTTGAGATATAGAAAGAACATAGAAAAACTGGGTGAACATGCAGAAACCAAAAAATCTAGAGGTCTTACCCTCTCGGAGTCTAAAAGATCCGACACAGAATATTTTCCACGCTCTTAATTAAGACTCTAAACAGTTTTTCACGTAATTTTCTACCGCCCACAAATATGCCCTCAGCCACCGTACACAAGACCAGCATTAGACATTCCCGCTTACAAAAGGGGACGTGTCTACCAGGGAAAGGCTTGCATGAGGAATACTGAGTATATATTGTCCATGAAGATGAGCTATGGAATAGGGCATCCAAAACAGAGGATAACCCCCAAAGCAATCATATTTCAATTTGAAATATATTTGTTCATTGTAAAGTGCTTCCTTACTGTATCCTTACGTGGGCCGAAATGTCTCAACTTTAAAACTACTGACATTCTGGACCTGATTATTCTTTGTTGTGACTCTGGGTATTGTAGGATGTCACCAGCACTTCTGGCTTCTATCACCAGATGCCAGCAAAAGTGTCTGCTGGGAGGCAAAACCAGTCCCAACTGAAAAACACTGATTCACACCAATATCAAGGTCAGTTTGTCTCTTCTGCAGGCACATACCAGCTGGGTGGTCGGGAAAGTGGCAAAGAGTAGAAGAAGAAGCTGACCCAGGACAAAGAAAATGTATTGCAGATAATCTGCAGTGTAGATAATAAACAAGTAATTTATGGAAATTAAATATAGGGTTGAGCGGCGTCTTATTAGAACCAAGGCTCTCAATTGGCAGACAGTGAGTGATTGAGGTTGATACAAATACAGGACATAGTTGTAATCACCTTCCGGCTGCCAGACCCCAGCCACTGATGATCAAATCAAGCATTCCTTTTATAGAACTGAATGACTTGATACACATTGTGCAGTGGAGAGCTTGCTTGTTTTTCATTCATTGACAGCTGGTCTCGCAGAAAGTCTGCCAGACGCTTGGGTCGGGCAACAAAATTCCAAAAAGCATATTGAGTCTGCGAAGCTATAGGCCTGATGAATAAAGATTTTTGCAAAGAAGAAGTAATCACTTCTAATTGAAACATACATTTGATAGCACTTCTGATGCATTTAGGCAAAGTACATTTTAGCTTTTTTTATGTTTACATATATTTTATGGTCAAAAATCTATTTCTATCAGAAAATCTTAAATGTTGATACCAGGATGATACGTGGGTAAGTACAAAACACAGGCTAACCCTCCACGTGCCCCCTTCTACTCACAAAATCCCCTAAGGATAGTCACCAGACTGATTTCTAACTGCCTGTTTTTGTGTTTTATTTAAGTGGAATATAATGTATGTTATTTTGTATCTGGCTTCTCTCACTTGACTTTACTTTGCGAGAGTCATCCAAGTTTGAGTGTGTGTGTGTGTGTAACTATAACTGGTTCTTTTTTTATTGCCATGTATTAATCCAATGAGTTAATATTCCACAATTAATTTCTCTACTGGTGGGTTGTTTTCAAGTTGGAATTATTAAAAATAGTGATTCTCTGAAGAAAAAAAGTACAGGCTGCAAAGGGTTCCTTCTTTAGGAGAATACGTAATGTTGACTGTATTTCTTCTTGTTCTTCTGTTAATGAAACTGACTGGGTCCTGAACTCTGTCGTCTGCCCAGGGTGAAGCATTTTTTAAAAAGTTGAACAGATGTGCCTGTGGAATGGGAAAAGTCTACTCACTTGTACTTCTATCAGGTTCAACAACTTTACTCTTTGTATGTTCATTAATAGATACCTGTCTACTGATCCACTTAGAGAAAAAATTAGAATCAAGAGATGTATCCAGGGGTTATCCTTGAAACTAATGTGTGCAATAATTTTATTCATGAATTTAATGAAGACTCCCCAGAAAAAACATTTATTGTATATCTAACACAGTGCCTGGCACAGGAAAGGCACATATTTGTTGAATAGATGAGTAACTAAACGGATGGATGGCAAGAGATGTCACATGACTGAGAGACAAAGCCAATATGGTTAGTAAGAAAAAAATGTTATTTAAGAAAATATTAACAAGGTAAAACAGTCTGCCCAACATGCGACGGCCAGAAAATGGATGAACTGAGTTCTGAACCTGGGCAGTCTAACGTCAAAGCACTTAACCTCTAAAGCAGGTTTAATGCCCAGAAAAGTAATTCTATGAGGGATAAAGATAGATTCTGGAATTAATGAGGAAAAAATAAATCGCACAAGGGAAGAGCTGTGTACCGTGAACTACCACACTTCATATAAGAGACCTGATGGCTTTAGTTGACCACAATCACAGCTGAGCCCACAGAGTGATACGCTAGTTAAAAAAGCAGAAGCCGCCTGAGGCTGCGTTAATCAAGACATAATACTCCATTCAAAGCGATAGAGCTCAGTTCAAAATAGCTCAGCATCTTTCACTTCTCTTTCCTTGATCAATGTCTCAGATAGAATGCTATAAAAAGATTCAGCTCCTGTCCCTGTATTCTTGTGTGTGTGTGTGTGTGTGTGTTTGTGTGTGTGTGTGTGTGTGTGTGTGTTTTAAGGTAGACTTGAACTCAGGACCCTGAGATCAAGACTAGAGCTGAGACCGAGAGTCACCAACTTAACCGACCAAACCACACAGCACCCCTCTTGTGTTTTATTGTCACTAGAAATACATGGGCTTTACCCCATACAGACAACTGGCAAGAACACATTACGTCACTTCGATTTAACCATTCTGGGTTACTAATTTTTTGCTTCAGGCCAAATTCTTGCCCTCTGTTCCCCTTCCTTGACATTTTGAATTGTCCCTTACTTCTGGTCCACACCTAAATGGGAAGTCGCTTTACTTGTACCTCACAGACCCAAGCCAGCAAGGTCCATTCCCCACCCAGCCTAAAACTTCTGGCCCACTCCGAGCCCTCCTGATTTGCAAAGGGGATTAAGCACGCCTCAGTTCGCTCTAAGATGGGACATTATATTTAGTTATGTGAGTTTTGTTAAGACATAATGATAAGCTAGGGCCAATCAAGATGATGAAATATCTAGAAACCATACCACATGTACACATTTGATCTTAGCCAAGAGACTGAAAAAGAATAGTTTAAAAAGGAAAAACTGAAGAAACTGGAGGAGTTTATTATGGACAAGAAAAGGAAATGGTGTATGGTAACTGTGTTCTGCATTGGAACAGCTGTTATGCAGATAAGGGAATAGTTAATCTCATTTTATTAGTAGGAAATACAAATGGATGGAAGCTTTAATGGACAGTTTGGATCTGATGGGAGGAAGAACTTAGCCACAAAGAGCCATCTATGTTAGTCATGTTGGCACACTGAAGAGAATGTACTGTATTCTTTCTACTTTCCCTTTTTTTAAATATTGAAGCAAAAATAACACACGATGTAACACTAGTGTCAGGTGTACAATATGATGATTCAAAAGTCTATATATTTCTCAGTGCTTACCAAGATAAATGTACCCTTGATCCCCTTCATCTGTTTCACCCCTCCTTGCCTTCCCTCCCTGGCAACAACCAGTTTGTTCTTAGTGTCTAAGAGTCTGGTTTTTTGTTTGTCTCTTTTTTTTCTTTGTTTGCTCCTTTGTTTTGTTTCTGAAATTCCACATACAAATGAAGTCAAATGGTATTCATCTTTCTCTGACTGACTTATTTCACTTAGCATTATACTCTCTGGGTCCATCTGTGCTGTTGCAAAAGGCAAGATCTCAAGGAATGCACTCTCTTTTGAAACTGAAAAATTCATAGGGAAGGTTGGCTTCAGATTTGAGGAGGAAATAGGGCAAAATACAACAGAGGCTAGGATTCCACAACGTTCT
This sequence comes from Enhydra lutris kenyoni, assembly GCF_002288905.1. NCBI lineage: Eukaryota > Metazoa > Chordata > Mammalia > Carnivora > Mustelidae > Enhydra > Enhydra lutris. The sequence goes on along the minus strand of NW_019154134.1, from coordinate 15,686,514 downwards.
GAATCATTTTAAATTATTTCCAAAGGTTGGAAGTATTTTAGGGCCAATTTCTAGGAAGAGGTTGGTTTTTAAATATTTTGAAGAATAAAAATAGAGATGACTTTCAGGGACACAGTGAAAGACTGCTTTCCAATGCAGCTGCAGTGGAAAGAAGAAAATTATGGGTATAGTAAGGGGTTTTCTATTCGACTAGAGTGGAACAAGAAGTATATTGAGCAAAGAGTGAAAGGATAGAGAAACAGAGAGTGGCAAAACACATGGTGAGTCAGTCTTAATCCACCTCTTATGATGTTTATGAAACACTTAAGGTCATAGACTCCTAAGAAGTTCTTAAATGTTTACTTATATGGAAAATGAGATCAGCTTATCTGGAAAATAATTATTATATTATTTACAAAAATATATCAGTATGTTATTAAAATAGCACATTATTGGATCATTTGTCAACAGGTCTAAGACAGTATTTGTAGACCTGAGATTTTTAAGTAACATATAAAATAATATATAAAGTGTCAAGATACTATGTTTTATAATATATTTCTATATTCATAGCATATCTTTGGAAGAAGATACAAGAAATTGGTACTAATTGCCTCTCAGAAGGAAACCTACGGGGCAGGGGATGAAGGTGGAAGGGGAATATTCATTTTACACCTGTTTGATACTATTTGAAATTTTATATCATATGTATGTATTACGTAGTCAACCTTAGCTGAATTATTAATTTTTTAAAAGATTTTATCTATTTACTTGAGAGAGAGAGAAAGAGAATGAGAGAGAGAGAGAGAGAGAGAGAGAGAGAGAGAGCATGAGAGGAGAGGGATTAGCTGGAGAAGCAAACTCCCTGCTAAACAGGGAGCCTGATGTGGGACTGGATCTTGGGACTCTAGGATCATGACCTGAGCCGAAGGCAGTTGCTTAACCAACTGAGCCACCCAGGCGCCCAGCTGAATTATTAATTAATAAAAAAGGAAATTTTTGATACATGTTTCAGTCAGTATCAAAAGTTTAGGGCGCCTGGGTGGCTCAGGCAGTTAGGCGTCTGCCTTTGGCTCAGGACATGGTCCTGGAGTACTGGGAGTGAGTCCCACATCAGGCTCCCTCCTCAGCAGGGAGTTTGCTTCTCTGCCTCTCCCCTGGATCTTGCGCTTTCTCTCTCTTCCTCTTGCTCACTCTCTAAGTAAATAAATAAAATCTTCAAAAAAAAAGTTTAAAAAACCCATACACATTTTCCCATTGATCTGACTGTGGGTTTTCATCTCCGTCTCTTTCCACACAATTAATTAATTAAATATTTTATTTATTTTTTTGTCAGAGAGAGAGAGAGAGATCACAAGCAGGCAGAGAGGCAGGCAGGCGGGGGCGGGTGGGGGCAGGCTCCCTGCTGAGCAGAGAGCCCGATGCGGGGCTCGATCCCAGGACCCTGAGATCACGACCTGAGCCAAAGGCAGAGGCTTAACCCACTGAGCCACCCAGGTGCCCCTCTTACCACATAATTTAGATCTCGTTTTTGTAAGCTCCTTTTGACAAGGAACATGGCAAACTAAAATAGCTGTTTGGATCTACCTTGTTATTTGAGGGCAAGCCCTTGAACCAGACTTATCTTTTCCTTGCTATTGGTCATTGTGGAACCTTGATGGGAAAATTACTGAGGCAGAAATGGCTAGAAGTAATTTAAATGACCACCTCTCAAAAGTGTCCAGTTTTCTCCATTCCCGTTGCTCCTACCTTAACTTGGGATATCAGATGCTCTCTCCCGTTTGCCTCTAGTCTCCTCAACACTCTGCTTTTAATCCTGTCTCTCTGTCCTTTTTCTCCACTTTGCAGCCAATCATCTGATCATGTCGCTCCTGAAGCCCTTAGATGGCTCACCATTGTCCTAGGGAAGAAATCTGATTCCTTCTTGTCATTACAAGGCCTTTCAGGATGTGGTCCCAGTCTCTTCTCTTGCCACCCTCCCATCTGAGCTTTCCATCTCTGAAAACCCTTCTCTGACTTTCCATGCCTTCTCTGACTCTTGAGACAGCAGAAGAGTATGCTACATCATCTTTGCCTGGCTAATTCCTGTTCTTGAGTTTATGTAGATATCACATCCCATGGAAATCCTCTCAGCCCCCTGAATCTAGATGAAGATACCCTCCCTTTCAGAGCACCCAGTACTTCCTTTCATTGTCTGTTACTTAACTGCTCTGTACTTACTTCACTTTCCCTGCTTCCCACACAAGACTCTCAGCTCCAGGAAGACAGCGATCATATTCAGTTACACCCCAGACCTTAGCACAAGTCTTGGAACAGAGAAACACTCAAGCCAATTACAGGAATATTCAGGAGGAAGGAGGTATTCTTCTTCTTATTTATTTATTTTTTTAAATTATTTGAGAGAGAGCATAAGCAGGGGGGAGGGCCAGAGGAGGAGGGAGAAGCAGACTCCCCACTGAACAGGAAGCCCAACATGGGACTCCGTCTCAGGACCCCGGGATCGTGACCTGGCACCTGAAAAGAACTATTCTTTCTTATGTGTTAAAAAACAAGATTGTCCTGTTTGGTAGTAGAGCCTTGCCTGGCAGGAACCACGGAAAAGAGGAATCTTATCAGTTTTATTTATTAAATTGTGTTAATACAGTTTTGTTCGTGGATATTGTCTTTATTGAATTCCTGGAAGGAAGGCATTAGAATATTTCCTTTGAGTCGAGGGTATGTTTATATCCAGGACACACATTAATAAGGTTGGCTCTGCGGTTACAGAATTTTATAGTATAAGAATACCTGGACATCTAATCTATCTGATTAGGACTTCATTAAATTTTCCTGAAAGTCACCTTACTTGCCACCACTCTTTCTCTTATAGCTCCTACCTCTGCACAAAATACTCTGAAATAACCTCTTTTCAGTTTATAGTATTTTATCCTAATATGAGCAAATGCTCTTACCTCTGAATAAAATGGTATGAAATTCAATTCTCACAAAATCATACATTATAATTCCTCGATTTTAAGATTTGAAACATTTTTCTTCCTTTTCAGAGAAAAAGCAAATATGAAATTAGATATAGCAAACAATCTTAAGCCTCACTAGCGAATCAGATATGCTGCAATATGAAAGAGTATGTCTTAAACACACACATTCTCACATAAACATACACATACATGGAGAAAAGAAAGGAAGAAAGTACAACAAAATATTAAGGTTGGTGGGAAGTGGGATTATGATTAGTTTTTGTTTTCTTTCACTTTTTCCTCCAATGTTTCTACAAGGGGGAGGACTGTATTTTTCGTATAATTAACAAAAATTAATAAACTTTAATGATAGGTCTGACGTATTTAACACATCCTCTTCTCTTCCAGATGCTTGAGGTCTCTGAGTTCTCAATTTATGAAATGAATCAATGCACTCTTGCCTTAACTTTAGAGGACATACTGTCTGCATAGAAACCTAGTATTAATCGATCTGCTTCTAGTCTTTTCCCAGGAATGTCATTCTTCTTTCTGGATGTAATTCCATAGCAAGCTTGTACATAGTCTTCAGATCATTATTCCTTGTGTGGCTACCAATTTTTGTCTTAATCTGCATGCATGAGTTTCGGCACATTCAGAACATGAATTAGGGCTTCCGACATAAGTGCACATCTGATACAAATGGGATATCTTGGAAACAGAAATCAGTTTCCAAGAGCCTGCAGATGGTACTAGATTTTGTAATTATTTGTTTAAATTAGGTAATGGTAGAGAAAGTAGGTATTCTGTAAATGCTCTTATTTCCTTCTCATGCTTGTGATGCCTGAGAAAACAACAAATAACTCAATTTTTACTTCCATTTTTTTTTCCTGTAGCATTTCTTTGCCCAACAAAAAGTCTCCAGATTTTATGCGTTCTTTTCCGTCATAAAAGTTTAAACAAGTATCTTGGAAAATAGCCCTTCCAGTAAAGCAAAGTTCACCTCATTCTTGACTGTTTGCCTGAGAGCCGCTATACTGATTCATAGGGGTACTGAATTCTTGGAAGCAGAAAGACAGAGCTAATACTCTGGGAGAAATAGCCAGTATAATCATAATTTGTACATCTCAGAGCACTTGTTTAAAAGCTCATTAGGTGGAAGAAATATGAGAAGTATGAGCTCTCTCAATCAGTAATGTAGAATCCCTCCCCCCCTGCTCAAAAGACAGTTTTCTTACCTGTTCACTACTTGATCTTTCGAACTTTTGAGCCATCTTGGGCACTTGGCCTTGAACTTAAAAGCCTCTAAATTCTGAGAGTAGTAATGATACACTGCTTCAGTCTTTTGGGGAGGCATATTTCTATTGTTTTCTAGCTGTTCTCATTGAAAAAATAAACTGCTTTCTAAAAAATCAACTGATTGCTTTTTCCATATACCACATGAAGAACAATAGATCTTATCCATTTTTGTGGCTTCACTTCCCACCTTTATGCCAATGGCTCCCAGTTCCACATCTCTTGCCCAGAAAAATCTCTCTCCTGAGCCCCTGATGACCAACTGCCAGCTACATTTCTCAATTTGAATGTACCAGAATCACCTCAATGCTATGTATTCAAAGCTTACCTTCTTTCCATACTTTCTCTCTGTTTCATCTTTAATTTCTTACCCAGGTGAATGGCCCCACTATTGACCTAGTTTCCCAAGCCAGCAACCTGTATCTTGACTCATCTCTGTCCATCATCCCCCACATCCAAATGCCAAGTTTTGATGATTCCACTTGCTAAACATATCTCAAATCACTTCTCTTCATCCTCATTGTCACTAAGTTTAGACCACCAACATTTCCCACCTTAATTACTGAAAAATTTTTCTAAATCACTTCCTTGCCTTTGGTCTCTGTCCTTAAGATCTAATCTAGATAGAGTAATCACTCTAAAACACAAATCTGATCATGTCACTCTTGTGCTACAAATGATGTATTAGATGTCCACTGCCTTCAGAATTAAGTCCAGATTTCTCAATCTGGCTTTCTAAGATTTTCATGATCTGGTCCTTACTCATTTCTACAGTATCAGCCCTTCCCACCTCCCCTTCCCCCAAACCTTGTCATGGCAACAATGAGCTTTTTTTTGTGTGCTCTATTATTTCCTGGTCTTCATATATACTGCCCTCACCACCTGGAACCCTCTGGCTTCTCTGTATCACCTGATACTGGTTATTAGCTACACTCAGTCTCAGATCTCAGGGTAAGTGGTATGTTCTCTGGAAAGCCTTCCCAGAATTACTCCTGCCCTAGATTGAGTAAGGTACCATATGATATTCCTGAAACGCTCCCCACTTACCCTTGTGTTTTCATTTTTTGTTTACTTGCCTGTGTCCTTTGACTAGATCAGTAGCTCCCTACTAACAAATACAATGCCTTGTCTACTTTTATATCACTTCTTAAGTGATCTTGCAAAGGTCTTGTAAAGAACCTAGTAAAGTTCTAGAACCAGTATACTATCAATTAACAGTTGTTGAACTAATGAATAAAAATATAGAAATAACAGGTTCCCTGGCTGCTGGAACATTTATAAATAAACATGAGTTATTCTGACTGCTTGGATTAGCAAGTAAACCTGTGGACCTAAGCCAGATTGGAGAAAATCAAGACTCCGATTTTTGGTAGAGCCTGGCCGAGATTAAACTGACTGGAGAGCTAGTTGTTTCGTTAAGAGTCTGACGCATGTGACTTGTAAAAAGTCCCTGATCCCTGATTCCCATAGAAACAATTCAATCTTGGGACGCCTGGGTGGCTCAGTTGGTTAAGCGGCTGCCTTCGGCTCAGGTCATGATCCCGGAGTCCTGGGATCGAGTCCCACATCGGGCTCCTTGCTCAGCAGGGAGCCTGCTTCTCCCTCTGCCTCTGCCTGCCACTCTATCTGCCTGTGCTCACACACTCTCTCTCTCTCTCTCTCTCTCTCTGACAAATAAAAAAAAAAATTCGAAACAATTCAATCTTCGAAATGGGTTATAAACTAGGCAGAGCGAATTTGCTATTCTTTTCCCTGTTGGAGTATTCTTCTAGGGATTAGATGGTTTCATCCTTAGTTTCCAGAAAAACAGATAGACAAGAGAAGAAGATCAGTGCTACAGAACAATGCAGGGACAGAGGTTTTGAATGAGTGGGTTGAATAGTTAGAATATTTTTATGGGACTATGCCAGAGACTGAGGTGAACAAGAAATAATGTCCCTGCTGGAGAGAAGTGAAGAGTCAGACAACAAGCAAACAAATAAATCAAGAAGATAAAATCAGAAAGTGATCAGTGTTATGATGTCAAAACAGGCTGATGTGATAGAGGGTGGGGGGAGGAAGGAGGCTGCACACAATAGGGGGTCAACGGAGGCCTCTTTAAAGAAGTGACATTTGAGCTGAGATGTGAATAGTGAAAAGGAGGCAGGCATGTAAAGAAATGAAGGAAGAATAATCCTGCTGGAAGGAAGAGCAACTGCAAAGAATAAATTTGCAAGTTCAAGGAACAGAAGAGAAAGCAAAGTGGCGGGGGAGGCCTGGCTGCAGATAAACACAAGCAAGCAGGAGGGAGCTGATGGAGCAAGGCCAAGGCCTTCAGCTTGTGCTGGAGAGTTTGGTTTAATGAACAGGGTACTGGGAAGCCACGGGAGGGTTCTAAGCCAGTGACTGGCTTTACCTAGGTATTCTTGAATTTACAAACTGAGGAGGAAGGAGTTAAAGTTGAAAGAAAAAAGTATTTTTTTAACCTCTCTTTCTTAAACTAAAACCATGTGTTTGTGCTTTCCAGCATTTGAGTACCCAGAATGATTTGTTGATACACTAAAATGCATTTATTATATATTCCATGTCCTTAATTGACGAAGAATTTAGAAATATCCTTGCCAATAGTGTTTCTAGGTGAAGATTCAACACTCCCTGGACATTTTAATTTTTTTTTTTTTTATTATTCCTACCCAATGGGAGATTAGAAAGTAATTTTGTTTAAGAAGTAAAATTAAAGTAATTACTAATTTTAACCTATTCTGCTCCCATGTGGTTATCTCAATTAAAATCAGAATTTGTAACAGTCACATCCAACTGGAATTCAGGGTTTTAAAACCTTTCATTCTAGACCTTTAAGTGAACAGCTGAAATCTTGCAAATCTCTGCTTAACTGCAATTTACACAGTCTTTCTAGTGAAACTATGAGGTTTAAATGCAAATTGAATCTGAGTTCAATTAAAAAGTTATTTGGACAGCATTCCTTCTTAGGAAATGTGATCTACATGGTGTTCGTTGATGACTATAAAGCTTGGTTTGTTGTCTATAATTCAGAAGCTTTATGTGGTTCTCTGTCAAAATAAAAATGTAATACACTGTAGTACTGAAACAATATTTTTTTTTCCTAAGGAGCTCAAAGCACTTTACTGATGTTTCCTCATTAGTCTGCCCCATCTCCCCAAAGTAAGTAGATGGAAAGTATTATGTACATTCAGTAGAAGGGGGAACAAGGCCAAGAGAAGTGAATGAACATGCCCAATGTCATATAATACGTCATGGCAGGGGAGGGATGAATCTCAGGTCTCCTAATTCCCAGGGATCTGGCATTTTGTAATGCAGGGCAAGGTACCAAACCAGTTCTTGTTTAGTTTGGTACATTTGAGTCCTCATGTATACAATTACAGTGAACTAACAATACATCTGTTCTAAATTGTATCTCTATCTTTTCTGTTTACATTGGCAATAATTATTAACTTTATTTTTAAAGATTTTATTTATTTATTTCAAAGAGAGAGAGAGAGTTCGAGTGGGGAGAGGGGCAAAGGGGGAGGGAGAGGGAAAGGGAGAGAATCTCAAGAACACTCCTCACAGAGCCCAGAACCCAAGGTAGGGCTCTATCTTACAACACTGAGATCATGACCTAAGCCAAAACCCAAAGTCCCACGCTTAACGAAAGGAGCCACCCAGGTGCCCTGATAATTATTAACTGTTATTTTTAAATAAAGGCATTGGGGGGTTAAAAATGCAGTAAGATGGGGCTCCTGGGTGGCTCAGTGGGTTAAGCCTCTGCCTTTGGCTCGGGTCATTATCTCAGGGTCCTGGGATCCAGCGCCACAACAGGCTCTCTGCTCGGCAGGGAGCCTGCCTCCCCCTCTCTCTCTGCCTGCCTCTCTGACTACTTGTGATCTCTCTCTCTCTGTCAAATAAATAAATAAGATCTTTTTTAAAAAATGCAGTAAGATTAGGGGTGCCTGGGTGGCTCAGTGGGTTAAGCCCTGCCTTTGGCTCGGGTCATGATCTCAGGGTCCACCAGGGAGCCTGCTTCCCCCTCTCTCTCTGCCTGCCTCTCTGCCTACTTATGATCTCTCTCTCTGTGTCAAATAAATAAATAAATAAATAAATAAATAAATAAAATCTTTTAAAAAATGCAGTAAGATTAAAATATTTATCTCATATATTGCATGTGGGTTGTCTGCTTAAAAACACACCCTAGCTATAGGATTTTATCATTTCTCTGAGACCTGATTTGTCTATTTAAGGAATTAGAAATGTAAACACAGGGGCGCCTGGGTGGCTCAGTCATTAAGCGCCTGCCTTTGGCTTAGGTCATGATCTGAGGATCCCCAGGGTCCTGGGATCAAGCTCTGTGTGGGGCTTCCCTGCTCAGCAGGAGCCTGCATCTCCCTCTCCCACTCTGCCTGTTTGTGTTCTCTCTCTGTCAAATGAATAAATAAAATCTTAAAAGAGAGAGAGAGAGAGAGAGAGAAATGTAAACACAGAAGGACAGACAGACAGAGAGACAGACAGACACACACACACACACACACACACACACACACACTTCATTGTATCATTTTCTCATGAAATGGTTTTTCCTCCATAATAGGATACTTGAAACCTGTGAGATCCTCTAAAGAGTTAAAATTGTTTAAGCTTTGGTTTTTAGGTTTTAAAGTATTTACATGTCCTCTCATATTAGTATATGTTCTTGCTTTTTTACCTTCTTCTCTTCCTCCCATTTGGAATTTGTTTTAAAAAAATCCAAACACACATAAGCATAGCAAATATAGTACAATAAACCTCCATATATCCATCACCCTGATTATAATTACATATAGTCAAAATCACATAATTATAGAGATTTTGCAACATTTATTTGTCCCTGTTTTTGTCCTTGCTGAAATTTCAAAAAGTATATCTCATACATCAAGTCATCTTATCTCTGCATACTTGACCTATGAATCTCTAAAAATAGGAACTTTTATTTTTTGTATTTTTTAAAGATTTTATTTATTTATTTATTTATTTACTTATTTACTTACTTATTTATTTCAGCAAGCTGGTGAGGAGCAGATGGAGAAGGAGAGAACCCCAAACAGACTCCAGGCCTCTGAGATTGGAGCCCAAGTCAACCAAATGTGGGCTGATCCCGAAACCTGGAGATCATGACCTGAGCAGATATAGAGAGTCTGTCACACTCACTGAGCCACCCAGGTGCCCCAAATTAGGAACTCTTAAATCATAGTCATACTCACATTATTGCACCAAAAATTTAACAATAATGCCTTTATATGATCTAAAATCCATTCCTTAATAATTTCTCAGATTATTTAAAAAAAAAATCTTTTCATAGGGGCGCTGGGGTTGTGTAGTCAGTTGCTCTTCAGTCCCTTAGGTTTTGGCTCAGGTCATGGTCTCAGAGTCCTGAGATCCAGCCCCTAGTCTGTCTCCCTGCTCAGTGGGGTATCTGCTTCTCCATCTTCCTCTGCCCCCTCCCTTTTCTGCTCTCTCTCTCTCTAAAATAAACAAATCTTTTTTTTTTTTAAAGTCTTGTTGGTCTCAGGGTCCTGGGATCGAGCCCCACATCGGGCTCTCTGCTCAGCAGGGAGCCTGCTTCCCCCTCTCTCTCTGCCTGCTTCTTTGCCTACTTGTGATCTCTGTCAAATAAATAAATAAAATCTTAAAAAAAAAATCTTGTGATGAGCACTGGATGTTATACACAACTGATGAATTCTTGAACACTACATCTAAAACTAATGATGTATATAGGTTGGCTAATCAAATTTAAGTTAAAAAGAAAGTCTTTTCATAGTTGGTTTGTTCAAATCAGGATGCAAACACAAGAAATCTGGTTATTGGGCAGCCTCCTTGGGAGGAGATTTTCTCCACCCACTGCTCTTGACTAGTGGCAGAAACCAGGTAAGCTGCCCTCAAGAATGTCCCACATTCTGAAATTAGCTGTTTGCTTCTTTGTGGCATCATTTAACTTATTTCTCTATCTCCCACATTTGCTACCAATGGAAGTAATCTCCAGACGCTTGATTATATTCAAGTTCATTATTTTTTAAAAAATCGTTGCTATAAGAACACTTCCCAGGAGACACTGTGAGCTTCCTAGTCCATTGAATGAAGAGGCCCGCATATCTGGTCTTTCCACTCTTGGTGATGCTAAGATTATCAGAGGGTTCATGTGGTGACAGCCTAATCCGTCCCTTGTAAAGATCTCCATCAGCCCTTCCAATAATGGTATCAACCATCGACGATTTTGCCCGAAATCTGTTATTTCAGGGATTTCTAATAATTATTTTATAAACCTATCATGCCTTCCACATTAGCTGAATTCTTCTGTAAACAAGAATGTTTCCTCCTCAACTAAGCCTATTAGCTTAAACAGAGAATTGATGCTTAATTCTTTTCTTTGACTTGACAAGGGGTTGGTAACCCAGTTATACCTATTGGTGTGCAGTGAGGTGGGTTTCAGATAACTCATTCATGATTTTTTTTTTTTTAGATTTTATTCATTTATTCGACAGAAAGAGAAATCACAAGTAGGCAGAGAGGCAGCAGAGAGAGAGGGAGAAGAAGGTTCCCTGCTGAGCAGAGAGCCCTGTGTTGGGCTTGATCCCAGGACCCTGAGATCATGAGAAGCCGAAGACAGAGGCTTCTCTGAACCACCCAGAGCCCCATTCATGATTTTTCTTGATACTCAAATTCATGCACTGAATGTTTACTTCCAACAGCAGCAGACAGTGGAAGAATATAATACAGGTAGAGCACTAGCTCTGCATTTTTTTTTTTTTTTTTTTTGAGAAAGCAATGGAAAAGCACATAGGCACTTCTCTCTAGTATAAGGTATTTCCCTGACTCAACTGAGTCTTTTTGTTTGTTCGTTTGTTTCCTCTGGCTTTCCTTCACTCTCTCATGGGTATGAATGGGATGTAGCAACCAAAGAAGGGAAAAAAAGGGGGAAAGGACAGGTACAAACAGGAGGGGTAGAATTGTGACTCATGGTTCAAAGCCAAGCATCCTGGAAAAAAGAAATACAAAGGAACCAAGAAGTACTTCTATTCTATCTGCAACCCTGAAGGAAATGAACCGACTATAGGAAGTTCTTGATAACTTTAAGGTATGTAACATTGAGCTTTATCAGCCTTTTGCCTTAATAATTGTGTAATTAATTGGTGGGCATAGCTAAAATGGGGAGATGTTGACAACCAAGACTTCTTGCAATGTTAAACCTTTCATGTTGCACATCAGAACAAGATGAAATACCCTTATAAACCTATAAGCCAAGTTGGACTGTACTGTTGGTTTACCTATGAGCCCACAGGGTTTGTGGGATTCTACCATTAACAGGAATCATGGCCCTGTTTATGCAACTGCCACAGGCCCAACTGGTTGGATAACTTCTTTCTAATAACAACCCTTTATTCAACAACAATATATTTTTTATTGTAGGTGTCAGAAGTAATTTCATCCTTTGCTCATATACAAAATGAAGCTGGGAGACTAGCTTTCAGCAATGAAATGGATACTAACATTTTAATATTTTTTAATGTTAGAGATATTTACATAACAGAAAAGATATTTCCCAAAATAAAAGGGTTAATCGACAATACTTTCTGAGTGGTTTAAAAATTCATATTGAAAATCATCCCTTAGAATAAGAATGCTTTGTTTTTCATTCACCTTCCTGTAATGGATATTAATCCCTTTAAGTGTAAAACTTTAGGCTGCTCTGACAAGTTACACATTCTAAAGATCAAATCTTAAAATATAGCCTAACATTCCTCAAAGACAAACAACATTAGGGATAGAGGTCTTAGAATATTTAAAGACAGGTGGAAGTAATAAATTACTGACCTTTTATAGAGAGCAAACTTCAGGGGGGTCTTTTTAAAAAAAAACAGTGGAAAAGCATCTTGACACTCAATTCTGCTGTCAATTTACTGGTAGTCCTTGTGGGGAAAGTTATTCAAAATTTAGACTGCGAAAGTCTGAATAATGAGTTCCCAGAGGTTAAATGGAAATGATCAATTTTTGGTGTCTTGAGAGCATTTCTCACTCAGTAGCATATATATTTGTGGATGGACATATGAGAGTTGGCATGGAATGTGAAGATCTTTGTTTCACACATTAACACCTACTAGGGAGAAACCACTGTGAAAGAGGCACTGCACAACCAAATAGACAAAATAACTTGGCCGGTTGATGTCAGTCAGCCTATGTCATTGGCTACCCAAGGGCTGGCATGATAGGCACATGGAGAGAGCCATGAGGAAACACAGAGACTGTGTATGGGCCCAGTTGCACAGGCTACAGCTTACTGAATCTGATTTAAGAGTGTCACTGTTCAATGGGCAACATCTCAGTAATAGAAAGCAATGCTGAGACAACACTGCAACACTGTTTCCCAAAGAGGGGATGTCAAATAGCACCTTGGTAAGAAGTTGAATACACTGGCCCTCTTCCACTCATCTTTTTTTTTTTTTTCCTCACAGTAATAGACAAATATCCTTGTTACATGTTAGCTTTTTCTGCCTACAGAGCCTCTGCTAGCACCACTGTCCAAGAGCTTATGGAACATCTGATCCACCAACATGGGATCCCATTTAACAGCCATCAGACCAAGAACCCACTTCATAGCAAAGGAAATGTGAGAGTGGACCCATGACCATGGGATTCCCTTGGCTTTATCGCATACCATGCCAACCAGAAACTAGTGGCAGATAGAGATTTAGAATGGCTCGCTGAAGACATGCTTCAGTGCCAGCTCAGAGCCAAGAGCTTGGAAGGATGGGCACCATCCTCCAGGTGCAGTGTCCCCAGTAGAGCACATTCATAAGAGTGGGAGACACAAAGTCAGAGCAGGAATGGTCCTACTTACCATCATTGCAATAATCCACCTAGGGAATTGTGAGGGCCATCTCCTTACATTAGGAGATTACATTCTCCTGGTTGAATGAATGGTTACATTCTTCAGGGTTAGTGTTTCTGATCCCCAAAGGGAACCACTTTCCCCCAAGGAAAACAATAAGAACCTCGTTCAACTATAAGCAGGCTGTCCCTGAGCATTTCAAGCTTCTTGTGTTAAGAGACCAGCAAACGTGAAGAGTCACTATTCAGGCAGGAATAACTGACCCTGATCATCAAGAGGAGACAGGGCCCCTCTTATACAATGCGGGCAAGGAGAAACATGTTGTGGAACTCACATGATCTACTTGGGTACCTCTTGTTACATTCTTGCCAAACAGTGGTAGAAACAGATGAGAGAGATGAGAGAAATAGCCCCAGCCTGAGAAGGACATGGAACAAGGGGCTCATTCCCCTTAGGAATGGTCATGCCACTAGCTAAGCCACTGAAAACCAGCAGAGATGCTAGCTGAGAATGAGGGAATTCCAGAATGGCGAGTGAAGGAAAGATCCATTGAGTCTTATTTGCAGGCCCAAGGCTCAGCTCAGAAAGAGCAGGTGTAGTTTGTTTTGCTAACCTTCGTCTCCTGAGGAGGAGAGACCTGCTGGACATACATGAAGCAAAAGGGGACATCTGGGAGGGCACCTGACAGACCACCCTCTGCTGTGGGTTCTTCTGCCTGAGCTGCAGAGCTCCACCTTACCCAAGGTCACACCTTTCTGGGGTAGCCCATACGCAGTGCATGGTTGAGGTGAAGATATAAAGGCCTCGCTTATTTGGCCCAATGCAGGACGTGTCTGAGGGGTGATCTGATCTAAGCCCCAGAGATCCCTAAGGAATTGCCTGAGGCGTGCACTGACGCTTGACTTCTCCCTCTGCTCAATCCTTCTTTCTCTCTCCGCTGGCAAATAAGCCCGGAATACTTGAAAGTCGACTTCCCAGAGTACACAAACTGTGATTCCTGGTTACAGAGAATCCTGCTTTCATGAATTTTCTTATCAATCAGCCAGTTTCTCTGGTTAGCCATGTCTCTGTGGGATGGACAGACTGCCCGGGCGGAGTTGGCCCCACACTTCTCTGCTACCACACCACTAAGTTTTCTCCTTCCGTTACAGTACTCACCACACCGTGGTCGGTTGTCATTCATGCCCCCAGCTCAGTCTGCTTTTCTGGACTGCTACCCTCAATCTGGAAACAAGGGATCTTTTCCTCACCAACACTTGTGGTCCTAATGTCTAAAGCATCATCTATGCTCAAACCATGTGGCTGAATGGGGATGAAGGGAGGAAGAAATATTAACTTTCAACAAGGTTTTCAGTTTCACTCCTTCTTGAAGTTCTAAGCCCTTTGTGAAACAAACAAGATCTTCATCATACTATTTTCTGCATTTGACTTGGTGTTGAGGAAACTTATACTGATCACATTGGAATTTATTTTCCCTTTGTGTCGATTATGAGTCAGGTTGTAAATGGCTACCAGCAGCACCAGAGCGACAACTGGTTTTCCAAGCAGGGGTAAAGTGTGACTGAGTCCTGTCGACTCCTCTCGTTAATGTCCTTGACGTAGGTATCTCTGTGCCCATGTGCACCTGCCATTCATCAAGAAGCTGCAACGGGCACAGTGTTATCCTTGGAAGCCTAACCTACTGAGGAAGACAGATGAGTAAATAAAACTTGGATGTAGATAAGCCATGTTCTTCCTGAAACACCTGTGACAGCATCAGTAGCAGGACAAGAGTGAAATGTGAGGGATTTTTTGAAATGAAGTAATAAAAGCCAACAATAGGTAGAGTTTCACTGGAGATACACACACACACCTACAACCAAACCGTCTCCACCTCCACTCCCACCCCTTTTCTTCCATAGGTAAATAGCTAAGGAAACACAAACCTCTCTAGAAGAAGACAGCAATAGAAAGGGCAGGTTATTTACTGGGAAAAGAAATTAAGTGGTTAGGTGACAATGAACTGTTTGTACAGTAAAATTTCTAGGAAGATTGTACCAAAGATGAGCCCAGGGATCAGTGGGGGACACGAGAAGATTCACGTTCTTTCTCTTTACTTTGATGGGGATGTGGATTCAGGGAATAGGCAAAAATGGATTCATAGTCCTTTCCTATAAAATGAGAACCTAACATTTAAACTAAGTGTTTAAAGGGATAGAATAGGAGGGATACAAAGTTTTGTACCAGGATATGAATTAATTACTTGCACATGGAAAAAGAACAAAGTGTCAGAAAGTTAATGCATCTTCTGGAAGACTAGCACAAGAGCTGACATCAGCGTGATAATAAATTTTACACTAAATTAATGAGTTGCCCTTTGTCAACAGTAAGAATGCTACAGCACCCCCATCAGTAAGACCTGCTCTGCGAAGAATAATCATGGATTTGTCCTAACCCAGCTTTACTCTTTTACACTTTGGTCAGGAGTGAGAGCAATGAACAGGTTAGGAATTAGCAGGACCTGTCCTTGAGCGCTCACAAAAGGTCACGTGACCAGGGGAGAACCCTGTCTAGGCAAGTGTCATGGTCAGAGGAATACACTAAGGAAGATGCCAAGAGATAAATGGAACACAGCACTGATTGAGGCAAGATGGAAAGTTTGGCCATTATCCAGGTGTCCACTGCGAAGCTCCAAGAATGTCCCTATTAAGTTTTGGTCATAAAGCCTACATGGAACCTTGTGTCTTACAGCTGGATAGATGGTGTGGGAGCCACAGAGACTTCTGACTGATGGTCCACCCTGAAAGCATGCTGTTTCCCTTAGGCTCAGTACTAAATCTTGGTTTCACCACTCCATTGGGGAAATGAGCCAGGGGAGATAAACCTAAAGAAAATGAACCAATCAGAAGAACAAAGACTAACAACATGGATGAATAGCATGGACAGCAATGAGCAAAAGAAGCCAGATACCAAAAGAACATACTGTATGATTCCATTTATATTGAGTTCAAGAACAGCAAAACTAACATATGGTGACAGATGTCACAATAGTAGCTATCTCTGGGTACAGGCTGGTGGGGGTGTTAGATACTGCCTGGAAAGGGATTCAAGACCTCTTTTTGGGCTGTGAGGAATGTTCTGTATCTTTTTTTTCCCCCCAAAGATTTTATCCATTTATTTGACAGACAGAGATCACAAGTAGGCAGAAAGGCAGACAGAGAGAGAGGGGGAAGCAGGCTCCCTGCTGAGCAGAGAGCCTGATGCGGGGCTTGATCCCAGGACCCCAGGACCATGATCCGAGCCGAAGGCAGAGGCTTTAACCCACTGAGCCACCCAGGCACCCCAGAATGTTCTGTATCTTGATCTGGGTAGGGGTTTCCTGAGTGTATCCAATATGTAAAAATTCATTAATGTACACATTTAAAATGTCTAATGCTTTATGTATGTTTACACCTCGAGATGGAGTAGAAAAAATTTTAATTTACATTTTTTAAAATCACCTATTTTCCAAAAATCAAATCAAGTCAAATCACTTATTTTCACCCCATTTCCCTTTCCTTCCTTCTACTCTTCCCCCAACCTCCAACACATGTTCACACCACACAAGTTATATAGCCCAAGTACACTGGCAAGTTTACATCTGAGTTCCTCTTCCTCGGGAAACAGTGTAGGAAGGGGCCACTGGGCTTCTTCTCTAGTGGTTGGAGGGTGCCAGGGACTCACTGGCAGTAACACAGTCCAGACAAGGGCATTTGGTATGGGTAGAGTACATTTCCTGAAATTTGTGAATGAGGTGGGAAAGTCTGGAACCCTAAAGGAAAGGGACGTATATAGAGATAGGACTAAGTATTAAAAGGGACTACAGAGATCTGATCACATAAACAAGACCAGTGTCCTTTCCTGCCTGGAGGTTGCAATAACAGAAGGGGACCAGGTACAGCAATGATTTTGCTGAATGCCATAGAATTAATAGCCCAGGTTCTGTGATTTCCCTGGTCTGAGAAGAGGATTAGCTCCAGAATCTGCGTGGAATTAAACTACAGGGAAGGATTGTTGTGTGGCCCCATTTTTGTGAAAGGAGACAGGGTAATATTAGAAATACCATCTGAAGCCAGAGAAACTAAAGGAAACTAACTCTCACCAAGGGATTAACCTGAAACCTTAGGCCCAATAACACTGTATTTTAATCGAGTGTCTTCCAAAGCGGTAATAGGCATTGGAAACAAAAGCAACCTTGAACCTTTTCAGGATGGAGACCTTGTCTCTTACCTTCATGGCTTTCAGCTTTGAGAAAAATAGAACGTGTCACTGGCATAGTGTGCATAACAGAATGGCAGGATGGACTCTCCCACTGCAATCAGTAGATCCAGGAATATAAGCATAGCTTGTCTAAGATCAGACATAGATGCTATTGTAATCCAAAAGACAGCTCTCCATGCAGTCATTTAAGGACATTAGCCATTTTAGCATGCAAAGAAAACAACGCCATCAGAAACAACAGCTGCATCTGAGAATACACTCATCAGAGACCAGCACCAAACCGGGCAATCAAATAGCAGTCTGCTAATTAATTAAGTTTAGAGATTGCTCCAAGTTAGCTGCTGATCTTATTTACCAATGCCATTTATTAGAAGCATTTTTCCCCTCCAGTCAGGACAAGAGTACATGTTTATAAAGGTGAAAATCTTACTCCCAGGAATGGGAACTGTGCGGGATTCCCCTTCCTGAAATACCTCTTCCAGGATGTTCCTCCTGTGCTCACAACTGTTCGTGGCTCTTCTTTCCACTGCATCAAATATATGTCATTTTGATTGGCTTTCAAGATATTCCACTACCTGGCCTCATTCTTTCTTTCTTTTTAAAAGAGTTATTTATTAATTTGAGAAACACACACAGAGAGAGAGAGAGAGAGAGAGTGAGTAGGGGGAGGGGCAAAGGAAGAGGAACAAGACTCCTCCCTGAGAGCGGAGCCTGATGTGGGGCTTGATCTCTTGGCCCTGAGATCATGACCCAAGCTGAAATCAAGAGTCAGATGCCCAAATGACTGAACCACCCAGGAGCACACACCATGTTCCCCCCATCCCCTCCCTGGCCTCATTCTTTATAGCAAAATTTCTAATTATATGTGGGACTCTTTCTGCTTTGGTTAGTTTAGAAAGAGTGCTGGTGCTGTTCCCTTTACCTGGATCACCCCCTCCACTTCCCTTCCACCTACTCAAACACTAACCTGCTTCAGAACCCACTTCTATTTTTTTTTTTAAGATTTTATTTATTTATTTGACAGAGAGAGACACAGGGAGAGAGGGAAAACGAGCAGGGGGAGGGGAGAAGGAGAAGCAGGCTTTCTGCCAAGCAGGGAGCCTAACTTGGGGCTCAATCACATGGTCCTGGGATCATGACCTGAGCCAAAGGCAGATGCTTAACAACTGAGCCACCCAGGAGCCCCCAGAATCCATTTCTAGATTCCCCTTCTACAGAAGTGCAACTGTTCTCAATTCTCTTAACCGACAATGAGTTCATCTTCAATTCCCTCAGCACTTGAGAACAGTCATGATCCCTCAGACAAGTCAGTCCTCTATCTCTTCATTTAACAGAAACAACCTTCTTATTTTGTTACTCTTTGAGGTAATTTAGTCTTTTCCAGTACCTTTGAAGGCCACGTGACACCTTCCTGAGAACATCTTCATGTCTTTGCATCAAGAAGAACCCCACTGTAAATTTTTGGGTGAGGGTTGCTCGAGTATATACACCTGGACCTGGAATGGAAGTTGTAAGTTTTAGGCATCTTCAACTTTACCAAGGAATTCCCAAAAGTTTTATAAAGTGCTCATAACAGTTTATATTCCACTAGGGAAGTGGACTCTGAGGCAGAGATTATGTGCAGAAAAGTTATTAGGGAGAACTCTTGGGATTAGCACCAAGTGGTGGATGAGAAAGGGAAGGGGTTGAAGCCGGGCTGGACAAAAGAAGAGGGAGAAGCTGGGCTATAAGGCAATCTCAAGGAAAGCCTCCATTCACTCACAGGGAGTTTTGAATCTGAGGTACTTCAGAGTTGTCCCTCCCTGGGGCTGGGGGGCTAGGCCTCTACAATCCCACGTGGCCATGCGTTAGCTATAGAGTACCACAGGGAGACTGCTATCACTCTGGGCAAGACAATTTTCTTTAGTGGCTTTGTGATGTGGCCATAAACCGAGTTCCCATAATGCATCAATTGTGTCTGGGCTCTCCATTCTGTTCTATCAGTCTATTTGTCTTTCCTCTGCCATGTACCACACTCACGTAATCACCATTCCTCCACTGTAGTTATAAACCCATTTTGTGATAATTTTCTTAAAATACCGAGTCTTCCTGTCTAAAAAAGTGGTTTATCTTTCCAGATATTGAAATCTCCTTTAATGTCTATCAATAAAGTTCATAATTATCTCCATACAGGTCTTACATATGTTCTGTTAGATTCATTCCCAGATACCTTGTACTTTTTGTAGCTATTGTAAGTGGTGTTTTCCAGCTGATTGTTGCTAATGTTTAGAAACACAGTAAATTTTTTTTTTAAGATTTTATTTATTTATTTGACAGACAGAGATCACAAGTAGGCAGAGAGGCAGGCAGAAAGAGAAAGGGGGGAAGCAGGCTCCTGCTGAGCAGAGAGCCCGATGCGGGGCTCAATCCCAGAACCCTGAGATCATGACCTGAGCTGAAGGCAGAGGCTTTAACCCACTGAGCCACCCAGGTGCCCCCAGAAACACAGTAAATTTTTATTCTGATCTAGTTATCTTCTGAAATTCTACATTATTCTAATAATTTATCTGTAGATTCATCTCGCTTTTCTAGTAATTACATCTATTTCATATCATCAAACTGACAATAAGTTTCTGTAAGAATTCATTACAATACAAAGATGTGTAAAATCAAGGTAATCATTTCCCTCCTCTGCTGCTGTATTTCACACTCTGTGTCTTCATTTTCTTGAGTTTACCAGTGTTAACAACCTTCCATGCATTTGCCCTTGTTCTTTCAGTATGTATACCAATATTCAGGGAATTTTATATGCTTTTACCGGGCTGAGACCATAAGAAACACATTATTCTGGGGGTGCCTGGGTGGCTCAGTGGGTTAAAGCCTCTGCCTTTGGCTTGGGTCATGATAGCAGGGTCCTGGGATCGAGCCCCGCATTGGGCTCTCCGCTCGGCAGGGAGCCTGCTTCCCCCTCTCTCTGCCTACTTGTGATCTCTGTCTGTCAAATAAATAAATAAAATCTTTAAAATAACTAAGTAAATAAAAATTAAAAAAAAAAAAGAAACACATTATTCTGCAAGCTGCTTTTCCCCCTTGCCAATACCATGAAGTTCCATTATTCCATCCTTTTTTCTAATATCTTCACATTTTTTGCTTAGATGAGCTCATCTCATGTACTCTAGCTGGTTTTTTTGCTTGGCTGGTTTGAGTGCCTTACTCCTGAAAAAGACAAACACCGACTGTGGCTAATGAGCAGGCCAAATATGAAGACCTTCGTGAAAAGATCGCTGAACTAGTTACACATATAAGTATTAAGTTTACATAAAACATTTAAGGTATCTATATATCTTTTTTGAATGACTCACACTGTGATTGACTTGTTTGACTACTGGACATGGAGTGACACACACATGCTGAGGGACTAAGTCTGTTAAAGTGTAAAGTCATGAGCAGAGAGACACAAGCCAAAGAGGTTAGTGCTTAGCAAAAGACCTGTGAGACCTCTGAGTAAACTAACACTTTGACTGGTGGTGTCCTCGGGTAATGTAGTGTAGATTCCAGTTGTCTCGGAGGTCCTCTGCTGTGCCACATGGATCACGTCTGTCCCGTGGGATTAAGTGACAGCAGAAACTGTCCCAGTCAAGCTGCCAGTAATTTGACTGAGATTTGAAAGCAGTAATCTCGTAGTGATTTTAAGCTAGAACCCAAGGAAGTAAACATAACAAGACTTGGGGATTCTTGTTATGTCTTCGCAGTAGAGCATTCTACTTCTATGACAGCATATAAAATCCCGTTATGTCAAAAATCTTGAACACATGGAGCCTTCTGCAGAAGCATGATGTGTTATCTGCCAATAAGATATTAAACTAACCAAATTCATCTGGTGTTTTCTGTAAATAATTCACTATTGTTGTCTAGCATCTTGTAAGTATTGACTGTGTTTGTGAAAATAGAATTCTGGGAATGACTTATCCTATTTTCTGGGATTTCACTGAAGAAAGAGCACATTGTTTCACTTGTGCATTTCATGTCAGCAACATTTTACTATTATAATTTCCTGTTAATATTTTCTTCTTAGGACCACAAAGTCATAATGTTTTCCAAACTGAGTTGTTACTTCTTTGAAAGTTAATAGTATATGTATTTCACAATTTTCACGATCATCATTAACAACAAGCATTAAGTGTGTATCATATAGGAGGCCCTATTGCATAGACTTTGGAGGATACTAGAATATATGGCACAGTTTCTGCTACCCAGGAGTTGACTGTCTAGATGGAAGATAAGATGCCAACAGATGATATAAAAGATAATAATAATATCAGCTTTTTTATGGATTACAATGTTCTGCTAATATGATAACTGTTTTTATAATTATAATCCTCACAATAACCCAACATGATAGGTAGTATGTCCTACTACCATTTTACAAATGAGAATACCAAACTTAACAGAAATTTTGAACGTGATTGTGAAGATATATTCCGTTCTTCAATAATGATCACCTCTTGAGTATCAGAATTATAGTATGTAAGAATTCAAGGAATGGAGAGCTCTGTTGGGTAGGATTTGATCTGAGCTTTATAGCTTAGCTGGGTTTTTAGTTCATGGAGAAGAAGAGGGAAAGCAAGCAAGCAAGGGGAAAGGTATTCCCAGAGGTTGAAACCATGAAAACAAATTTAGTGAGAACAGTTGGGATAAGAAGAGTGAAGGTGAAATCCTACCAACACTTCTAACAGACTGGGAAAGGTGTTTTGGGACAAGCTGTTGAGTGCTTTAGTATGAAACTAAGGAGTTTAGACTTCATTCCATAGGAAGTGTTGATTCAAAAATGATTCAACCCATGTTTAAATAATTTAAATGATAATAGTACAATATGCAAATTTTAAAAAATTCAATAATACAGATGTATAGGAAAGAATAAGGCAAAAATTCTCCTCCCTCCCACCATATCATAATTTTACTTCCCAGAAACAGTCACCGTTAATAGTTTGGGTTCTACCCCCACCTCCAGCTTTTTAAAATTCATAAAAATGTACATCTACTTTTTAACAGAAGTGGAATATATCATCATGTTTTTTGGGCATCTGTTTTTTGTTTTGTTTTGTTTTACTCAGTAATGGACCAGAAATACCACTGTATGTTAATATATGCTATGAGGACTCTTGGATAGCCCCAAGCATTTCAAAGCTTGCATGCACTGAAATGAAAAAAAAAATTTAGAAAAAATATATTAATACAACCAATATTGCAATAAATATCTTTGTATGATTATTTTCCTTGCCCAGTTATTTCTTTAGGCTACATTCCTAAAAGTGGAATTGCTGGCTACATACACATTAAAATTTGGTATATGTTTTCAAATAGTCCTCTGGAAAAATCACATTATTTTCTACGGTCAAAGAAAGTGTTTTGGAGTGCTTTTTTCTCTGCACCTTCACCAACACCTGATCTTATCAACAAAGAAGTTTTTGGAAGCTTTTTGAGCAAGGATGTGACATGATCATAACTGTGGTGTGTCAGGGAGCTAATTCCAGATCATTGTTTTTAATGCATGATTTGTTGTCTATTTTAAGTCTTAAAGCCAACAACAAGATAGACACCTTGGAAATGAAGATTTCTAATATATTAAGAAGTCGGCTGAACTTAATAAATCTCACCTGCCAGCATATTAATCTTACTACATGAAGCCAATGGTTCTCAAACCTTAGTGTGCACTGAAATCATCCGGGGAGCTTTAAAAACTATCAATGTCTGGGTCCCATGTCCAAAATTCTCACTTACTTGGTCTGAACCTGGGCATTGAGTTTGTTTTTTTTTTTCAAAGCCTCTTAGGTGAGTCTAACATGAGACACAATTGAGAATTCCTCCTTTAAATATTAATTTTAAAAGTTTCTGAACTCCATGCCCACCCACCTCATACAAATTCCTGATGTAGCTTCCTTTTTCTGAGGCTGTCTTGAAAGTATAATATGTGTTCCACATTTCAGGGAGATCTCCTTAGATTCAAACCAGGCACTATATAGTAACAGTCTGAAGAAATTTATACTTCTTTTCCTGGCAAAGATCCTGGATTGTATTCCAAGGCTTAATTTCATTTCTATACTTTTAAGCCACAAAGGCTAAGAAATGTAAGTATTCACCAGCCTTAAGTGAGACATTCTGTTAGGACTCAGATGAATTAAATAGAGGTCTGGTTAATCTGCAGAAAACAAACAAAATGACAAACATGGTTCTTAGAACATTCCTTGGAAGGGGAAATGTTAAGTTAGGAGCTCTGGTCTGACTGACATACAGGAGAAAGAAGGGTTTATACAAGGCAATATTAGTAGAATTATGAATGACTAGTCTAGGGCAGAATTGTTCTTCAAGTATTTTTACTTGTGAGTTCCAACTTTTCCCATCTTGTTACTCTAAAATCTTCAAACATATTCACTGTGATTAATGGCATTGAAAGGATAATCCCATCATTTTTTGAGGGATGATTGTCCCCTGGCTTTGCTGGCCAGGACAATGAATAACTCACTTGCCATAGACCTCAGGATATTTTGGTACTCCATGTCAACCTGTTGTTGCCAAACAGCAGCTAACACTTGAAAGAGAGCTTCTGCCCTTCAGAGATGGAAACTGATCTCTAAACATTGCAATTCTGAGTTTCATATTTTCCTGGGTTGGTAACTTTCTAGGTATTATGAGAAGCAGGCTGTTGATCTTTGGCAACAGCATCTCACTGCCAACAGGATGTCCCTGCCCATGGGTGTGATAGTAAACCAGCTCTGTGGGGCAGAAGTCATGCGGGAGTGGGCTGGTTTCCAACATTTGCCAATTTCTGTGGTGTAAATGCTCCTATTGTGACTGATTTTAGGTTACCAAGGTCTAATAAACAGTGCTCAAAATCATGAATATTTAACAGTCAGCTCTCACCCTCTGGTTCTAGTATGCTGCTGGTTCAACCTTACCAAGAATCAACAGTCTTGGTTTTCTGGTGAGTAACAATCGATTGACAGCTAAAATACACTGCAATTATTAGACTTGAGTCCATTTTGTTATTTAAAATTCAGTGTAAGTAAGCAGCAAAGCCCAGCTCACACCTAGATCACAAGTTTCTCAGCATGGACTTTCAAAGACTCTAAGGTCTAACAATGTGAAAGCTTAGCTATTAGCACTTTTAGGAGGTTTATTTATAAGAATTTTATAAGAATTATAGTCTAAAGTAAAATAATTATTTGGGGCTAGCACCATGGAATTTGTTGAAATTTAAAGTATATTCAATCTAACAACTAAATCAAGTTATTAGCAGTAATGGTTGCATGCTTGACCATGCTCCTTTTTTCTCATGAAGTTCAAATGCTCTTTGAGAAGACAGCAGTTGTTCCAGATCTCATTCTATTTGACCCAGCTATAAGTTGTAATCTCTTTACTTTAGAGAAAGGATTTATTTTCCTTGTGAAGTTCTGTGTCCCTCAAGGGGATGCCTTCCAGATAGAAAGAGGCACTGGTTGGTTCCTATATAGAAAAAGAACCTATCCATGTCATCTTAGGAAGTGATCATTTTTTAATACATCTGTTTGTAGGAAGTAGTCATTATTTTATTTAGCATGATTCCCTTAAAAATATATGAAATGTGTGGGTAAAACCTGTCAGTACATTACTATTTGAAATAATCATGTGTATGTGCTTTCTATGGCACCATGTCTTAAAAACTGCTTATTATATCACCATACAAAGATAATAACACCTTGCATCTGTAAAGAGGTTGAGAGTATTCAGGAGTCTGAATAAATGTTAGTTTGTATCCTTATTTGTGTCTTCAATGTGTAAATTAGTATCCTTCCTTGTAAAAACAACACAAAAATAATACCTACTTCATGGGGTTATTGTGCGGATTAAATGAGATAATATGAATAAAACATTAGCATAAGCTTGGCATTTAGCACAATAAAAAAATCAAGAAACTTTGTTTCTTTTACAGTGTTATTCTTTTACCCCTTTTAGGGTTCTTTAATTAGTCCAATCTTATATGATCTATTATAGTCATATGAAGTAGGTAAGGTAAATATCATTAGAGCCCTTTTATCTTTAGATTTTATTTTTTTATTTTGAGAGAGAGCACACATATCAGTGGTGGTGGGGGGTAAGAGAGGAAGAGGAAGAGACAGAAAATCTTAAGAGGGCTCCATAGCCAGCACAGAGTCTGATATGGGGCCAGATCTCACAATTCTGAGATCATGACCTGAGCTGAGACCAAGAGTCGGACGCTTAACTAACTAAGCCACCCTGGTGCCCCTATTATAGACATTTTAAAGATAAGAAATGAAGGCTCAGAAAAATCAAGAGTTTGATTTCCCCATTTGATTTGAATTCCCCAGATGGAATAGCTGGTAAATGGCGACCTGGGATGGATTTTCCATTATAATATATTAATATAATTGATCATAATACTATCTTGCTGACTCAAAAGAGGGTTAAACTGATAAACAGCAGTAAAAGCAGTATTCTAATCAGAAGATTTTTTTTCATTCACAAGTAATGTAAATATTGTTAGCTATTGATTTTGGAAATATTATTATTTCTTGAAAATGACCATAAGTGTCTATTGGTTGATGACCATAAGTGTCTATTGGTTGCAATAGCAGAAACTATTTCTAAATGTTTCCTGTGTGCTGAGCACTATTTTCATGGCTTTATCCCTTTTGATCCCCAGAACAACCCTCTATGGCAGGAATTCTATTTTTTTTACATATAATTGTAATAGCTAACACTACCACCATTTAGTCTGTGCTAGACACTGTGTCCAAGTGTTTCACATGTATTATCTCATTTTAAGCAGCCCAACTGCCTTCTGAGATAGGGAGATACTGTGATTACTATTCCAGTTTGCTAATGAACATGATATATAGACACATTTGCTGGAATTATAGAGCAGGCAACTTTTTATTAGACACTATCTCTGTGTAATTACATAATTTAAAGGTTCTGCCAGGATTATCTTTCTAGAGCCAGTTGCATTCAAAATAATCACTAAAGTCCAGATTGGAGAGAAAACAGTTGTTGGGGCAAAATTCTGTTGCGCTATGTTTGTGCCTTCCCTGATACTACCCTTCTCCCAGAGTTATAGGATAACAAGACGAGCTATGAAAAACTTGAATTCTGAGGAGTCATTGTATTAGTCAGGCCCTATCCCATTTGAGTAAAAATAAACTCAGTTTGGCAACTGCACGCTGAAGAGTAAACTATTCTTAACACCCAGCAACACATCATAGCCTTTCCAAAGATAAAAACGGTGATGGGGTCAAAGAAGTATGTTGTTTCAGGGCGTATGTTTCTATTATTAAGGCAATCTCTCTGCAGGAAGTATACACAGACAGTGCACAAAAACAGGAAAGTCACTCAGGAACCTGCTTTAAAACTCCTGTCTGACTGAACTCATGAAGTTGCCCTAAAGTCACAAGGAATAGAGATCACAAATTAGAAGTCCCTCGAAGAACATAGCTTTTCTCCTGCTTTAACGCAGACAATACTGTATTTTCAATCTTGTGAAAACTGATCCTGATGGACTAAGCAATATAACTTTTTACACCAACCTCATCATTTTACAGATAAAGAAAGTAAGATTACTTGGATATCTGTCTAGTGTTTTTGCCTGCCCAGAATTCACTTCCCTTTCTGGTAACAACCCATCCCATGGAATTTTCTTTGGTACTCCTCTCTGATTCATGATCTTCCTGTTTTTAGAGGGCCAATCCCAGACCCAAGTTCAGGAATGGGCATAAACCAGGCATGGACAAAGGAGGACACATTAAGCATTCACTGACAGGCACAAATCTGAAATGATTTAATATAAGTTAAAGTAAATCCAAGACCCCAATGTTAATGCCCAAACTAGGACTATATTCCAAGGACCAATGCTCTTTTAATACCCATCATGCCACAGAACCTCTATAAGTTAAAAAAAAGTTATTACTAATTTAAAAAATAATCGTAGGTTCCACTCTAGTGCTGATAAGCCAGACTGTCTCAGCATCAATGCTACTTCCTCTTTATATATAAGAATACGTGCAATGTATGCCCACATTTCCTCCTATTTCCTAAGGAGAGTAACAACTTCTACTGGGGTACAGAGAGAACAATGATAATTTACTACTCTATATTCAGTATTCCTCTAAGCTTAAAAAAAAAAAAAACCATCCTATGGCACTAAGATCCTGCAATCTATTTTATCTTATGATGGTTGCACTATGATTTACAGCTATGTGAAAAGGGGCTAGGGAAGAAATGCGAGGGAGCACAGTATTCCTTAATGCTTACTGTAGTTGCTCTGGAGGGACTAGATCAGAACTAACTTCCTCTCATTCCATTATTTTCCCATTTGGGGGACAATATTATATTTCAAGAATGAGTAAGCTTATACTTTTCTAAAAATCTCTTCAAAGATCAGTTATCTGTGCTTCAAGTTATTCAATCTTTTTAAAATTCTCTTTTCTATTGTTGCCATTAATCTCATCCTTAATTCTGCCAGGAGAAAAGGCTGTGACCCAAGCTCGAGGCTGCTGGGCCTGTCCCAGGCTGTCATGTTCCTACGAGTGCCTGTGTGAAAGTGTGGCTGGGTCATGGCTCCCAGGAAGACAGTCAACTCCCAGGAAATCAGTGAATAAGGTAAGAAGAAGCTTTAGGAATGACCCACATCAGTTTTAACTAACCATATCGATGTGGTCTCTCATGACCTCAGGAAATTTGGAAATTACTTAAAATTATATTTGGGTGTCACAGTTGGCCCCAAATGCATGTCTGAACTCCTTATCTTTTGCAAAACAGTTGTGTACTCCACACCCCCATCTGTCTCAGCTCTGCCTCACTGCCTACATCTGACACATCATCAAGTATCAGCATGTGTTCTTTGCCATTCTCATATTGCTATTTCATTAACTGTTGTGTGGACTAACAGTTTCTCAGCTGCCAGGCTGGTCCTCTTTCCTTTAATCCTCCACGGGGATCTTTAACATTACAAACCTAATCCTGCCCCTCCCATACCACAACTCCACCCACAACTCAGAACCATTCAGTGGTTCCTTACTTCCCTCAAGATAACATCCACAGTTTCCTAGGATGGCATCCAAGGACTGCCAGGATCTGTCCTCTCTATCATTTCAGCATCATCTGTCCCAAGCTCCTGGACACTCATGGCCTCACTTCAGGCACATCCAGCTACTGGAGTTACCTCTGTGTACAAATTACTACTGCCCTCTGGAAAACCTTGATCCTTCTATCTGGGGGTAAAAAATTCACAGCCACTGACAAAAGAGTTTGTATTGTGTGGTTGCTTTGGTGTAAAACATTAGATGATTCATACATAGGCTTCCAAATGCACAGTGTGTTTCCACAGGAACAGACAAGAAACTGGCAATGTTTGTTGCTTCTGGATAGGAGAACTATGGAACTGGACATGTAAGGGTAGGAGAAAGACTTTTCACTCTATTCTCCTTTGTGCCTTCAGAATTTTGTACCATGTAAATATGCCAATAATTTGACTAAAGGGAAAGATACTTCTACTTTATGAACCAGCAGTTTCACTCATTGGTACAAATACAAAAGAAGTGAATGCTTATGTTCTCCAAAAGACATGGACAAGAATATTTGTAGTAGCTTTTCTCATAATAGGTAAAACTTGAAAACATTCCAACTGTCCAGCAACAGGAAAATGGATCTATACATTGAATTGTATTTATTGAATGGAATACCATATAGCAATAAAAAAGAATAAACCATGATACCTTCTATTAGGGAAGGAACGTTGAGCCAAAGGATTCCACACAGAAGGGTAAATACTGAAAGATTCTACTTATTGCAAGATCAAATACAGGCAAAAGTAATCAATGGTGATAGAAGGTCAGAATAGTGATTACCTCTGACAAGAGTAGGGTATGGAGTCAATCCATTGCAAACACCTACAAACCCAACAGGAGATCAACGAGAAGAAGAGCAGCAATTCTAGAAACAGAAAATCGACCACTTTCTCAAAGGTAGGATGTGCGGAGAAGTGAATCTGAAGTGATAGAAAGACCACGGGGGGGAGGGGCCAGCTCCCAGCAAGCAGTGGAGCAGTGGAGCACAAAATCAGAACTTTTAGAAGTCTGCTCCACTGAGGGACATTGCTCCAGAGGCTAAGCATGGGTGGAACCCTCCTGGGGACAGTGTAGTCTCCGGTCCCATAGGGTCACAGAAGGATCAGGGGTGTCTGAGTGTAGCAGAGCTCACAGGTATCAGAGCAGGGAAGCCAGCTACAGAGATGGAGCCAGGGAGTGAGCTCTCAGCTGGGGGATATCTTAAACTGCTCTGTGGCACAGTCAGGCCACTGCTCTTTGAGCAGGGACCCCCCCCAAGTGGCAGATCCAGGGAGACCCACCTTCCTCCGCCGAAGAGCAGAGCGGCAGGAATCTGCTGGGTTTGGAGACTCCAAATGGAGCCATGCACCGGAGACAGAAACGCTCGGTCACAGGCCGGGTGAGCTTGGAGCATGGCTGGAGATCAGGGAGACAAGAGAAATGGGAGTGATTGAGTGCTTTTCTCTGAGGGCGCAACAAGGAGTGGGGCCCCAAGTTCTCGGCTCCTCTGGGCCAGAGATTGGGAGGCCGCCATTTTCATTCCCATCCTCCTGAACTCTACGGAAAGCATTCAGAGAACAAAATCTCCCCAAAGCGAACCCAAGCAGATTACTTAGCCCGGCCCCTGGCAAGGGCAGCGCAATTCCGCCTTGGGCAAAGACATTTGAGAATCACAGGCAACAGCCCCATGCCCAGAAGAGCAGCAAGAACATCCAAGCAAGACCAAGCTCACTGATCAAGAACACTGGAATTCCAGAGGAGGGGAAAGCAAAGCATGGAATTCATGGCTTTCTCCCCATGATTCATTACTCTTGCAAAGTTAATTAAATTTTTTAAATTTTATTTTTTTCTTATTCTAATTTTTTCAACTTTTCCTCTTTCCTTTTTGGACTTTGTTTAACTAGTTTATCTTAACAATACCATTCTTTAAAAAACCTTTTTAAACCTTCATTATTATAGCCATATTTTATCCTTCATTGTATGTAACTGTATTTTTTGTATAGGGTTTTTTCTTCTAAACAATTTTGGGATACAATTTCTTCTAATAGATCAAAATATACCCTAAATCTAGCACAGGGCTTTGTTCTAATCCCCAGCCTGAGCAAATTCTTTCCACTTTCTTTTTCCAACCAACTTATCAACTCCTTTTTTTAGAAATTTTAAAAAAAATTTTCATCTTTACAGTCATATTCCATTCCTTCATCGTGTTTGCCTTTATTTTTGTATATATTTAAGTTTTTCTTTCTTTAAAATTTTGGGAGGTAGTTTCTTTTTTTTTCTTTTTTTTTTTTTTTAAAGATTTTATTTGTTTATTTGACAGAGAGAGATCACAAGCAGGCAGAGAGGCAGGCAGAGAGAGAGGAGGAAGCAGACTCCCCACCGAGCAGAGAGCCCAATGCGGGGCTCGATCCCAGGACCCCGAGATCATGACCAGAGCCGAAGGCAGCGGCTTAACCCACTGAGCCACCCAGGCGCCCCGGTAGTTTCTTTTAAGAGACCAAAATACACCCAAAATCAAGTGAGTGGCTCTGTTCTATTCACCAATCTAATATATATATATATATATATATATATATATATATATATATAATCTTTTTAATTTTTAAAAAAATTTTTAAAAAAATTTCTTTTTACCCCCTTTCTTCTTCCTCAGATTTGGGCTCTCTTCTAATTTGGTTAGTATACATTTCTCTGGGGTCTTTGCCACCCTTTTAGCATTTTATTCTCACATTCGTATATTCTTATCTGGATAAAATGACAGGCAGAAAAACTCACCACAAAAAAAAGAAGAAGAGGCAGTACTGAAGGCTAGGGACCTAATCAATATGGACATTGGTAATATGTCAGATCTAGAGTTCAGAATGATGATTCTCAGGATGCTAGCTAGGCTGAAAAATGGCATAGAAGATATCAGAGAAACCCTGTCTGGAGAAATAAAAGCCCTTTCTGGAGAAATAAAAGAACTAAAATCTAACCAAGCTGAAATTTAAAAAGCTATTAATGAGGTGTAATAAAAAATGGAGGCTCTTACTGCTAGGATAAATGAGACAGAAGAGAGAATTAGTGATACAGAAGACCAAATGGTGGAGAATAAAGAAGCTGAGCAAAAGAGAGACAAACAACTGAACCACGAGGGGAGAATTCAAGAGATAAGTGATACCATAGATGAAACAACATTAGAATAATTGGGATTCCAGAAGAAGAAGAAAGAGAAGGGGGGCAGAAGGTACAGGAGTGAATTATTGTAGAGAATATTGTAGTGAATTATTGTAGAGAATTTCCCTAATATGGCAAAGGGAACAAGCATCAAAATCCAGGAGGCACAGAGAACCCCCCCACAAAATCAATAAAAATAGGTCCAAACCCCGTCATCTAATAGTAAAACTTACAAGTCTCAGTGACAAAGAGAAAATCCTGAAAGCAGCCTGGGACAAAAGTCTGTAACATACAATGGTAGAAATATTAGATTGGCAGCAGACTTGTCTAAAGAGACCTGGCAGGCCAGAAAGAGCTGGCATGATATATTCAGAGTACTAATTGAGAAAAACATGCAGCCAAGAATACTATATCCACCCAGGCTATCATTGAAAATAGAAGGAGAGATAAAAAGCTTCCAGGACAAACAAAACTAAAAGAATTTGTAAACACTGAGCCACCCCTACAGGAAATATTGAAAGGGGTCCTTTAAGCAAAGAGAGAGCCTAAAAGTAGTAGACCAGGAAGGAACAGAGACAATATACAGTAACAGTCACCTTACAGGCAATACAATAGCACTAAATTGCTATCTTTCGATAGTTACCCTGAATGTAAATGGGCTAAATGCCCCAATCAAAAGACACAGGGTATCAGAATGGATAAAAAAACAAGACCCAGGCCACCTGGGTGGCTCAGTGGGTTAAGCCTCTGCCTTTGGCTCAGGTCATGATCCCAGGGTCCTGGGATTGAGGCCTGCATCAGCTCTGTGCTCAGTAGGAGCCTGCTTCCCCCCTCTCTCTGCCTGCCTCTCTGCCTACTTGTGATCTCTGTCTCTGTCAAATAAATAAATTTAAAAAAATCTTAAAAACAAAACCAACCAACCAAACAAACAAAAAAACAAGATCCATTGATATGCTGTTGCAAGGGACTCATTTTAGACCCAAAGACACCTCCAGATTTAAAGTGAGAGGGTGGAAAACCACTTACCAAGCTAATGGACATCAAAAGAAAGCTGGGGTGGTAATCCTTATATCAGACAAATTAGATTTTAAACCAAAGACTATAATAAGAGATGAGGAAAGACACTATATAATATGTAAATGTAATATAGTATGTTGGTCTATCCAACAAGAAGTTCTAATAATTTTAAATATCTATGCCCGTAACATGGGAGCAGCCAATTACATAAACCAACTAATAACAAAATCAAAGAAACACATCTACAATAATACAATAATAGTAGGAGACTTTAACACCTCCCTCACTGAAATGGACATATCATCCCAGCAAAAGATCAATGAGGAAACAGACTTTAAATGACACATTGGACCAGATGGACATCACAGATATATTCAGAACATTCCATCCCAAAGCAACAGAATAACATTCTTCTCTAGTGAACATGGAACATTCTCCAGAATAGATCACATCCTGTGTCACAAATTGGTTCTCAACCAGTACCAAAAGATTGGGATCATTCCCTGCATATTTTTTGGATCACAGTGTTCTGAAACTAGCACTCAATCACAAGAGGAAAGTTGGAGAGAACTCAAATATATGGAGGCTAAAGAGCATTTTACTAAAGAATGAATGGGTCAACCAGAAAATTAAAGAATAATGTAAAAAAAATTCATGAGAACAAATGAAAATGAAAACACAATTCAAAATCTTTGGGACACAGCAAAGGTGGACTTGAAAGTATATAGCAACACAAACCTTTCTTAAGAAACAAGAAAGGTCTCAAAAACACAACCTAACTCTACACCTAAGGGAGTGGGAGACAGAAGAGCAAATGAAGCCTAAAGCCAGAAGGAGAAGAGAAATACTAAAGATTAGAGCAGAAATCAATGAAATAGAAACTAAAAGAACAGTAGAATAGATCAACAAAACTAGGAGCTAGTTCTTTGAAAGAATTAATAAGATTGATAAACCCCTGGCCAGACTTATTAAAAAGAAAAGAGAAAGGACCCAAATCAATAAAATTATGAAACAGGAGAGATCACAACCAACACCAAAGAAATACAAACAATTGTAAGAACATATTATCAGCAACTATACACCGGCAAATTAGACAATTTGGAAGAAATGGATGCATTCCTAGAGACATATAAACCACCAAAACTGAATAAGGAAGAAACAGAAAACCTGAACAGATCCTGAAGCAGTCATCAAATTCTCCCAACAAACGAGAGCCCAGGGCCAGATGGCTTCCCAGGGGAACTTAAAGAAGAATTAGTACCTATTCTCCTGAAACTGTTCCAAAAAATAGAAATGGAAGGAAAACTTCCAAACTCATTTTATGAGGCCAGCATTACCTTGATCCCAAAACCAGACAAAGACCCCATCAAAAAAGAGAATTACAGACTAATATCCCTGATTGACATGGATGCGAAAATTCTCACCAAAATACTAGCCAATAGGATACAACAGTACATTAAAAGGATTATTCACCATGACCAAGTGGGATTTGTTTCTGGACTGCAAGGCTGGTTCAACATCTGCAAATCAATCAATGTGATATATTAGTAAAAGGAAGAACAAGAACCATATGATACTCTCAATAGATGCAGAAAAAGCATTTGGTAAAGTACAGCATCCTTTCTTGATCACAACTCTTCAGAGTGTAGGCATAGAGAGTACATACCTCAATATCATATAAGCCATCTATGAAAAGCCCACAGTGAATATCATTCTCAATGGGAAAAACTGAGAGCTTTCCCCCCAAGTCAGGAACATGGCAAGGATGTCCACTATCACCACTGCTATTCAACACAGTACTAGAAGTCCTAGCCTCAGCAATCAGACAACAAAAAGAAATAAAAGGCATCCAAATTGGCAAAGAAAAAGTCAAACTCTCAGTTTGCAGATGATATGATACTTTATGTGGAAAACCCAAAAGACTCCACTCCAAATCTGCTAGAACTCATACAGGAATTCAGTAAAGTGTCAGGATATAAAATCATTGCACAGAAATCAGTTGCATTTCTATACACCAACAAGAAGACAGAAGAAAGATAAATTAAGGAGTCAATCCCATTTACAATTGTACCCAAAACCATAAGATAAACCTAGAAATAAACCTAACCAAAGAGGGAAAGAATCTATACACAGAAAACTATAAAGTACTCATGAAAGAAGTTGAGGAAGACACAAAGAAATGGAAAAATGTTCCATACTCATGGATTGGAAGAATAAATATTGTGAAAATGTCTATGCTAACCTAAAGCAATCTACACATTTAATGCAATCCCTATCAAAATACCATCCACTGGGCGCCTGGGTGGCTCAGTGGGTTAAGCCTCTGCCTTCGGCTCAGGTCATGATCTCAGGGTCCTGGGATCGAGGCCCGCATCGGGCTCTCTGCTCAGCGGGGAGCCTGCTTTCTCCTCTCTCTCTATGCCCGCCTCTCTGCCTACTTGTGATCTCTCTCTCTCTGTTATAAATAAATAAAATCTTTAAAAAAAAAATACCATCCACTTTTTTCCCCCAAAGAAATGGAACGAATAATCCTAAAATTTATATGGAATCAGAAAAGACCTCGAATAGCCAGAGGAATGTTGAAAAAGAAAGCCAAAGTTGGTGGCATCACAATTCCGGACTTCAAGCTCTATTACAAAGCTGTCATCATCAAGACAGTATGGTACTGGCACAAAAACAGACACATAGATCAATGGAATAGAATAGAGAACCCAGAAACAGGCCTTCAATTCTATGGTCAACTAATCTTCGACAAAGCAGGAAAGAATATCCAATGGAAAAAAAAGATACTGTCTTCAACAAATGGTGTTGGGAAAATTGGACGGCTGCACGCTGAAAAATGAAACTGGATCATTTCCTTACACCACACACAAAAACTGAGTCAAAATGGATGAAAGACCTCCATGTGAGAAAGGAATCCATCAAAATCCTTGAGAACAGAGGCAACAACCTCTTTGACCTCAGCCACAGCAACTTCTTCCTAGAAACATCACCAAAGGCAAGCCACAAATGACCTATTGGGACTTCATCAAGATCAAAAGCTTTTGCACAGCAAAGGAAACAGTCAACAAAACCAAAAGACAACTAACAGAATGGGGGAAGATATTTGCAAATGGCACATCAGATAAAGGGCTTACATCCAAAATCTATAAAAAACTTGTCAAACTCAACACCCAAAGAACAAATAATCCAATCAAGAAATGGGCAGGGGACATGAACAGACATTTCTGCAAAGAAGACATCCAGATGGCCAACAGACACATGAAAAAGTGCTCC
Organism: Enhydra lutris kenyoni; assembly: GCF_002288905.1. Lineage (NCBI taxonomy): Eukaryota > Metazoa > Chordata > Mammalia > Carnivora > Mustelidae > Enhydra > Enhydra lutris. The sequence goes on along the minus strand of NW_019154134.1, from coordinate 15,650,662 downwards.
ACATCACTCGGCATCAGGGAAATACAAATCAAAACCACAATGAGATATGAGTCAGAATGGCTAAAATTAACAAGTCAGGAAACGACAGATGCTGGCAAGGATGTGGAGAAAGGGGAACTCACCCTCCTACACTGTTGGTGGGAATGCAAGCTGGTGCAGCCACTCTGGAAAACAGCATGGAGGTTTCTCAAAAAGTTGAAAATAGAGCTACCCTACGACTTAGCAATTGCACAACTGGGAATTTTCCCTAAAGATACAAATGTACTGACCAGAAGGGGCACATGGGCCCGAATGTTTATAGCAGCACTATCCACAATAGCCAAACTATGGAAAGAATCTAGATGCCCATCAACAGAAAAATGGATAAAGAAGATGTAGTATATATATACAATGGAATACTATGCAGCCATCAAAAGAAATGAAATCTTGCCATTTGCAGCGACATGGATGGAACTAGAGGGTATTATGCTGAGTGAAATAAGTCAATCAGGGAAAGACTATTATATGATCTCCCTGCTATGAGGAATTTGAGAGGCAAAGTGGATGGTTTGGGGGGTAGGGAAGGAAAAAATGAAACAAGATGGGATCAGGAAGAGACAAACCATAAGAGACTCTTAACCTCACAAAACAAACTGAGGGTTGCTGGGAGTGGCGGGTAGGGAGAGGGTGGTTGGGTTATGGACATTGGGGAGGGTATGTGCTATGGTGAGTGCTGTGAAGCGTGTAAGCCTGACAATTCACAGATCTGTACCCCTGCGGCAAATAATACATTATATGTTAATTAAAAAAAATAAAAATAATTAAAAATAAAATTAAAGGGGTGCCTGGGTGGCTCAGTGGGTTAAAGCCTCTGCCTTCGGCTCATGTCATGGTCTCAGGGTCCTGGGATCGAGCCCCACATCGGGCTCTCCGCTAGGCAGGGTGCCTGCTTCCCCCTCTCTCTCTGCCTGCCTCTCTGCCTGCTTGTGATCTCTCTCTCTGTCAAATAAATAAGTAAAATCTTTTAAAAAAATTAAAAAAATTAAAAAAATGTGTGCTACCAATTTGAAAAAAAGTAGATAAAATAAATTTTAAAAATTTCACCCATATGTAAAATGTAAAGGGAGACCTTTACATTAATAAAAGCCAAGGCAATTTCCATACTAAGAGTCGTTAAGGAAAAAACAAAGCAATATGGAAAATACCAAAAATTTCTGTAAAGAAAGAGAAAAGTTTGAAGTAACTATTGGTTGTAAAAATAAAATCCCCATTAAATCAACTACAAAACAGAAAGAAAACCAGAAATTTTCTATCATAACCTGAAAGCCCAAAAGAATGTGATGCATCCCTTTGACCATCCAGCGGCAAGGGTTTCTTTCACAAATTTATTAGACAAATTTTAGAAATATAGCTGAAGATAAGGGAACATAGATTGACCTTTTATCAGGGGACATCACAGTAACCTGGAGACAGAGCTCACTTTGTAGAAAAGTGGCAGCTCGAAATGGAGGTGACAAGGGCACTAACTAAGGTTTACCTGGCACACAGAGGCAGGCAATGGTGACCTTTGTAAGGAAAAGGACAGGAAAGTCAGGTAGTCCAAAGAAAGGGAAGGGGGCAAGGAAGAGACAAGGTTCTTGGGAGCCGGAATGTTTACAAGTGGATTTTAAAAGGTGTGTGAAACTTTAAAATCAGCTGTATTTGACTATATCAGAGGGGCTCAAAAACAAGAGAAGGGCAGGGAGAGTTACCCAAAGTGAAAGGAATATATGCTGCTTTTTAAAAAGGCTCTTTTTTTTCTTTCCTTGGTACCCCTGACCCCCATTTCCAGAGAGGCAGTAAGGTGCCAACAATAAGAGGTGTTTGGGTCAGCCCTCCACGCTCCCAAGATTTAATACTTCGAACCTCTTGTCTGTCAGGTTTTTTTCCTCTTAATAAGCTCTCTCTCTCTCTTTAAATTAAAAAGTAACACAGTTTCATTGGAGAAAATTTGGGAAACACAGAACTTGAAGGAGAAACCAAAAATCACGGACAAGATGACCATGGTAGGATTTCAGTATAGGACAACTTCTAATAGGTTGAGAACAGCCCAACAAGAGCAGGTCAGAGGTTCTCCCTCCCTAAGAACCCAGATGGTGTTTATTATTGGAGATCTGTCATTTTTATTTTCCTGGGGCATCTTCCCACCAGAAGTTCCATGAAGGTGGAGATTTTGTTTGTGTTGTTCACTGCCATATCCCGGTGCCTGCCACATAATAGACACTCTGGAAATATTTGTTGAATTAGCTATTTTTTTCCACATTTACTTACAAAGATTAGCTGCTACTTTTTACTTTTCCCCCCTCATAATTAAAACATTTTAATTCTTCTTCATGTCCCATTTCATGACTGTTCTTATTTATCAGAACAATGTAGTCATTAAATAAAAAATGTCTATTGAAACAAGGAAAATGTCAAATGTAGACAAAATCTTTATGATTTATATTAACACCACATTGCATTTCTTCTGTGATGCCTTCTTGTGCATTCTCCTGAATATCTGAAAAACCAATTCCTTCCATTTCTTATGTTAATCCCTTGCTCACATAACTTATCAAAGAGAACCTGAAAATCAGTTTAACTCTAGGGCACTGCAGCTCATTTCTCCTTAAAAACCAAGATTTATTTTTTATTTTTTAATTTTTTTTATTTTTTATTTATTTATTTTTAAAGATTTTATTTGTTTATTTGACAGAGAGAGATCACAAGTAGGCAGAGAGGCAGGCAGAGAGAGAGAGAGAGGGAAGCAGGCTCCCCGCTGAGCAGAGAGCCGGATGCGGGACTCGATCCCAGGACCCCGAGATCATGACCTGAGCCGAAGGCAGTGGCCTAACCCACTGAGCCACCCAGGCGCCCCACCAAGATTTCTTTTTTAAATTTAAGTTGGGCTACTAATTATTTTCCCCCAAATTCAGGATTTGCCTTTGATTAGTGAAAAATGATCCAGGAGATCTCAGGATGCTTAGATGTCCAGTGAGGGAAGTAAAGAACATTGAATAACTTTGCAATAAAAATTTTCAGGGAGGGCAGATGGAATTACTTAAGTTTGAAATATGTCCAAAATTCTGTAATCAATATTCCCACTCTTGGAATTAAAACAAGACCCTTGGAAACTTCCATAATCAGAGATATCCAGGGCCCTTCAACCATCCCAAACCAACCAAGGCCTTGGGGAGTATAAACATAGTTATTTTTTTGGGGGGGGATACCACATAGTTAAGGATGTTTTATTGGTTCATATAACTGGGAAGTCTAGAGGTAGAACTAATGGGTGAGGCTGAGTCCAGAGGCTTTGGTAATGTCAGGGTTCTCTCTCTCAGCACCCATGTGATCAAATCCCAGAGAACCAGGTGGTTTTGCTTGGATCATATACCCTATCCTGGATCATTAATAATGACCAAAGGAGACGATATTTCAATTGGCAGGACATGGTAAATGCCTGGGCCACATACTCATCCATATAAAGAGGAAAGTGGGATCAACCTCACTCAAACCAAGTGAAGCAGATTCTCCATAAGGTGCATTCTGTTACCACATGGAGTGGCAAGGGAATTGGTGACCATGTGGAAGTTTATCTGAGTCCTGTGTTCCTGGAACACAAACCCTCCAAACACAAATCCACTCATTCTTTGTGTTCCAAGAAATGGCTTCCGGAAAAGAACCACCCTTGCCCACCTGATTTAAATAAGACTTGTGACCACCTTGTCTACCTATGACAAGGCAAGACACAGGTACTATAAATTTCCATTCTGTCTCACAAATGATTAGCTGAACTGTTTACCCCACTGACCAAGCTGGACAAATGGCCGCTAACTTAACTTGAGTAAACTTTAGTCAGGTTCTTCTCCTTCCCCCTAAATTTGGTCCCTGAACTTGGTCTACCTTAGACCTGCCTGACTTCTAAGAAGCTTGCCAGTCTTAAGGTCTATGATTAGAGCACTCCACTATCATAACAGCCCCTTCCCTTCGCTGCAGTAATCCTGAACCAAGTCTCTCCTGACCTCACTCCAGGTTTGTATTCACTTGAAATTGGCCAGACAGAACAGTAGATGTTTACCACAAACACTTTGCTGTCCAATCTGCAGTGTCTTAAGGGGATAAAAACTAATGATGCCAACCCTTCCTATCCTCAGTTTTGAACCAACGGAGAAGTAGAAAGAGAAGCCAGAATCAGGCAGGTAAGAATTCAAAATGTCAGCTTCATCAAGAGATGGACGGAGAAAGAAAATGTGGCAAATGCATACAATGGAATATTATTCAGCATGAAAAAGGAAGGAAACTGAAACATGCTACCACATGAATGAACCCTGAAGATATGCTAAGTGAAATGAGGCAATCACAAAAAAGATAAATACTGTCTGATTCCACTTCTCTGAGCTACCTAGAGTAATCACATTCAGAGAAACAGAAAGTAGAACAGTGGTTGCCAAGAGCTGGGAGAAAGGGGAAATGGAGTTGTTGATTAACACAGTGCCAGTTTGAAAGACAAAAAAAAGTTGTGGAGATTCTTTGCATAACAACGTGAGTATCTTTTTTTTTTTTTTTAAGATTTTATTTATTTGACACACAGAGAGAGAGATCACAAGTAAGCAGAGAGGCAGGCAGAGAAGGGGAAGCAGGCTCCCCGCTGAGCAGAGAGCCCGAAGTGGGGCTCAATCCCAGGACCCTGAGATCATGACCTGAGCCGAAGGCAGAGGCCCAACCCACTGAGCCACCCAGGCTCCCCAACAACGTGAATATCTTTAACAATACTGAATTGTATACTTAGACATGGTTTAGATGGTAAATTTTATGTTCTGTGCTTTTTTTTTTTAAGATTTTATTCATTTATTTGATAGAGACACAGCGAGAGAGGGAACATAAGCAGGGGGAGTGGGAGAAAGGGAAGCAGACTCTCCCGCAGAGCAGGGAGCCCAGAGTGGGGCTCCATCCCAGGAATGACCTGATCCAAAGGCAGACACTTAATGACTGAGCTACCCACACACCATGTTCTGTGCTTTTTACCATAATAAAAAATAATTTTTACAAAAGTCAGCTTCTTAACTAATAAAGCTGCTAAGAGACTGTGATGTGGATCTGTGGTCATATTATCTTCCTAATACTTTGCAGAATTAAAATAAACTTCTCAAACTTCAGACCTTCTTGCAGGACAGGACCTACTGTAGTAAGGTTAATTCAAGGTCAGTCTTTAAGGATAGAGCCCTCTGAAAGAAGGGCCCAGGGACACATTAACACTTCGCCTCTCTCAGTCTCACCAAAAAAGGTGCTTTTTCCCAACGTGAGAGTGAGCAAGGAGGAGAGAGGCCTGTATTCCCCCCTCAAGTTAACCCCGCTGGGAAGTGAAGAGATTTCAGAGGATAACCATTTACCCCTAACCAGTCTGTTAAAAGAAAAACACAGTAGAATACAGCCTGGGAAAGAATATGAAAAACAGCAAAGCTTTTCATAGTTTTGTTACTAGGATAACAGGATTTGGAGTGGTCTCTTTTCTCAAAACAATTTTATTGGTGTGCCTTTTTAAAAGTATAATTTTGCTAACATTGGAAGTGCTACATTAATAATAATTTGATATGTTTAATTTATTAAGTGGCCACAAGGGGGAAAATAAAAAGGGTTATTAATGTACAATTCTCATTTTATAATTATCTTAATTATTTTCTGGCTTTTTGTCATGTAAGTTTCATTAATTCTGTCAGTGAAGCTGAACCGTTTCAAAGTGCTTTTAATTGATATGAATTCCAAAACAATAAGATAATTTTGTATTGTAAAGTGTACATCTGACTTACATGTTTTCATTTGAAAAAGAAAGACATCCCTTTGGGCACAAGAACTTCAAGGTCAGATATAAGTCAATTAAATATATTTGACTGGCTACACATTTTTTAAAAATGTACAATTCAATTCCCTATAGGATTGAGACATCTCAGTCTCTCCAACATCTCTATGGAGAAGGTAGAGTAGATTTCACTTTTCTAGGTTATCAGATGAGAAAACAAGCTTATCATGTTAAATTCAATGTTTGGGATTATGGGATTATATATCCACAGAGTCAAATATCTGATTTAAAACTCCTTTCTTGGGCGCCTGGGTGGCTCAGTGGGTTAAGCCTCTGCCTTTGGCTTGGGTCATGATCCCAGTGTCCTGGGATCAAGGCTTGCATGGGGCTCTCTGCTCAGCGGGGAGCCTGTTTCCCCCTCTCTCTGCCTACTTACGATCTCTCTCTGTCAAATAAATAAAAATATAATCTTAAAAAAAATAAAAATAAATAAAACTCCTTTCTTGGATACCTGGGTGGCTCAGTCAGTTAAGCGTCTGTTTTCAGCTCAGGGCATGATCGCAGGGTCCTGGGATCGTGTTCTGCATTGGGTTCCTTGCTCAACAGGGAGCCCACTTCTCCCTCTGCCTGCTGCTTCCCCTGCTTGTGCTCTTTTTCTCTCACAAATAAATAAATGAGATCTTAAGGGAAAAAAAAAACCAACAAAACTCCCTTTTGCTTCTGTGCTTTCCAGAGTACATTTAAATTAATTTGAGGTAAGAGGATCTTTAAAAGTTATGTGCAATCAGATTTTTTTTTTAGTAGATTTTTTTTTAATTTTATTTTTTATAAACATATAATATATTTTTATCCCCAGGGGTACAGGTCTGTGAATCGCCAGGTTGTGCAATCAGATTTTAAAGAGAAAAAACTTGCACTAAATGTAAATTATACCTCGATTAAAAAACTTACAAAACATAAAACAAGGTTGGTGAAAATATTTCTCTGCAGGAACTTTAGAAAAATAAATGAGTACACTGAGAATCAGCTGTGATATGACCCTTTGAATAAATAGTGCAGAGTGAAACACTTTGCATCTTTTGAAAAAAGATAGATACTGTTGTGTCAAAAAAATATACATCCTCTATCAACCGAAAGCACATTTGGTTTGAATAATTTCTACATCCTCGGAGACGTTCTCTCTCTAAGGAATCAATCCATTTAGGAAATTACTTCCTAGAACTCGTACTAAAAAATGAAGAGGACTTATCTATCACATTTGCTTTGAGGAAAATGGTGTGCTTTAGATAAAACATTACAGTGACCAAAATACCACCCATCTGTCAACTTTATATTCCTCTCATTTAGTTTCACGTCATGCACTTCGGCAGGATTCATGGGAGGAAAGCAGACAAGAACCTATTTTTACCATTGTTGAAAGCATGCCAATTTGGCAAGGGTGTGGGACAATGGGCACTCTCATACGCAGTAAGAGTATAAATTGGTTCCGCCTTTCTGGAAGGTAATTGGGCAGTATAAAGGATATCAAAATTTTAAATATGCATATCTTTTGGCCCAAAAATTCAACCTCTGGGAATTCATCCCAGAGAATGAACTGAACAAATATGTAAAAATATACATAAAGGGCACTCGTGAAGCATTGTTTACAATAAGGATAAGTTAGAAACCACCTCAATCTTTTGTCACTGGTAGAGTGATAAAATACATTGTGATATATCTGTTCAGTGGAGTACTTTGTGGTACTTTAGGCCAATCATATATACTTCGGTTTATTACTAAGGAAAGGTTATAGAATAGCATGTATTGTCTGGGTTGTGAAAATTTTTCTGCACATAGAGGAAAATGCCTGGAAGGATAAATAGCAAAATAATGTTATCTCTGGGCTGTGCAGTTTTGCGTAGTTTTTACTTTTTTATTCCTTTTATTTTTGAAACTATATCATGAACCTGTATCATTTTTTTTTTTTTTAAGATTTTATATATTTGTCAGAGAGAGAAGGAGAGAGAGAGAACAAGCAGGGGAAGCGGCAGGCAGAGGGAGAAGCGGGCTCCCTGGAGAACCCTGGGATCATGACCTGAGCTGAAGGCAGATGCTCAACTGACTGAGCCACCCAGGCATCCTGAGCCTGTATCACTTCTTTAGGCCTAAAATACATGTGTTCTGGCTTGAAAAAAAGTTAAAACATGCCAACTTAAACAATTGTTTCAAGAGAAAGTAATTAAAATAATATATCTGCTGAGGGATTAATATCCAGAATATATAAAGAACTCCTACAATTCCACAACAAAAACACCCAACTAAAAAATGGGCAAAGGACTTGAGCAGACATTTCTCCAAGGATGATATGTAAGTGGACACAAGCACATGAAAAATGCTCAAAATCATAAATCATTAGGGGATATGCAATTCATAGCCACAATGAGATACTACTTTACACCAATCAGAATGACTATCATTAAAAAAAAAACAACCAGAAAATAACAAGTGGCAAAGCATGTGAAAAAATAGAACACTTCTGCTTCACTGGTGGGAACTGCTGCTGTGGAAAAAATACAGGCAGTGGTTTCTCAAAAAAATAAAACATAGACTTGCTATATAATTTGGCAATTCTACTTCCATGTAGATACCCAAAAGACCAAAAGCTGGGACTTGAACAGATATTTGCACACTAAAGTTCATAGTAGTGTTAGTCACAATAGCCAAAAGGTGGAAACAACCCAAATGTTTGTAGACAAAATGATGGGATAATCAGAATATCACACACACACACACACACACACACACACACACACACAATGGGATGTTATTCAGCCTTAAAAAGGAAAGAAATTCTAATACATGCTACAGTGTGGATGAATCATGAGGACATTATGCTCAATATTCGAAGCCAAACACAAAAGGGCAAATACTATATATTTCCACTTATGTGAGCTATATATAAAGTCGTTAAATTCATAGAAAATAAAATGCTGGCTGCCATAGGATATGGAGGGTGGAATAAGGAGTTGGTGTTTAATGGGCACAACGGTGATGGTTGTACAATAACGTGTATGTACTTAATGCCACTGAACTGTGTACTTAAAAATGGTGAAAATGGCAAAGTTTATGTTATAGATTATTTTATCACAATAAAAACATTTTATTTCCTACCTAGCGCTATTTCTGTCATAACTAACAAAGATCCAACTTGTCAGAAAAAATATCTGTAGACTTGGAAAACAGAAAACTCTTATTCATCTTAATTCATTTCCCTTAGCTAGACTTGGCCTACATTGGAAGGTATAAGTGACATTAATCCAAATTAATAGGGATTGAGTTAATCCTCTTCATTTCCCTCAATCCAATTAGGTTTATTTATATGTGACCCTTATTTCTTTAGCTTCGACCAAATACCTGAAAGACTGTGGTAATAACAGGCAGATGTTTACTCCAGACATGTCTGTTCTTTCAGCCCACCTGAAACAGGCTGGCCTGTCAGTGATTACAGCTCTTCAGGTTCTCAGAAATTGTCTGGCTCTTACCAGTTTTTATTTATTTATTTATTTATTTATTTGACAGACAGAGATCACAAGTAGGCAGAGAAACAGGCAGAGAGAGAGGAGGAAGCAGGCTCCCCGCTGAGCAGAGAGCCCAATGCGGGGCTCAATCCCAGGGCCCTGGGATCATGACCTGAGCGGAAGGCAGAGGCTTTAACCCACTGAGCCACCCAGGCACCCCTCTTACCAGTTTTTAATCTTTGTCAGGGACTGAGCTAGTTGGGGCCACAACTGCTGTGATCCCAGCCTGGGCCACTCTCTCAGGCATTTTCAACAACTTCAGCTCCTGGCCTCACAAGGAGCAGGTACCCCTCTCTTCAATCTGACAATAAGCTTCTGGCCCTTTCAGAGACCGTCTCTCCAGAAGTGGGGGCAGCTTTCAACTCTGCAGATGGAAGAACCTTATCCTGGTGGGGAGGCTCTCCATTCCCAAGCCCCCTCCACTATTCCTCTCAGTGGCCATGGTGCCGTGAGGGTGGGCAGACAGTGCTTGGGTTAGGACTGGGTGAGGGTGGAAGGGCAATGGTGTGAAGGAGGGCTGGATCACTACTGACCTGAGCTGGCGTGGGGAGAGCAGGAGTCCGAGAGCAGCCTGTGCTCAGTCAGGTCAGCCCTCAGCAGGTCAGCAGAGCCCTGCTTCCCCTGATGAGCCCCTATGACAGTATCTTCCATTCTGTGGCAATTTCCCTTCCAACCACCAACAGAAAAATAAAACAAAAACAAATACTGGCCCCCTCCTCTGTTTCACTAACACCCCTTTCTTACTTAAAATCACTGTCTTATCCAGAAAGAGGAAAGAAGGGTATTATCTCTGTTATTAAATGCAGGGGGGCCACATTGCCCTGGCCACATTTTTAATCTACAGCTCGCTGTGGGTGGAGTCCAGGAGAACCTATGCAAACATGACTTCTGCCTTCCTGCCCTATACCTCCTCCTTCCTTGGGCAGATTCAAACACTGCTTCGATTCTCGAGGCCAGAGCTCACAGGCTCACAGGATTTTAGAGCTAAAAGACTTTGAAAAACAGCCAGTCCAGTTACTTTAGCTGCTGCTGAAGTTCAAGGGCATTAAGGGATTTGGCCAAGAATGTGGCTATTTGGTATAGAAATCTTCCCCACGGAGTTGAGAGATAATTAAGATCTCTCACTTTTTGTTGTTTGTTTTCAATCACTGCTTTAAGTATTATGAGGGGAGAAGTGAGAAGAGGAAAAAGAATCACAAATTAGTCATTGTTAGTAGTTGTTCACAACTTGGATGCAAGGTTTTTGTGGTGAAGGAAATTAGAATTCACGACTAAAATGAATAATTTTTAAAAAGTCGGTATTTGTTTAACATTCTCCCATTCTTAGTGATATTTGAGAGTTCACAGAATTTAGCACATAGCACAATTAGCTGCATAGATAGAATGGTTAAGAACTGCAGATAATATGGAGCACCTGGGTGGCTCAGTCAGTTGAGCTGCTGCCTTCAAGTCAGGTCATGATCCCATGGTTCTGGGATCAAGCCCTTCTCCCTGCTCAGTGGAGAGCCTACTTCTCCCTCTGCCTGCTGCTCTGCCTACTTGTGCTATCTCTCTGTCAAATAAATATATAAAATCTTAAAAAAAAAAAAAAAGACCTATGGATAATACAACAAAACAGCCAGTTGAAACATAATTTAATTTCTGAAATTAATCAAAGTCACAAAGTAAGGCATGTATACACACATACACACAGCATGTTTTCAAACTCAGCTTTGGAAGATTGGATTCGATTTACTTTTAGAAAAGGCCCTACTCTTTGTGACTGAGCCACTTATAATTAATTGGAATCATCTTTCTAACCATATTTTACAGTTTATACCAAGACTTGTGTCTGATGTTCTGCTGGTGGCTGCAGAATGAAGTTGGTGAGATGCGGAAGGTTTAGGATCTGCCCATCACGGTGGGACAGCAAGACAGACCATGGCTGCCAAGTGACTCCAGAAGTGATGACCACTGGGCTTTCCATAAAGCAGGCTGAGCACAATTATAGGAAATTCAGGAGGTACTCACCACTCAGGACTCAGTCTAAAGGGTGATGTAGGGGCAAGGGTTAGAAGGACAGGGAAGTGTGTAATTTTGGGGTAATTAAAGTATAGAGATCAATACAGAGTGGACCTTGCCACAGCTGGAGAGAGGGAAGAGATGGTAACATTACCGTAATCATTTAGGGCTCTTCCTTGCAGACAGCCTAAGTCCAGTTAAGAACATGAATACTTGGGGACTAATTAGCCCCAGACATTATCATTAGGACATTAGTAATTACAAGATGCCACATTTTCAGCACTCCTGCCTGTGTTTCATTTATCTCTCACAGAGAGAGAGAGAGAGAGAAAGAGAGAAAGAGAGAGAGAGACAGAGACAGAGGTTTATGCAACAAACTGGCTTATGTGATAGTGAGGGCTAATTGGGCAAGTCCAGAATCTGCAGGGCAAAACATCAGGAAGGGCAGCCTGGACTACTGACTTGCGTCAATAGGCAGCATTTCTTCTTCCTTTGGAAAAACCTCAGTTCTGTTCTTAGGCCTTCCCACTGATTGGTTCAGGCTCACCCAGATTATGAAAGATAATCTCCTTTCCTTAAAGTCAAGTAACTGTAGGTGTTTATCACGTCTACAAAATACTTGTACAGCAACACTCAGATTACTGTTCGATTGAATAACTAGATACTTTATAGCCTAGTCAAGCTGACAAAACTGACCATTACACCAGTTTAGTATCATTGAGTTTGCATTACACCATGCTTCCCAGAGGGACACAAATGCATTCCACTTACCTATATGATTATCATTCCTAAGATCTAAAAATGTGGGAGAGATAAAACCAAAAATGTATTGCCTGTCTTGAAGATTTACAAACCTGAAATCAACTGAGACTGAGCCTTCTGGTGAAGACCTCAGCAGGACCAGTCATGGAAACTAGGTAGGGCAGATTTTAGGGGACACGGTACAGCCTCATAAAAAGAGGATGGACTTTGGAATAGACACACCTGGGTTTGAATTATAGCTTTACTACTCTGTAAATGCTGACTTTATGCAAATTGATATATGGGAAGAAATCCATTTCTTGAGGTATAATTTACAGATGATATAATTTAAGTGTATATGTCCATGAGTTGTAAAAATTTACACACATGTATAATCATATACATGATCAAGATATAGAAGTTCCCTGTATTCCCACACAGTCAGCTGCCCCACTCACCAGCCTAAGGCAACCACTGACCTGTGTTCTGTCACGATTCATCAATTCATTCATTTTAAGCTAATGTTTATTGAGTATTTACTAGGTGTCAGGCATAGTTCTGGGCACTGGGACATAGTTGTAAATAAAACAGATAAAAGTAGCTGCCATTATGTAGAGGGAAACAGAAGGCAAGCAAAAATATATGAGAAAAATATAAGTAGGTCATATGGTGGTAACTTCCACAGATGAAAAGAGACAGTAATTAGGGAGAACCAGGGTGGGGGTAGGGCACATGTTGCTCTTTTCGCTGGGGTAGTCGAGAACCAGATCATTAGGAAGGGGATGTTTGAATAAGTTGCTGATGGAAATGAGGGCACGAACAATGTGGATATGAGGAGAAGAATGGTCTAGGGAGAAAGAACAGCGCGTGCAACAGTGCGTTGGTGAGTGTTGCCGGAATATTTGAGAAACTGCAAAGAATCCAGTGTATTCGGAGTGGAAGGGACAGAGAAGGAAAGCAGAAAAAAGGCAGGAGAAAGAGGTCACGCTAGGATAAGGCCCATAGTCCTCTTTGAAATTTTATCATAATATCATTAGGAGCCATTGCAGGGTTTTGAGTAAAGGATTTGACATCTTTAAAAGGATCACTGTGGCTGCTATGTTGGGAATTGACCGCAGAGGCCAAGTGCAGTATTAGTGTAATGTGCCTGATACGCAGTAGATGTTCAATACATTTTAGCTATTTGGAGGTTATTGATTTCTTAGCACAAATGAGCCTGTGACCTCTTTTTGCTTCTGTATAGTGCAAATACAAATCCATTCATATACCCAACAAATATTTGCAGAACATGACTATACTGGGTGCTGGGGAATAAATGTTGAGTTAAAGGAAGATAAGATTGCCGCAAATTCATAGAAACATAAAGTAGAATGGTACTGGGATGGGGGAGGAGAAAATGGAGTAGCATACAGAGTTTCAGTTTCGCAAGATGAAAACATCTGGAAATCTATTTCACAACAATGTGAATATACTTTACTGAACCATATACTTGAAAATGGCCAGTATAGTAATTTTTATGTTCCATGTTTTTTTTTAAATCACAACTAATTTTTTTAAATTAAAAAACAAGATTCGAAGTTTTTTTAAAAAGCAAAAAAGGAGGGGCACCTGGGTGGCTCAGTGGGTTAAGGCATCTGCCTTCGGCTCAGGTCATGATCCCAGTGTCCTGGGATCGAGCCCCGCATCAGGCTGTCTGCTCCGCAGAGAGCCTGCTTCCTCCTCTCTCTCTCTCTGGCCTGCCTCTCTGCCTACTTGTGATCTCTATCAAATAAATAAATAAAATCTTTCAAAAAGAAAAAAAAAGCAAAGAAGGAGAAAAGACTGTTGTCAGGGGAGTTAACCAACAAACTAAAAGGGAAGTGTTAGGTAGGAATAAGTAGTAACGATGAAAAAAAAGAGTGGTGATGTACTGTGGCTGGAGAGCTCTTTTAAATTAAAAACAAATTAAGACCAGTAAAAAAGGAAAGCATGACCTTATTTACGTAAAGGTGTATTTAGGTGTCTGCTGCCTGACTAAACCTTAATCACTTACAAGCAATATCCCAAACAATGTGAAAAAGTCTTACTTCTTGGGGCACCTGGGTGGTTCAGTAAATCCCGACTCTTGATTTCGGTTCAGGTCATGATCTCAGGGATTTGAGATTGAGCCCCACGTAGAGCCCCCTATCAGGCTCTGCTTGGGATTTTCTCCCTTTGCCTCTCCCCCCACTCATGCAAGTGTGCCCTCCCTCCCTAAAATAAATAAATATATCTTAAAAACAAAAGTCTGGCTTTTTTAACCCCCAGGAGGTGAAATCAGCTAGATACTTAAAATGCCATTTGTTTTGTCCTACTAAAAGAGATGTGTACATGTATGTGTAATTTATGTATGGGTATGTGTGTGTACACACACACACACACGTATACCATTCGCTCATACACATGTATGGTTGTGTGTATATATGCGCGTTTATGTACGTGTACATGCCACGTTAAACCGAGATGTATCTGGTTGCTATCCAGCTTATTCAGCACCCACGTAATAAGATGGGCCATTTCATTTGTATACTTTATTGTGTTGTTTTAATTTTAAAGTAATAAGCATATAACATTTTCCCTAAAAGCATAAAGCTATTTTAAAAATTAAAACTACAATAACTCTACAATCCAGTTCTGGTGTATGAGTTGATAAATGTGAGGTGTGTGGAACAGGTCTCCAACGTAGTCAGTGTTAGTAAGTATTGGTTGTTATTACTCTGCCTGTTACTATGTCACCCGTTGGGCCCTGTTCTAAGTACTCTACCCGAATCCTTTAACCCTGACAGAGACAGCAGATGCTGAGATACAGACATGTTATGCCACACATCCCACAATCTTTAAGTAAGGATTTATTTTATTTATTTTACAGATAAATGTTTTTTAACTTTTTTTTTTTTTGCGCTTTTAACTCCTTTAACATAAATGGCTCTTTAAGATGCCTCAGTCCTATACTAGTGTAAAAACTCTTTGCTGAGGATCTTCTCAACTGATACTGTAAATATATAACTGCTCTATGTGATTCAAAAGAATGACGTACACATTCTCATAAGATTTCTGAAACATCATTTAAAATAAATGAATCGAATAACTCCATTCTAAGATATACATAATTCACATAGAGAACTAAAATTTTTATCTCAACTTTATAGCAAAATTATTAAAAATAGCACCTGGCAACTTCTAGTTCACAAAGCACACTCACATGTGTTGGTCCACCTTGAGCTTCAAAACCACTCAGTGAGGTGGTAGGGGGGACCAGACATTAATATCACATACGGCTGAGGAAGCTGAGTCACCGGTGTATGCTTCACTTAGAATGTCTTTGGCCACAAGTAATAAAACCCATTTCTAACTGGTTTAAATAACACAGAGATATGGCTCACTTACTTGGATGCCCAGAGATGAGGCGGTCTTCAGACTTGACACAATCTAGCTGCACTGACTGTATTTCTCTGCGGTTCTCTTGGTTCTGCCCTTAGTGAAAGTATTGGCTTCGTCTTGAGCCTCACATAGTTCTCAGCCTCAACACTACACATGACAATGCCAGAGAAGACCATTTCTTTCTGTCTCTTTGTCTTGAAAACTAGGAAGCCATCCTCAGAAGTCCTTAGCAAATTTCCTTCACTTATCATTGGCCTGGAGGAATTCATATGCCCATTCCTAAGTAAGTTATAGCAAGGGCCATGGGATTACCCTTAGGTGAATCAAGATACCGGATAATCGGGGCTCTGTTAGGAAAGAGGAGAAAGGAAAATGGTAATGAGCACTGGTTGAGTACTACCAGCTGGGAAGGAGCAGTCAGGAGTCAAATCCAACTCTCTTAGGTTAAGTCTTGCAGCCAAGAGTACCACTGAGACCATGAGAGCAGGACTCAGGTCCTCACTCCCATGTTTTTACTATAACAACCTCAGCTTAATTTTCATTGGGTTAGAATGCTCATTTCTGGCTTTTGCAGGGACACCCACGGGGCATCCTTAAAATATCTAAATATGGGAATTATCTATGCCTGCATTTTGCAAGACTGAGGTTGGATGGACTGGTAAAAATTTGCTTTGAAAGCCGCCTTTGGACAAATCCCTTAAAAGTATTCTACTTTTTGTTTTTTTTTAATTAAAAAATATTTCAAGGAATAAAAAACAAAGTTTTAGAAAACCTTGGCGTTATGCCATACTTACATTGGATTTTTAAAAAAAGATTTATTTGAGAGAAAGAAAACACGAGCGGGGGAGGGGTGAAGGAAGAGGGAGAGAATCTCAAGCAGATTCTGCGTTGGGCATGGAGACTGACTCAGGGCTCCACCCTGGGCTGCTGAGATCGTGACCTGAGCTGAAAACAAGAATTGGACGCTAAACCAACTGAGCCACGCAAGCACCCTGCATTGGATTTTTAAAGAAAAACTGCTGCAGTTATAGCTGGAGTACCCTGAGCATCCTCCCAGATCCATTCTTTTGCCCCCTCGCCAGAGGAAATCATATTCTGAATTTGGTGTCCATTTTCATGTGGATGCTTTTATACTTTTAATACTATGTATAGATCTAAGATACATAGTATTATTTTAAATACACACACACACACACACACACACACACACACACACACACAGAAGCACTACTTTATATAAACACTAACCTGAAAGTATCCTTCTACAATGGGACTTTTCATTCAATATTCTTTTAAGTGATACCCATATTGGTACATTTTGATGTACATATTGATGTACATTCCTTTAGTTCACTCATTCTGATTGCTATATAGTCTATAATTCAAATATACCCCAGGGTATTATCCACTCGTCTGTTGATGGACATTTTCTTGGTTTTCACTATCTTGCAATTCCAAACAAAGCTGTTGGGAGCGTTCTAGTAGACATTTCATGGTACACATTCAGAGGAGTTTGTCTGCTACCTACCTTGGAGTGGAATTACTGGACATGTTCATCTTCAACCTTAATTGGTCTTGTCGTATTGTGGCCAGTCTGACGGCTGTGATGTGGAATTGCGTTGCTGGTTTCAGAAGTATAGTGGTTTCTTTCTTCCCTTCTGTTTCCTATGCATTTGAAGCTCTCCAGTTCCTTCAATTTATTCCATTTTCTAGATTGGAAAGTCATTTTCTTTCCCTCATCATGGAAAATTGTAATGCTTATTATGAGTCTCTTCATCTTGATAGGTCTTATTTAAGTTAGCCTGCTTTTTCCTTTAAAATATATTCGATTTATTGGACAAAGTAAAATGAAAATGGGAGAAAAGAAATAAGCATACTCATCACTTTCTCTCCAGACTGTTGAGATAAAGTAATTTTTCTTGATAATTTCTTGCTCAGTTGACAAAATGTACAGTGTGATCAGAATTTGTATCTTGTATGGAGAGTGGGATAAATATATCCCTCTTTCTCTCAAGGGAGAAATCCCAAAATCAGAAGGTGTAAGAATAGCATTGATAACCAATTAGTTTAATTAGTATTTGGCAACTCCATCTAGCAGAATCCTTGGACTTGCACCTGGAGTGCAGAGACAACACTACTGAATGATGACACTTTAGCATCGAAAAGCACCACTCTATTTTTACACAGTGTCTACCTAAGAGATTCAGCTGCACTTGGATATGCTTATAGCAAGCTCCCTGAGGACTTTCCCTGTGTTTGGGGGAAGAAGTAAGGTCAATCAAAATTTACACCCTATTGTCCTAGGAAATGCAAAGGCAACCCAATAAACAAACATGAGATCATATTTCCATTTTGGTTAAGGACAAGGGAACATTTAATCCTGAGGAGAGCGACAGAGAGACAAGAGGAAATTAAAGACATGCTAATTGAGACTGTGCTGTTTTCTTTTGGTTTGCTTTGCAAAATCCAGATGGGAAACGAATAAGCATTTACTTCTGTTACTTTCCACACTTACCTTTTAAGTGTCTTAGCATCAAGAGAAACACCCATCCTGAAATTGTATTTTCTTTACCCAAAGAATGTGGTATGAGAATGTCGTATGAGAGGGTGGAGGAGCAGGGTGGGCTTTGTGGGCATAAAGAAGCATTCAAGATAAAAATCATGATAAAAAGGATAATTTCTAAGACTTGAGAGACAAGTCTGATGGGGGAGAATTATTTACGTCAGTTATATGTTCCTAGAGAGTTGACCCACACCATTTATCCTTTTGTTTATCGATTAGGCTATTTAGAAATGTTAGAAATGGTTGTCAAGTTTGTCAAACAGTTCCTTCTATTGCTTCCTCTAGTCTCAAGATGACAGCTAGACTCTTCTGGCATGCACAGTAAAGGTCAACTCTGGTAATGTTCCATTAGAACAAGACTACACAAGTTTCTATACATAAGAGGTAATAGGGAAGTTTTGGGGAGTTTCTTTCTTTCTCTCTCTCTTTCTGTCTTTCTCTCTTTCTGTCTTTCTTTCTTAGATTCTAAGTAATCTCTACACCAAATGAACTCACGATCCCGAGATCTAGAGTCACACGTTCCACCAAATGAGCCAGCCAGGAACCTATAGGAGTTTTCTTCTAACTTCATACCTTTTTATTATTAAAGGTTAATAAGACCTGAACACTGGTCGGAAGTAATGAGCTATTCTCTTATGTCATTTTTGAAAAGGAAAACTTTCCCTACTTATCTTGATTACAATAGTAATTTGTTCATCAAGTATATCTTGAAGCGGGACACTTTCTTCTCTTAAATATCAGTGCTCCCTCGCCTCTGGGTCCTGCAGGGGTTCACAGCCAGCACTCCTACTGTCAGGTTCTTGGCCCTGCTTTCTAACACTGACTTCCCCGTGGGTCCTTTCAGCTAAACTGCAGCCTCCTTACCAACCTCTGTCATTCCTGTCTCCAATATCAGAAACCTCTGTGCTGCTAAGTGCCACTACTGCCTCACCCTTTTCCGGCTATGAGAACCCTTCCAGCTGCTGGTTCAGTGACCTTAACCTGGGACAGCCAGTGTGTTCAGGCGGAGGCAAGTACATCCTGACTACACGATCCATTTTCTGATGTAATGACTTCATTTCTATTATCCCAGAGGAATGCAGCAGGCGTACTGACATTTTGTCTACTAGCGCCACAGACAACAGTGTGTTGCTGTACTAACATGCCCGGCTAAATCTGGACATGGTCCTGAGAAGCTTATTAGGTAGACAGAGGAACTAATCGGGTTTCTATAGATGTTCACACACATAACAAACCACCCTTACAAAAGCAGCTGGCTTTAACTAGGGGAAAGTTAAATTCAGATTCAAAACATTGAATGAGGGCTTCATGAATTTTTTTTCTTCTACTCTACCCTGAACTTCAGTAGAGAAAAGGTCAACCAGGTAGCAGTCTGGCTTCCCAGAACAAGGTTATAATCTTAATCAAAATTGGGTTGATGAGCTACGAAAGAAGTCAAATCTCTGAGACCTCTTAAGCATTCTGCAAACATTTTAAAATGGCATTTACTTACGGGGTAGTATATAACTCACCCTACTCTAGTCCTTCCAAACCTCTTATGTAGCATGCTGGCATTAGAATATTGACAGTAATTAAAATGGAATGTTGGAAGAAAAGCCCTCCAAGACCCCACCTTCAAACTAAAAAGCAGCACCCTGATCTTTGTCCACGTTTCACTAGCTAGGTACGTGTTCTGCCTCAGACCTCTGTCATGCTCCTTCTGGGATTTGGAAACTTTGGCTTAAATCTTCCACTCACCTAATTAGTCTTTTGGGAGAAAGACGGATGAAAGAAAGGGAAGGCAGGAAAGAAAATGATGCTTCATAGGGCTGGTTAGCTTATCTACTGAGGAATTAGTGACATGAAAATCATTACACAGAAGAACTGAGCTCTGTGAATTTGGAGGTTCTATCTTCATTTGGGTAAGTCATTCAACTAGTCCTATTTCCCTCATTAACTAAGGCAAATTAAAAAAAGGAAATGCAAAGTTGGGTCACCTTCCCAAACAGCTTCAGAAAAATTGCCCTCAAAAGGGGCCCGCAAAGGAAGAAATATGCTGGGGTATGTAAGGGATTGATAGATGAAGTGTGAGAAATTTCTCTCTTGCCACCTGATCCCCGTTGGAAATTCACTGGCTAACTGGGCTGCTGACTGAACAAAACAGAGGATAATAGCCTCTGGCTGAAGATTTTATAATTGAAGCTGAGGCAGAGTGGGCCATGTGCGTGTTTAGAACAGTGATTGCATTGTGAATAACAACACAAGTCTCACTTGTCAGTCACACAAATGTTTAAGACCATAGAAAGGCATCTGATTTGGGACAGGGATGACAAAATGGATCTTTTGGTTTTCCCCCACTTAGCCCTGAATACAAAGGACTGATGACGGCTTTGTTCTGGGATAGAGTCTTACATTCCTTGTGGGACCTATCCAATCACTAATAGAGAAAGAAAATTCCTGTCTGGAATCACTCCTACCACTTTCCCAAAGAAATAAACTTTAGTTCTCATCACCCGATGGGGAAAAGAAAGCAATATAAACGATATCACACCAGATTTTTTTTTTTTTTTGCTTTGTTTCCTAATCATCACTTGTCCTCATTTACCTTTAGTTACTGCCTCAGTGTTAAACAACTGTAGTAAACAGTATTAAGAGACATGGCTCTAATTTAATAATAGTTATCAATACTTAAAATGCTTCTACACTTTGAACCAGGAACTACACTTTTAAGAATTTATTTAACAGATAAACTTATAGCTGCGGCAAACGATATATTTGAAAAGATAATCTTGGCAGCATTGTTTGTAATGTCTGAAGAGTGAAAACGTCCTAAAAGCTCAACAACAGGAAATTGAATAAATTACAGTACATTTACACAAGCAAATGGGCTATAAAAGTTGTCATGAAACTTGGAATGCTGAAGTTTTTTTGTCTTGCATTGATATGCTTAAATTAATTGCTATCCCTAGTTAGAGAAGTTATAAATAATGGGCAATAAGGGATTGAAGAGTTGGGTGCTTTTCCTTCAGCTCTTATCAGCAGCAATGGAAATGAAGGAATCTTTTTTTTTTGGAAATGAAGGAATCTTGACTCATTCTGCAACATCTCTAAACAACTTGATGGTCATCTTAGTTAACAATGGGTTTCTGGATTTATAGGATGTACCAGTGCTTCTTGGGTACATTATACTTATCAGGTCACAAGGAGTCCCATATCAGTCCTCTAAGGGCTAGAGGTTTATAACGACTTTTTTTCTTCTTTTTTTCTTTTTAAGTAGGCTCCATGCCCAGCAGAGAGCCCAACATGAGGCTTGAACTCACAACACTGGCATCAAGACTTGAGTTGAGATCAACAGTCAGATGCTTAACCGACTGAGCCACCCAGGCACCCTGGTTTATAACCATTTTATCACAACACATAGACATGGTTAAAGTATTTTCCTCTCTTACTTGTAAATCCTTTAATCACAGGGCCTAAGAGACTCCTTGATGTAAGAGATGGAAGAGCACCATTTAGTTCCACTGTTGACAGGCTGAAAAGAGAAAATTAAGCATTTTGTTAGAAATAAGTCTGTATTGGGGTGCTTGGGTGGCTCAGTCGGTTGGGTGTCTGCCTTCAGCTCAGGTCATGATCTCAGGGTCCTGAGTTCAAGCCCCACATCAAGCTTCCTGCTCAGTGGAGAGTCTGCTTCTCCTTCTTCCATTCCCTCTGCCCCTCCCCACTCCTCATTCTCTCTAATAAATAGATACAATCTTAAAAAAAAAAAAAAAGAAATAAGTCTATGGTGGCAGGTGGCATGATAATCATAAAATTTGATGACACAAAAGTTGAATTGTACAATGCAGTCAATCAGTGTTGAGAAAAACAATAGAAAGGCTTTTTTAAAAAAAAAAAGATTTTATTTATTTATTTGACAGAGATCACAAGTAGGCAGAGAGGCAGACAGAGAGAGAAGGGGGTGGGGAGCAGACTCCCTGCTGAGCAGAGAGCCCCATGCAGGCCTTGATCCCAGGACCCTGGGATCATGACCTGAGCCAAAGGCAGAGGCTTTAACCCACTAAGCCACCCAGGCGCCCCTAGAAAGGCTTTTTATACATAACTTTTTTCTTTTATTTTTTTTCGATGTATTATAAACTTATTTGTCTTCCCCACTACATTTAAGCAACTTGAGCTCAGAGTTTTTTGTCATTTTTTGTTTCTCAGGAGTCAAGCACCATGCCTAATTATTAATGGCACTTTACAGTTTCCAAAATGAATTAAAAAACAAAAGTTTGAAAGCAAATGGTTTAAGATGATCCTCAAATTTTTCTGATTAATGCTATGGATCATTTTCCAGGAAAAATACACATATCCATGTGCAAAAAAATTTAAATATAATTTCTGGGCAATTATGGATGTTTGCTTTCTCACTTCTTTTCATAGATCTTCTAGGGAACCAGAGATTCTAGGTTAAGAAATTCCTAGGTTTAGAGTACATAATCACAGAGAGAAGTGGAGGAATCTTTAGAAATATTTCCTATTCCCCAATTTTTCTTTTACAAAAAGCATGTTTCAGGGGCACCTGGGTGGCTCAGTCAGTTAAGCATCTGCCTTCAGCTCAGGTCATGGTCCCGGGGTCCTGGCATTGAGTCCCATGTCAGACCCCCTGCTCAGTGGGGAGTCTGCTTCTCCCTCTGCCCCTCTGCCTGCTTGTGCTCGCTCGCTCTCTCAAATTAAGAAAATCTTAAAAATAAGTAAATAAAATGTGATTAAAACCAAACCAAACCCCCAAAAAGCGTGTTTCTTCCATCTACTTCATAGAGAAACTCTTTAAGTCCCTGAGGAAAAGGGCCTCTTCATATGGAAGGTGTAAAAAAGTTTGATTTATGTTGTCATAAATCACCTATAGTCACCTATAGTTATTGTGCAGTTATTATAGTAACATGCAGCCTTATAACAAAAAACAATTTTTTTTTAAAGATTTTTATTTATTTATTTGTCAGAAAGAGAGAGAGAGAGAGCACAGGCAGACAGAGTGGCAGGCAGAGGCAGAGGGAGAAGCAGGCTCCCCACAGAACAAGGAGCCCGATGTGGGACTCGATCCCAGGACGCTGGGATCATGACCTGAGCCGAAGGCAGCTGCCCAACCAACTGAGCCACCCAGGCGTCCCCAAAAAACAATTTTTTAAATTTAATTTTTTTAAAAGATTTTATTTATTTATTTGACAGAAAGACAGAGATCACAAGTAGGCAGAGAGGCAGGCAGAGAGGAGGGGGAAGCAGGCTCCCCACTGAGCAGAGAGCCCGATGTGGGGCTCGATTCCAGGACCCTGGGATCATGACCTAAGCTGAAGGCAGAGGCTTTAACCCACTGAGCCACCCAGGCGCCCTGCAAAAAACAATTTTAATGAAGTTATTTTTTTTAAGGAAGATTCACTTATTTTAAAGAGAGAGAGAGAGAGAGCAGGGGGAGGAGCAGGAGAGGGAGAGAGTCCTCAAGCAGACTCCCTGCTGAGCGTGGAGCCTGATGCGGGGCTTGATCCTGGGACACTTAGATCATGACCTGAACCAAAATCAAGAGTTGGACGGTCAACTGACTGAGCCATCTGGGTGGCCCAAGAAGGAATGTTTATTTAACAAATATTTAGGGATTATTCACCGTAAGTCAAGGACTATGGAGGACAGGGGCTAGAGACAATGACTCAAATCCTAATATGGTAGAGCATATGCATAATGAACTGGGTCCCTGAGTTAGATTTTTGCTTCTGTGTATGTGTGATGAAGGTAATGATGGGTGGAATGAGCAGAGAGCAATTATAAATTCTGTAAGGGAAGAAAATGCAATTGCGAGAAACTTTGGTTTTATTATGGTCCCATAACAACTGTTAGCCTCCCATCCTGTTACCAGATTCCCCACAGGGAGTCTGAAAATAACCTCTGGCTAAGCACTGACTGATTATGGACAAGGAGTAAGACAACAGTTGAATTATAAATGCTTAAGCTCTATCTCTGTGGTATGAACAGCTGCATCTATGTGGCATTTCTAAGACCAAGCATGTCAACGTTTCTTTCACTTGAGTGAGGTCTTTCTAATGATTCTATGTTTGTTGCATCTTAAACTCTGGGGTGACCTCAAAGCTGATCTGGTATGAATGTCTACTCAAAGGAGGAAGGAACATTCCAGGAAAACACGGGCTTTGTTTGACTCCTTTCTTAAATTTTATTTAATTTTTTTAAAAGACTCTTTTCATTTGAGAGAGACAGAGAGAACACACAAGCAGGGCGGAGAGGTAGAGAAAGGGAGAGGCGGGCTGCCCACTGAGCCAGCTGGGAACCCGATGTGGGGCTCGATCCCAAGACCTGGAGATCACGACCTGAGCTGAAGGCAGACGCCTAACCATCTGAGCCACCCAGGCGCCCCTTTGTTTGAATTCTAATTAACAGCAGCATAATGTATTTGCAGTCACCATTAATTACTAGAAACCACTTCCTTATCTTGAACTAAAATTGCCTTATATTTTCCAACCATTTCTCTAAGCTTTGGCTTCTGGAGCATTGCAGAATTATCCTATTCTCTCTCCCCTATCCTTAAATATTTGAACACAGCTATCATTTGTATTTCTGTTTCATCTCCAGGCTGAATGCATCATCTTCCCTTTCTTCAATGTAGTCCTCTTTAGAACTATTTTCACAGACATCACCTTCCTGTTCCTATTCTTTCACACACTGTAATACTTGGCCAAAGTCCGCTTAAAATGTGACACCTAGAACAGAACATGATATTCTAGCTGACTGATCTTAGTACATCTGAGTCCAGAGGAATTCTTTTGATCTGGACACAACCTTCCATCAGCACACTCTTCCAGGCTTTCATTCTTACCTCCTGTTCCCCTCCCAGGTGTGCTGTACTGTGGGCAAATAAATTTGGAATTTGGCCAAATAAAACTGTTGTGTCTTTTTTTCCCTGAGTACCACTATCAAGTCAAGTTTCCTTCCATTCACCTTGGCAATGGAATCTGTCCAATTTCATCTTAAATTTGCCTCAGCACTGAAATAATTTTAAATCTTAATATCATATTTAACCACTGCAGATCTCTTATCTGTAAATTTGATTAACACCTTTTATGGAATCTCTTGCGTCTTCATTTAAACGGTTGGAGATTTCCTTCAGTTTAATGTGAACCATTATTTAAGTCTCCTTAGGCTGTCTCGATAGTTAGGAATCCACCTGGCTGATTACCCATTTTAGCCATAAAGATTTCAAAAGTGATGTCAGGTATCTTGCTGGAATCAGTGAATGTGGTACCTTTAAAAGGGCCTAAGCCAAACCATTTCTTCAACAACAAACGCTAGGGACATTTTATCACTGCAGTGCAATTTTAGGTGAGCCTCCAAGCTCTATGAAATCAGCAGCCAGAATGGGTGCCAGGTCACGCGGACAGAAACAAGAGAGCCTGTGTCATAGTCAAACCATTTCTCTTTTCTTGTACATACACAGTGGACCAGATGCACTGGACCCATATTTTGTTAGGAAAGGCAACTACGAGGTAAATTCAGCCAAATAAAAACTCAGTAATCACTCACTGGAGAGGGTTGTGTAAGGGGTTCTTTTCATTACCCCAATTTTCAAGATTTTTTTTTTTTCAAACAAAATCTGAAGTCTTATTGTGGGTGTGTCAGAAAAGGCTACATTGATCTGGTATTTAGATTTTATAAGCTTTACCCTTTGCCTTTGCTACAACTGGTACTTAGGCAGACTTGTTTCCCATGTAAATTTCTCCATTAATGACAAATGAAAAAGTAAACTTTGGACACTGACTGTTTTTCAAAGAAAATGAAAGCATGTGCTTTTCGTGTGTGTTTTTTTTTTCTTTTATTCTCACCAAACATTCATGAGAGAAGGCATATTCAGTTTGAGGGGCTATCCAATTTCAGATAGGAGACACATAACTGTAATAATGTTGTGTTGAGAGAAGCAGCAGCCTTGGTCGTTGCATCTATTCAGCTGGAATAGGGTTTCTCTTTTAACACTTTTAGGGGCTCAGTTAACCATGCCTAAACTCAATTTGGGGGATTAGTATTTTAATTCAATTCCCTCTGAGCATGATAAATTCTTCTTGTGCATGACAGTGAAGGAAAAAAGGAAACATGGTCATAAACAAACCGGATGATCCACTGAGGAGGCAGAATTGCTCTGTACATTAATTCATACACAAAGGCCAAAGGCAAAATGAAAAAGTAGAAAGTTAAGTCATCCCTACTAGTTAAGGAAAGTACAAGCACAAAATCATGTCAATTAAAAAATTAAAAAAACTTTTTTCCTCTATTTTGGCTCCTTCCACAAGGAGGATTCTAAAGAGTTACAGATATCTACCTGTCATCCTATCCGCTGTAGAAAAGCAAGATTTTCAAAATTTTTCTCTATTTTGGCTCTTTCCACAATGCAGTTTGCCAATTCCACAGAGCTACAGATATTTACCTGTCATCCTATCAGCTATAGAAAAGCAAGATTTTCACGTAAATAGCTCAGGTGATAACGCTCCAAGATAATTTTTCCTATATATCTAGGTAACATGCAGCGTTCCTACTAAAGGGAAAGAAGTCTATGTTAGGTGGCTTAATATCATGCTTTTCTTTCTCTTCTCTGTAATAACCCAAAACAAACCCAAATCTCCTGGATCAACAATTAAGAGAGACTTTATTATACGTTGTTCAGTTTACAAATCTGAAGTGTGAGTTGGCCAATGACATTTTGTATAGTTTATCCACCATTCAGAATGCCTTACCAACACTCTATGCTCTGATCTGGAAGAAAAAAAAAAAAAAAAGAAAGAAAGAAAAAATAGATAAATGGCCATATTCAAAGACTTTAAAAAATAAAGTTTTTGAATTATGCTTAGTTTTGAATTATGCTAAAGAATAAGTATTTGAAATTACTGCAATGCTTTGGAAGATTTTAAATATCAGATGTGGATTTTAAATAAAAAGAACATCATAGCACTTTTGTTTTGTTATGCATTTCAGTTTTAACATCACAGTATGAAAGAAATGGGAGCTCACTGTCATGGATAATAATCCAACTTTATTGTGTGCAGCCTTTTCACACCAAGTATTAGTTTTTCCATGTGAAATAGATTAAGATTTAAAATGATAAAGTTATTGTTAAGGAGATACACAGAAAGACAATAGAAAAAGCTGAAGAGAGTTGTCTGAAATTGGAAAACAGAATAGTCTGGGGGAAAAACAAAAGATATGAGAAAAGTACCACAGGTTAAAGAAACTACTTTGGGGAGAGAAGGGCCATGCGATTATCTCAGATGGACGGTAGGATTTCATGTGCATGTTTAACTCATGTGCTTGGCAATAATAATCTTAGAATTTTCTTATGTGTTGTTACAGCTCTTAACTTTTTCCACTGTCTGTAATTTTATTATGCAGCATAATTAATATAGGTATATATGTTTTTATTTCGCACAAAGTCATTTGTCTAATTGTACCTCACCAGCAAAATACCTCAGCTATACAGTGGAAAAGAACTGGAAGACCTATCAGAGTACATTCAAAGTTGGATTTTTTAATTAAATTTTTTTTTTTATTATCCTGTTTTGGTTTCCTTATTGAGTAGATTCCTAGGGAAAAGTAAGTACTGTGAGTTTACTGGTCTGCTATAGAAGTAGAATTTAGACTCATAAAAAAGAAAGTTAAAAAGAGATCCAAAGGTTCACTTAAAATAAAAATCACCAGACAAGACAGGCTCGGAAGAGCCTCTTCCCTGTGGCTGAGTTTAAGAACACGTAACACTTTGGAGCAGCCATCCTCAAACACTTCTGTCCAGAAC
The DNA here is from genome assembly GCF_002288905.1 of Enhydra lutris kenyoni. Classification (NCBI taxonomy): domain Eukaryota; kingdom Metazoa; phylum Chordata; class Mammalia; order Carnivora; family Mustelidae; genus Enhydra; species Enhydra lutris. The sequence goes on along the minus strand of NW_019154134.1, from coordinate 15,622,811 downwards.
CCATTCCTCTTTTGCAGTTTCTGAGCTCTTTCTGTGCCACACCAGCTTGAGCTCTCTTCACTACATGGCCATTTGTGACATGTTTATCTGTCACTATGGATGAGATGGCAGTAAAGGAGGCAAAGTCCCTATCACTTATCGGAACACGAGAAGAGAAACATATCCTTGGACTTGCTTTAGTGCCCAAATTGGCAAATTTGCCGAAAGACTGACAATCTCAAATGCTGAGGTGGAAATGAACCTCTAATACAAGATAGAAAATCCTCTAACACAAATACAAATATTGCAAAACAATTTACATTAGGACAGTTCAGTTAAAACTCATACTTTTTTTGGTACTTTCTGATAGGACTTGAGAAAAGATAGCCCCCAACGGCAGAACATAATTTACGTATGGCAGAAAGGTAGAGAGCATAAGGCTTGAAATACAAAGATAAATGCATTACTGAGGCATATTCCCCTGGCTGTGAGGTATGTGGGCAAAGAGGTCACATTTTACCGTGAGTTAGAAGGTCAAAGGTGATGCAGGGCTCCAGGAAAATATTTACCAGAGGAATGTGATGATTCATTTATCAGTCCAGAAATCCCAAGTACAAAACTTTAAGATATAAGAAGGATCAAATTATATAATGTATATGATTCAATTTAAAAATTTTTAGCCCTCTGACATTATATTATCTAGATTACAATAGTAAAAAGTCAAATTACATTCATATGAAACTTTTATAAAAAGAAATCAAATCCATTTTTATGAAACTTTATAGTACAGTTATTTTCTAATGGGTGTTTCCTTAGGTCATGGTATTTATAGTTTCATTTACATCTGCAAAATTTTTCAAAGCAAAAAACAAAAGGCAGTCAATAGAAATCTAAATTTTCATTTGCAAAACTCCGTTCAGTTTCCAGGCCAGTAACACATGTCGATGTCAACTTCTCCTCCAGACATGGACTGCTACCAAACATCCCCAGTTTATGGAGAATGCAGGCCTCTACTCATTAGGAACGCTTTCTGGTTTGGCTCACGTTTCAAGAAATTCTGGAGCATGTCCATGCCGTCCAGAGATCCCCCAGGTTTCAGGATTAGGTTTCTGTATCTCATTCCAACCTAATAAAATAAAACATCATGCCTAATAATTCATTGTTAAAGCAATTTTCCAAATCCCTAGATGCAAAAGAAAAAGCGGTAAGGGTGAAGAAAAAAGGGCTTTACTCTGTCTGGATGTTCTCTTCTGCCTAGACTACATTTCTGTCGTACTTCCTCGGTTTGGTAGCTATGAGATCTGAAGCTTACAAACTCTGGTCTTCTACATTCCTCTTTATTACTGTCTTGTCTCCTTAGAGTCTCAACAGAGAGCAAACAGATGAACAAAAAATAGCCAAATGGAATGTATAAGAGATTCCTGTGTTAGCCCATCTCCAATGCAATTTCGAAAGGGTTAGCAGAGCGAGTGTTCAAACAGGGGGTCTGTGTACCTGGAAACAGGGGCACCACTCTTGCCAAAATGTTTTTAAGAGGGGCTTACAGAAAACCCCTCATCTTGATGAACAGCAGTAGGACAATAGCACATGTCCCATGGTGTAGGGTAAGATACTTCTGTGGGCTCAGAGCAAGGAACAAGGACCTTTGTAAAGTTTTCTTTGGGGAGGAGGTCTGGAATTTTAAAAACACATCAGTTACTCTGCCTTTATTTACATAAATATATGAGCAAATAGAGTGAACGAAGACGACTGTAATTCAGAATCAGTATTATTCAATCTTTTCACTTCCTTTTCATCATCCTTTTGGGGAAGGAGAGCAAGGTAATTCAGTGAAGCCCAATTCTAAATATACATGTAAAATAAATACATCACAGAGTAACACTTTGAAATTATTTCAAATAATTTCATATCATTATATCATTTGCTCAATATGACTAATAGGTTATTTTTTTTTTTAAGATTATTTTGGAGGGCTCCTGAGTGGCTCAGTGGGTTAAGCATCTGCTTTCAGCTCAGGTTATGATCTCAAGTCCTGGGATGGAGCCCCGAACCCTGCACTGGGCTCTCTGCTCAGCAGGGAGCCTGCTTCCCCCTCTCTCTGCCTGCCTCTCTGCCTACTTGTGATCTCTTTCTCTGTCAAATAAATAAAATCTTTAAGGGGCGCCTGGGTGGCTCAGTGGGTTAAGCCTCTGCCTTTGGCTTAGGTCATGATCTCAGGGGCCTGGGATTGAGCCCCACATCAGGCTCTCTGCTCAGCAGGGAGCCTTCTACCCCCCCACCCCGCCTGCCTCTCTGCCTACTTGTGATCTTTCTCTCTGTCAAATAAATAAATAAAATCTTTAAACAAACAAAAAAACCTTACTTAAAAAAAATAAATAAAATCTTTAAAAAAAATTTTTAAAAAGTTAAAAAAAAAAAGATTAGAGGGAGAGAGAGAGTGTGTGAGCAAGCAGGGAGCAGGGGAGAGGGGGAGAGAGAGAGAGAGACTCCTCAAGCAGATTCTCTGCTTTTTAAAAAAAAGTAAAACAGATAACAACAAAACCCTGTAAAATGAATTTTAATAAAATATTTTAACCAGTATATGTACATTATTTCAACATATATCAATATATAAATTACTGAGACTTAACTTTTTTGTTTTAAGTCATCAAAACCCAGTGTGTTTTTTACTTTTACACCCAATTCTTCAGTGGCACTAGCCACATTTCAGGTGCTTGATAGCCACAGGGGGCTACCAGAGCAGACAGGTGGAGGGCCTGGAACACACAATGAATCTTAGAAGGGATGGTTGGGAAATATTCTAGTCTGGCATTGAAAAGGCATGCAGAATTCTTGTTGCTTTATTTACAAGCTTTGCATACATTTTCTTAAAAAGGGTAGGGCCTGTGATCATAGGTATTTGCATTGCTGAAATCCCTGGTCATGAAGGCTTAGAGCTCGATTTAATGGTCTTTGGGGGAAAAAAAATAACGCGTAGTTTCTTACTCGGTCTGCAGCAATTCCTGACTGTGACAACAGCAATCGAGAACCTAAAATGTGAGTGATGGCTACTCCCACCATAGACGTTATTATTCTTTTTTTTTTTTTTTTTAAAGATTTTTTATTTATTTATTTGACAGAGAGAGATCACAAGCAGGCAGAGAGGCAGGCAGAGAGAGAGGAGGAAGCAGGCTCCCCGCTGAGCAGAGAGCCCAATGCGGGGCTCGATCCCAGGACCCCGAGATCATGACCTGAGCCGAAGGCAGCAGCCTAACCCACTGAGCCACCCAGGCGCCCCAGACGTTATTATTCTAAGTAGCAACAGCTCAGGGCTGTTGAGCCCAAACAGTCTCCCTCCCTTCCTTTTCTTTCATTGCCCAATGTGGTTACATTTGCCTACAGTGTTCAGTCAGCATGGGGACTGGGCAGGCTGGGGAGAAAGACTGCTAGCAAGAGAGGAAGAACTTAGAAAATGTGAATTAAATTCATCTGCAGAATTACAAAAATATCTTAATCCTTTTTAATGGAAAAAAAATGTAAATATATACTAAGAGCAGAGACAGCAGGGTCATGAACCCCATGTACCCATCACCTAAACTCCCTAATTAGTATTTACCTGCAGAAATTCTTAATGCTCAAGATCTGAGACACTTTTACTTATTAAAAGACATACTTCATCCCACAAATATTATAGAAACGTTAGTGAAAATCTAGGTTAAGGTAAAAAATAAGTCACCCACAATGCTGATATCTCACAAAACAGTCTCATTTGTAGACTGGTTTTAGGGAGCAAAGAAAAGCAGGCTGTTGAGGAGCCGGCCCGCACTGGGAGGAGGCGGCTCAGGGCTCCACCCACGCGTCTAGCCGCCTCGGAGCAGGGCACTGTTCTGTCTCAGGCACCGTGCTCGGCTCAGCACAGCTCCGGTCCTGAGAGGCTTATGGCTCCAAACAAGGTGATTCAATTTCCTGAATTACAGGCCAATGGCCTTTTAATAGTTTCATTTCCTTCGCAATGAAGTTTGGAGAACAGTTTAAGAGTCAATTTAGTAACAGGATCTTGCTTTTCTTTAAAACAAAACAAAAAACCCCAACAACAAAGAAAGAAAAGTTAAGTGAATTTTCGTGTTTTTGGAAGGTACCAGTTTTCTGGGTGAGAGAAAAAACTGTCTGGGAGACATATGCCACAGGTCGAAGGAGTCTTTGCCTAAGCTGTTCTATTTTGTTTACATAATAAAGAAACTTGAACTGAGAGGAACCAGAGAGAGAAGTTCTAAGACAACCATGAAGATTTTTCATGTGGTAAAAAAATCCCTCAGGACGATCTGCACATAGTAAGAGCTCCTATTAACTGTTCTATGAAGGGAAGTCACATTAGTCACCTGTGAGGTTTTAATCCTGGAAGATTAGAGTGTATTTATTGCCAACTGTGCAAATTCTCTCTAACAGTGATGTTTTTCTAAAGCAAGGTCAGGAGTTTGGGAGTCAGGGCCAAATTCAAATCTTGGCTTCACCCTCAGCTCTGTGACCATGGGCCTTGGTTTCCTCACCTGTCAAGTAGAAATAGGCCTCCCTCACTTAGCTGATGGGGAATTAAGAGATGATTTCAGTACACTGCCCACTCCCTAGTGTAATACATGGCATCCAGGGGCACTCAGTAATCGTCAGTGGTCATCCGGCCCTCCTCTCATTTTCACCCCTATGTTCAGTGTCTGATATACAGAGCAGGGACGCAGATGCATTCCTGATTTAGCATCTCCTTAAAGTTAATTCTGTCTCCTAATAAAACTAAAAAAAAAAAAAAAAAAAAAAAAAAAAAAGCACAAGAGACTTGACCTCCATTATTAATAAAAAAAAAAAAGACTCCCTAATTCAGTAGGAATATTAAGTAGGAGAGACAAGGCACTCATTTTATCTAAAAATATGTACCATTTATTTGAGGTATTATTTTATTTATTTATTTTAAAAGATTTATTCATTTTAGAGAGAGAGTGAGCATGAGTTGGGTGGGGGTTAAGGGCAGAGGAGAAGGAGAGAAGCAGACTCCCCACTGAGCATAGAGCCTAACCTGAGGTCGATCCCATGACCCGAAGATCATGACACGAGCTGAAATCAAGAGTTGGATGCTCAACTGACTGAGAGCCACCCAGGAACCCCCTGAGGTAATGCTTTAAGAACAATATAATGGTGGGAAAGAAGGATGCCATCACCTATCAGTAATAAGAATATGTAAATGACCAACAGCTTGGGTCTCCTGCTATCTCAGGCCTCCTCGAGGCAGCATGTGCAAACTTCCACTGCCTTCCGGCCCTCCCTCCTTCCTGTTGTGACTGACTCTGGGGAGCAGAGCCAGAGTTGTCTCCTTCCTACTAAGAGTGACAGCAGCAGGGCAAAGAGCATCCACCTGAGCACAGCTGATGACGATCAGGCTTCCAACAGGCTCACTGGGCAGCTTTAAAAGTGGACTTTGAAACCTTTCCTTCCACAGCCCATCTGTGAACTCCTTCCCAACAGCACACCCTTTGTTTTCTAAGAAGGTGGGGAGATCGTGGGTGGAAAAAGAATACCTTGGACAACAATAAAGAAAAAAGAAGATAGTCAAAGACTGGTGCTGGTAGTCAGGGAGACGGCAATGAGAACAGTGGGCAGGAATTTTTGCTTCATTAGAAGAAGCCTTCTGGAAACCTTAAGCAAAATTTCAATTTGTGAGGGCAGACAGCCAGATCTTTATTTATGGGGACAGAGATTAGGGGCGGGGGGGGAAAAAGCAGGCTGGACAGTAGTAAGACCTGGACTAGGGAGAGGGGAGGCAGATGCGGGGAACTACCATAATTGACGCAGAGGACAAACAAAAATGAATAAAATGCTCCTATTACAAGGGTCTTATGATCTAGAAGGTGAGATAAAGGAAGAGACGATTAACAATGCAGATGTTTAGGGTTCAAAGAGAAATACAGAGAAAGGTTGTAGGAAGACAGAGAAAAATTGCTTCCAATTGGTTGGGATTCAAGACTTAGAGGAGGTCTGGCCTTGTAAATATGCTAGAAGTAAGCTGGAAATCAATCCCATTTCCTTTCTTTATTCTTAAATCAGGCAGAATTTAAGTCTGTTAGAAAAGGCTGAAGTATAAGAAAAATCAGCTTTGGGGTGGTATATCAGGAGTGCTGAAGCAGAAATTAATCCATTTGGAAGGACCTGCTGGAGAGGAAATTTCATATTCGCCCTTAGCAATACACTATAGCAGGAACTGGGTCTAGAATTCTAACTGAAGGGCACTGGAATACTTAGCTTTATATTACACATTCTCTGTCAGGTAATTCCTTTCATGTTAACCCCACAGTCATCATGTTTCTGTATCTGTTACTGCACATAAAGATCTAGCTACTTCCTAATGGCGTTACAGGTTAAAATACAGTGACACTCGATTTTATTTCTTCTTCATTGACGGAAAAACAGAGGTTAGCAATTTCTCTAAATGCAAAAGAGGTGAAAGATACTTCTAGCTTAATAATATAATTGCCTTTGAATCCACAATGTCTATTACCTCTTAGGAAATTTTCCCACAATGAAGTTGCCTTATAAAAAGAAATGGCCCTAGTTAAAATGCCCCCATTTTTTTCAACCCTGTGATTAGCCGCTGTATTTTGAAACTACATTTGGTGACCTTAAAGATATCTTCAAAGAGCTTGCTGGAAAAGTGTTATTCCCAAGCAGCCCCCTCCCATGGTTGTTTAAGAGATCAGTTGGAGAAGGAAAACACACGTCTGATAATGACACTTCGTCACACTCTACTAGAAACAAAGACTTTATTTAACTAGTGAAAGAGTTAAGATGGTCTATTTATTTATAATGAGGAAAACAGAATCACAAATAAAATGAGAGGTAGCAAACTTTTGGCTATTATAGGTAAGTGGCCAATTCTAACACTTTGATAAGAAGCCTTCAAAACAGAATGAAACCACTGTAGCATAAAATATGCTGGTGCTACATGTGGTATTCAGAAGACTATAGGTTTGGGGTGCCTGGCTGGCTCCGTTGGTAGAGCATCTGACTCTTGACACCGGGGTCTGTGAGTTCAAGCCTTACCTTGGGTGTATAGATTACTTAAAAAAAAAAAGCAGCTTTATATTTGGCTCTTCCTATTGTTTACCCAGTGAGTAGGGCACTTTCCATTTAGGCTTGCTAAGATCTGGACTGTTTCTCAGAGCAGACCCTGAGCTTTGCCAGATGGGAAGAGGTTATAGAGAGAAGGCCCGGAGATGTTCTTTTGTTAATACAAATGACCAGGACCAATAATGTCAACAGTCCATGATCTTTTACTCTTCAGCCTCTCTGGAGTCTAGAGACTAAGAATAGTAGGCTCTGATTCCTTGAAGGCCGCCTCACTATCTTCCCAAAACAATTCAAACACTTACTAGGTGAAACTAACAGGTCATGATGTGTCAACCATATTTCAATTAAAAAAAAAAAAAAAAGGTGTCAACCTTATGTAGCTACAGTGGCACCAATATATACTGAATTGTGATGCATATTAAGAAATCTAAGGACAGTCTCATTCTCCTTCCTTTCAAGGTGTCCTTTTATTTGTTTGCTTGCTTTTGTTGTGGTTTATTACTGAAAGTCTCTAGAGTCTATTATTTATCCTTATTATTACAGAATTTTTATAATGGCTTTGGGAAACAGTCTTTTTAACTCACTGTGCTGGGCAATAATAACTGGGCCATTTCTACTGAAAACTTTGCAATTCTAGAAAATATAGCAGAACTCAATGATGAGGATAAAAACATAAATCATACTAGGGAGGGTGAGGGCCTTGAGACAACGAAGTCTGGATGAGACACTGTGATTGCTCTGATACCCACAACTTCAGATCAAATTCGCTATTTCTTTATATTATAAAAATTCTTTCGGGGCACCTGGCTGCTCAGTTGGAGGAGCATGCAGCTCTTGATCTCAGGGTTGTGAGTTCAAGTCCCATGTTGGGGTGTAGAGATTACTAAAAATAAATAAATATATAAACTTAAAAAAATTCTTTCTCTTCATCACAACAAACCTATAATAATGACTGATTTCCTCTTTCTTGAATGGGATTACTGTCTCAAATATTAACTTTTAATAAGTGGGTATTTGAATTTTGTTAATCAGGTATTACTTTAAAGCAAACATTTGCAAAAAAAAAAAAATTAAAGCAAACAAAACAAGACAAACAGTACACTGTAGTAAGGAGCAAAATGGCTATTTAAAAAGCTATTCTAGTATCTGCCATGGCAGGGAAGAATTTGAGGGTGGGGTGCAAAGGGATTCCCCTTGGTCATTGGAGCCAGATTCAATACTGTTATGATAGCAGGGGGGGGCAAGAAATGACATGCTATCTCAGAGTATTTGATACGAAAGAGAAAGGAAGGGATTAAAAGTGAACTTCATGGCATAAAATGAGTAATATACAGCAATGTTGAATCCAGAATCATAGTAAAACTGAAAACTGTTTTTAACATTACAAGGCAACAATTCCAAGTTGTTGGGAATTTTGCTTTCTCCAAGTTCAGCCCAGGTCCCTGGGCTAAATTACAAGTAGTCTGGCTGCCTGCCAAGCTGTGGAGCCTGAGAATAAGAGGAAGTACATAGAAGCACAGTGGCAGGGATTGAATCTGCTGACCTTGCACGTTCCCTGGGGTCCACTGGGATCTGCACTTTGGCTGTTACCTTGACAGATGGAAGAGGTGGAGGGTCCTGGAGATGTGGCCCCGTGAGTGGAAGCAAAGAGGAGGTGAGTGAGAAAGCTTAACTGAAAAAAGGTATTGTAGCACTTATGCCAAGAAGCCTCACCAACTAGTAAGAGCTAGTAACAGGTCATAATCGTACCTTTATACAACTAGACCTTGTGTCTCTTTAATTACCATTTTCCGACTTCTGCAGTAATATGTGTTCTTTGTAAAAATAAGGAAAAGCTCCACAAAAAGCACAGAAAAATATTTAATATTTAAATATTAAATCAAGTTATCAAGTTATCACACGAAGCTAGGAACGGACATTTTGATGTACTCTTTTTCTTAACATATATTTTAAAATAAAAATTTATATTCTGTGTTACAAAATATTTTATAACTTGCATTTTTTCACTCTGTGTAAGAGTTAAAAATTCCAGGGGCGCCTGGGTGGCTCAGTGGGTTAAAGCCTCTACCTTCCGCTCAGGTCATGGTCCCGGAGTCCTGGGATCAAGTCCTGTGTCGGGCTCTCTGCTCAGCAGGGAGCCTGCTTCCTCCACTCCCTCTGCCTGCCTCTCTACCTACTTGTGATCTTTGTCTGTCAAATAAATAAATAAAATCTTTATTAAAAAAAAAAAAATTCCAGACATAAGAAAAAACTTGTTGAAGCCCTTTTCTTATGCCCAAGTCCATTCTGCTCTCCAAAAAATAGAAAGGCCATTTGTGGCTGGAATGATTGGAAGATTTCATAAGTGAGTGGCCATTTGAGTAGGGCTTTTCAGGACGGTAAAAATTTTAAGAGGCATAGACAAGAAGGCACATATTTAAGGTGGAAGAAAGAGAATGAACAAATCTGTGAAGGTGCAAAGACCTGTAGGAACACAGAAATTAGGCTGCCACACAGAGTTCTGGGAAGTAAGGAAGGGATTTGATGGTTACGCTAAAGACTGTGAACAAGGAGAGGAATAACAAGAAGTAGGAAAAAAAACAAAAAAGAAAGAAAATGATAGGTAAGGGCCTTTGGAAGTTGGCAACTGGGTCATTCATCAGTGGTAACTCTGGAGAGAGAGTAACTTTCCAGTTCAGTTGGTGGAGGCAAAAACCAGATAAAAGAGGTTTGCCAAGACTGTTTCTTAGAGCGAGAAATTAGGCTATAAAAGGAAGAACAACTGAGTAGTAGCCATAGGGCTATCAGAGTCAGTATCAATAACTCCAGTTTTTTTCCAAGATGGCAAGCCAGTAAGGTTTGGTATGACAGACATCCCTGAGACAGAAGGAAAGAAGTACTGAAGTATACGAGGAGAAAAAGAAGATGAAGTACTCAGTCTTGATGGCCTTGCTTTTCTTCGTGGAGAGCAAAGAGGTAGTGAGAGACTCAGGGGAGCTCAATAAGGGAGGTGGGCAGGACAGCAGAGGAACACTGGGTATTCAGACAGGTTGGATAGGATGACTGTGTAGTGGGGCATGTTATTGGACTCACACAATCTTCTTGGGAAATCTCTGAATCCCAAGGACACCATTTCTAAGTGAGATGGTGGAGGAATCCAGGGCTGGGCACTTGACTGAAGGTCATGCAGAAGTCAAGATATTTACGAGAACAGTCAGTGATTGACGAGTGTAAGAGGTTGGCCAAGGAATGGAAGAAGGTGTCCAGTGACTTAAGAGCTGGTAGGGTGGGATGGAAGATGGTGTGATTGGAAAGGCTAGTGTATAGAATGTAGGTGCTCCGGAGGTGGGTTTTTTGGGGGGGCTGGGAAGGGGAGGGTGGTCTAAATTATAGCAATGTATTTCAGTACGTATGTTGAGGCCCTATGCAATTCAGAAACACGAAATTTGGGGGGAACCAACCAGTTGGCTAAAATAAGCACAGGGAGCCTGATTTTGATAATTTGTTCTTCTAATTTCTGAATCAAACAGAATAAAAAGCACACTGGAAAATGCATCAGCCCTAGAAATAATCTGACAGCTGAGTCTTCAACAAGAGTGGTGACTGGGGGACTGTAACTCAGGAAAGTCTGGCTTGTAGCCACCTGGCAGTCAGTTCACTGTACACAGAAAGGAATGGCTCAGGTCAATGAAGCAGCTTAAATTACTCAGAGGCATTTGGGTTACAAACTACATAGTAGGTGGGGTATGCCAGCCACAGAGAAAGGGTACCACCCACAGAAAATGTATAAAGAAACTGTGTAGAGAATATTAGAACATACGAGACCATTTCTATCAGGAAGGAGTTTACCTTTCTTTCCCAACCTCCTATAAAACGAAAACATTGTACGGCACATGTCAAAACTAGCTGCTACAAATGCTCAAATGCATAAACAAAGCTTTGAATTTTAATTATGCAACATATTGGAATGTTAATAAGCAAGAAAATGCAGTAGGTTTTTTTTAACTTATAGAATTAATCACTTGTGCACTGTAACCTCATGATGTTTGATATGAAAAGATGCAAGACTTAAAAGTTAAAAGCTGTTACCGAATCTCTTACTCTAAAATCTAGGTGTAATAAATATTTTACACTAGGAATTAAAGGGGAGGGAGCAATTGCAAAATTAACAAAAGGAGAGAAGAAAATACAATACCTCTGGATTCATTATCCCTTCTTTTTTAAAACAGCTGTAAAACATGTCCATGGAAAATACTTCACTCCAAAGATATCCATAATATTGGCCATCATATCCCCCTGCCAAATGTCCAAAAGTGGCTGGCATATTTGTGCCTTTAAAGAAAGATACGTTTCAATCAATGCGATGGCCAGTGTTAATAATCAGGTTATCAGCTGGCTAAAGTTTCCCTATGGGGAGTGCAGATGCTGGGGAGAAGAGGCAAGCAGGATCTTACCTGTAGTACTCCCTGGGTTTACCTGCCCTTTGCCAAGATGTTTACAAATGTCTCTGCGTGATGACTCAACCTCGGAGATGGTTTCGGCCCTAAGCTCTGGAATGCCTAACATCAGTTTCAGAGGCTTTGTCCACACCCACCAGATAGCTCGCGGTTTCAGAACTCAGTACTTTCTTATCCCCGACACTTGCTTCTTGCAGATAATTACTCTAATTGTAAACCTACTCTTTGTCACACCTCTTCATATCCAAAAATGTATCAGAATGGCACTTACTGTAGGTTCATAATTACCGAAAAATAACTCTTTCTTTAAAAAGCTAAAATGGGGGCACCTGGGTGGCTCAGTCATTAAGCATCTGCCTTCAGCTCAGGTCCTAGGGTCCTAGGGTCCAGCCCCCACACTGGGCTCTCCGCTCGGTGGGAAACCTGCTTCTCCCTCTCCCACTCCCCCTGCTTGTGTTCTCTCTTTCTCTGTGCTTCTCTCTGTCAAATAAATGAATAAAATCTCTAAAAAATATATGAAATTAAAAAGCTAAAATGGTTTTACCAACTCAGTCTACCTCTAGGGCTACTTTTAAAAAGGATTTTTGTCAAAGTGGCCTCAGGCACAAACTTGTTGTATGGTCTACTATAAACAGATCACAAAAGGAAGTGAGAAGCTTGAACTGACTCAGTTAACTCTTCTGACCTTCAGTGTCACCATAAATGTGATGGATACATTTAAACGACGACTTCGTTGGTGGAAAAAAGTCGCCTTACCAAACTACGTACACATGGATAACTACATGTTGGCTTAGAGTATATAACTATAAACGTGAACACACATGTGTGTACCTACCCACCCACCCACACGAATGCCAGGTTAGAAAGTGCTAGTTACACCGCTTTAACTGATCTGAGAACCAAAAACAGCGACAAGGCAGAAGTTTGCGCTTCTCTCTGAAAGGGCCCCTTCTGCCAATTTCTTAGTGAAATCGCTGGGAGGTCCTGGTACACACAGAGGGAGGAGCCAGATGGGTGGGGCCAAATGTGAAGGGTGTTCTCTGCTCTGGGGTGGAGGCCAATTGCTTAGGCCTGATTACACTAAAATGCAGCAAAGCGGGCGCCACCTGTCCTCCAAGCACGTTTGGACCGGATAAGTCATATGGACATAGTAAGCTTATCTCAAAGTCAGGGCCTGATTAGAGGAATCAGAAACAAAGGACGTGAGGTAAGCTGCCTGACAAACTCTACCTTCCCTGGCAGGGCTGGTAGGAGGATACCCTATGCCTGACAGAAAAAATGAACTCGGGTTCTGGTGTTTACATACCTGGAGTAGCTGCGACACCTAGAACCTCTGTGCAGTATTTGGCATATTCATCTGCGGCGTCCAGCGATGTGTTCGTGTGCAGAGACTGATCGACTTTGCTCAAAACAATCTGGCGCAAGGTCAGAAGACCTAGTAGCAGAAGAATGTTCCAGCATGTTTTGGGTAAGAGAGAACTATGTGTTCTAGTATCCCAAGATCAAAGATTTCAAAAGCTGATGGCTGCAGTACACACTGCAAAATGGGAGCAGGTATCTCATTTAAAAGGAGATGGATTTTGTTTTCTTGGACACAATCCCAGTATAGTTAGCTGTCTTCCCTCCCCAGGTTAGCACCCTGAGTGTACCATTATTACTAAAGGGGAGATGCGTTCTACAGAAGAGGCCAACAATTCTCCCTTGAGCAATTCTAATAATGTATTTTCCTTTTCAAAAATTGCAAGTCATACCTGTGTTGACCAGTCTGGAAGCAACAAGTTTTTCAAGCAGATCATCCATAATGGGGCTTCCATCTTTATAATGTTTTGACAGTCTTCGGAGGGAATCCATGTCCCATACCCAGTTCTCAAGCATTTGTGATGGCACCTCTACAAAGTCGGTTTCCACATTTGTTCCACTAAATCGTGCAAAATCGGTCTAGAAAGTAAACATAGGCATCTCTTTTTTAAAGCGCTAAATGAAAACTATGTATGTGATGAATCATAATTAAGACTCTCTAAAACGTGAGCACCTGGCTGGCTCAGTCGGGAGAGCATGTGACTCCTAATCTTGGCAGTTGTGAGTTCGAGCCCCACAGTAGGTACAGAAATTACTTAAATATTAAAAAAAAATAAATAAATAAAGGACTCTCTAAATCTCAAGTCAGAATCAGAGTCAACTGCCTCTTTGAATGAAGGGTTAGGATAACTTCAAATTTAAATGAAAGCAAAAGGCAGAGGCCAAGCAGCCTGAAAAATAACCACCAAGTACTCCATGTTAAATTAGTATTTCATTCTTTTGAATCATAGACAAACATGGAACAATCGTCAGGAAACATAACCGAAAACAAAAATCAGTCTGAGTTGAAACTACTAGCCTTAAGCTTTGGAAGTAAAAAGAGTAAAAAAAATTTTTTCCATTAAAAATGAGTAGATTTAAGACAATTTCTCCCTACTTCTCTTTTCTGTTTGCTTCCCTTTGTTTATTCAGTACATGCCTTTCTGGGGCACTCATCACTCTACTATTTAACTACTCAAGTTTCAATCAAAATCAAAGAGTTAAATGACAACACTGCAGACAGGTATCCTTCGCATGTGTATTATGTTTTGTGTTCTAAATTTTAGATAAGTGATTCTAAGAAAACTGTGCAGTAGAAAGCCTAGCCAGATCTCTCAGGGTAGAAGAGGCTACCTTAACACAAGAAGCCACTTCAATGGGAGTCAGAGCCATGGATTAGCTGGCAAGTGGGGGTGAATGAAATGCAGCTATCATTTCCTGGACAAACAAAGGATGCTCAGAAGTTAAAGCATCTCTTGTAAAAATAAAGGACTTATTCTGAGGGTGTGGGCTAAGAGTTAAAAAAAGGTTTTGTTTTTTCTTTTTCTTTTTTTTTTTTTTTTGTTAAGTGAAGTTTAGCAAATTGTTGAGTCAGGAAAGTTCTTGATCTTTAGAAAGAGGGGAATTCACTAGAGCAGCTGATGTTTTCAAACCTGCACCCCATCCACAGAACTTCTATAAAATTGACACTGGCAAAGGAGATTTAGCATTAAACCAACTGGGTCATCTGTGGGATGGGGGTTGTCATTGTGTTGTCTCTCCCTGAACCTCTGTCCTGTTTTCCTCTTCAGATGTGTGATGCCACAGCCCTCCCTGACACTTCATCATCCCTGGGGCTCTGCAGGGAAGGGAAAGGAAGAAGGGCTTAAGCACCAGGAGGAGGGAGCAGATGGGACACCAAATCAGCAGCAGAGAAAGATTCTGCTTTTGGCCCAGGGCAGAAGCACAGATGTCTAGGCCATTTCACATTCTGCCTTCCCCTCTTTATGCAAAAAAATGTTTTGCTTGACTTCCTATTATGATTGCGCTGATTCTAGATATGAAGAGCTGCAAATCCTGAAGGGCCAAGGGGAATGAAATGCACTAGGCGCTGGAATTAGGCCACCTGCATTTGAGGACATCCCAGTAACAAATTCTTACAGGAAAGAGGCAAGGGTTCCAGAAAACTGAATATTTTGCCTCTTTCTGGTATATAATCTTCTAAAATAACAAACATCCTACACTTAGATAAAACAACGTGATACAATAATCATAACAGCTGACACCGATTGAGACTTCACCACTCAAGGCACTACGCTAGGCCCGTTACACGGATATCTGATTCACACTCCAAAACGACTGTATGAAGTACATACTGTGATCTCTGTTTTGAGATAAGGAAATTGAAACACACTGAGATTCACAGGAGAACTAGGATTTGAAACCAGGTGGTCTGACTCCAGAACCCACGGTTTGAACCACAACCACTACAATGCCTCTCTAACTTATAAGAAAAACGAAAACCATAAAAGGTTAAATTAGGATGTTCCGAAGTGACTCAATCCTCCTGGGCATTATCTAAAGTAGAAAAGTCTTATATCAAATTTGCCTTCATAAGAAGAGCAAAACTGAGGTTTCAGCTGTACTTCCTTAGAAATCCTACTTCCTCTCTCTACTGGATGATGCTTCAAGGATCAGACCTAAGGCTGGGTGTCAAGGTCAGCCTTTGTAACCACCTCTCCCGCACTCCGGATTCTGGCATACTAACTGCACGATTTTCTAAGGATTACAGTTTTTAGATAAGTACTCATAGAGCTAACAAAGGCAAATAAATCACACCATCAGTCACCACTTTACAATTATTTTGACAAAAATATGCATTTTCTATACTTTGCTTGGGTGAATATTTTTTGGTCAGCATTTGCATATGGGGGTGCAAACCAACCCCAAATAACAAAATGTGTGCGTGTGTTTGGAGGCGGTGGTGGTGGTATTTCAGAACCTAGAAAAACATGAACAAATGAATAACTCATGAGCTATAATTGAATAAAATAAAAATTAACGGAGTTATGTCATTCAGAGTAGAGAAGAGAGGGCTTATTCTATCCAAAGCCATCGGGCGGTGCGGGGAGAGAGCATAGCGATGAATGAACAGATCAACAATGTCTTCTAAAGAACAAAAGGAAATGTTTGCAAGGAGTAGAAGCTAAAAATAACCCTACTGCTTACTAATTTCCCGAAAGTCAGTCATGATGTTTCTCTGTGTGCCCTTTGAGCAGTATCATTTAAATATTTTTCAAATGAGGAGGACAAAGAACCTATGAAATTCAAAAGCTCAATTTCCAGCAAACAACTAAATTCTGAAAAGAAAGGAACCCACAGTCAGCCACTGTGTAAGTCTACAAAGAAACCCTGAACAGGCCTTAGGATCCACTAGCCTGCTGGGGGTCTGACACTCAAAACAGCATGACTGCTGAATGATTACTCACTGTTGACAGCCAGCAAACACCACTCCCTCATTTTAAACTGTAGGTTCCAAAGTACCCTCAAAAGTCCTTTATGTAGTTTTCCACAAGAACAATTTGAAGGTGTTGAATATATAGTAGCTTCCAGGCTATAGTAACCACTGATGGTAATATACATCCCAGATAAAGCAGAGCATTGTGAAATAAACAAAAGTAATTTGATTAACAAATCATTCTGCAGGTGATACCTCAAGAAGTTTTAGAGTATTAATGCTGCAAGAAATGTTCTGACAATAAAAGCCTAGAAAACAATGTACACTCAAATTTCTGTTTGGTTATAATTTCTTGAGAGGAAGAAAGTTGTCTAAAACAATGAGAATTTTCATCATTACCTTTTTTTAACAGACAATAGGATGCTTAAAATTTTTACAAGAGATCACTTGATGCTATAGAGATTAACTTCTCAATTTAGATAACACAACAGGAGCTAGAACAAAATTATATAAACTGGAGCTCAAAAGTCATGTGAGCTTTTGGTGTATATAAAGACCGAAGTCTTAATGGATTATTGTTCTAATGAAGTGACCGAATGCTTTTAGGGGTTGCCACGGAAGTTTTATATTCATGATTCCACATCCCAACTCAAAGAAAAAGCAGGTGCTGAATTAAGTAAGTGTACTGTGTTTAGAAAAAGAAAAGGCCCCAGGAGGATGAATTCTGGCTGTGTATGGTGACCCCCTGTTGATTTCCTAGCAGTCATTTCATAGCCTGACTTTTCTGATTTACCCCTAAATCCAGGGATGCTCAGATGTTTATGTAACAAGCATCAAAAAAAGAAAAGTGCCATTGTCTCCCAGACTCTGCCACAAATAGAGGGTTAAAGTTCATACTTTTAACTTCATATACACCTACCCATCAATGGAAGTAATAATAGTAGTAAAGAGACCCTGAAGAACACTTTGCTAACTTGCTTATTAATCTTCACAGCAGCCTCATAGTTCGGCAGATCAGTATCACCACCATAATTTAAAAGACAATCCGCAGAGGTCTTAAATGCTGCTTTTTTATTTTTATTTTTTTTAGAAAAAGAGAGAGAGAGAGAGAAAACTTGCATGTGAGAGTGCTCAGGGGAGGTGGTGGTGAAGGTAGGATAGTGGGGAGGGGCAGAAGAAAAGGGAGAGAGAATCTTAAGCAGGCTCCACGGCCAGCAGAGGGCTTGAGGCTCTGAGATCATGACCCAAGCTGACATCAAGCGTTAGTTTTGTGTACATGTGTGCTCCTATAAGGAAATAAACACACAAATACATAAAATAACAAACAAGAGATCCTGAAAGAAATCACTTCTAACACTGATGATGGAATCTCAAAGAACCATGCAGGGGTGGGGATAGGGAGCAGAGGCAACAAGCTTGTTGATAAGTGTTTACTGTACTAGAAGGCTAAACCAGAAAGGTCACCCTACACAGAGGGAAACGTGGAACAAGATAAATTCATTCATTCCACATATGCTTACATGTGGTTGATTTAGAGGGAATGTCAGTCAAGAGGCTGAGGAGAAAAATGTCTGACAGGAATACATAATTGGGAGATCAAATTCCAACCACAAGACACAGTGTGGTCTCTAGTGCATGGGACTGAGAGCACAAAAGAGGTTACAAGCCATAGGGTGGTGAAGAGCAAGACCATCAGATCGTGGGTGAACCATTCAACCCTCCTAAGTCTCAGTCTTCTCTAAATGGAAATGGGAGGAATAACAACAGTTTAATAAGAGAAGTAAGTTAGTAAATCTACTTCAGGAAATACTGAACTAATGAATGGAAGGCACTGATTTTTGAAGTGTCTGGCTCACTAAATCTTGGCTGCTATTATCCTTATGAGCCTGCCCAGTTTGCCTACCCACGTATGGTCTTGGCTGGTCTGATCATGCTTGTCCTTGGCTTCCTCCAAGGATCTATTTTTTGGTATTAACACTGAAGATCAAACAGATGCACATTCTTTTCAACTCATTTCCCACCATTCACAATATTCAAAACTGCTCATTCTGCTCTAGCTTCAGGAATCAAATTTCCAAACAGGCAATAAACATGTTAAAACAGAAAAACAAACACAAATCTGATGGTTTCTTTCTTTTTAAAAATAGATTTATTTAAGACAGAGAGCGCATGCATGATAGAGTGTACATGAATGGGAGGGGCAGGGGATGGGGGAGAGAGAATCCCAAGCAGACTTTCCGATGAGCACAGAGCCTAGGCAGGGCTTGTTGTCAAGACCCTGAGGTCATGACCTGAGCAGAAACCAAGAGTCGGAGGCTTAACTACTAAGCCACTAACCAAGCGCCCCTAAACCTGATGGTTTCTAATCACCTTCTATAGATCTTCACCCAAAACTCTGCTGAGGGTAGGCATTTGTGAATTTTTTAAACAGGAAGTGATAGTACCTTGCCTCATGGCAACCTTTTTCCTCCTCTTAAATTATGACTTGTGTGTTATATATTGATCCTCAAAGGGTTATGTATAAATATTTTTAGAAGAATACTTCAAATATGTATGCACTTAATCCTTTCCCAAGTACCTTTCATACATTATTAAATCTTGCAGGCACCCAGGGAAGTAGGTATGAGAATTGTTGTCCTCATTTATGAATGAGAAAAATGAGATGGCTCAAGAAGATGTAATAACTTGCTAAAAGTCCCATAGTCTGGCCCACAAGTACACAAATGATTTTTAATACAGTGTTTTTTTTTTAAATTAATATTTACTTATGGGATAGAGTATTTACAAGCTGCAGGAGGGGCAGAGGGTAAGAATCCCAAGCCGACTCCTTCTCAAGTGTGCAGCCCCACTGATAGGAAACTGATCCCACCACCCAGAGATCAAGACCAGAGATGAAACAAGAGTTGGACGTTGAACTGATTGAGCTACTCAGGTGTCCCTAAGGCACTGTTCTTATCCTAAACCTAGGGTGCCTTCCTGACCCCTGTACCACTAGGTTTATTTACAAGACAAGAAGCTCTCTATTAGTCTTTTGACCAAATTAACACATTATCTGGAATTACATAATGTGAAGTTTTTCTGCCTTTCCATCCTTTTCACTTGTAAGTAGTAAAGCTTTATTGTGATTCTGTGTTGCTTTAAGACTTCCTTATTTTATCTTACTATTATTATTTTTTTTTAAATTTTTTTTTGAGAGTGAGAGACAGCGCACACACATGCAGGAGTGTGGGAGGGAATCTCAAGCAGACTCTGTTGTGAGCAGAGCCCGATGCGGGGTTTGATCTCACAACCATGAGATTGCTATCTGAGCTGAAACCAAGAGTTGGATGCTTAACCAACTGTGCAACCAGGAGCACTTTAAAATAAAGATCTTTAAAATAATGATCTCTAATAGTCCACAACTCACTATTCCTAATGTGCACACCGACTCAGACATCATTATGGAAGCTTTTAAAAAGCATTACTTTTCTTTTCTAGCAAAGTTCAAAAGGCCAGTGATTACTGAGAGCTCAAACCACAGTAAAGTCAAGAAATAGGAACAGATACTAGAGATGCTACCTCTTGATTGCTATTGTCAAAATTATATGCCCCACAGTATTAACACAAGAAAATATAAGTGAAACTCATCTCCTGAATGTTGAAATAGTAGACGTATTGAACTAGTGCACCTACATGTCTGAAAACTGGATGTTCCAGCAGCCACATTTAAATATTGCTATGACAAGCTCCAACGAGCTCTTCTGGTCATCACACTTGCACAATGCCGAAGTGGGGAACCCAGACACTGAGCTGCTATATCTTAAAATCAATCTAGTAGATGTGTATGTCAATTTTTTTTTTAAAACTAGAGAAGAGAGAGAGGAAGGGAGGGGCAGATGGAGAGGGAGAACTTTTTTTTTGAGAGAGAGAGAATCTCAAGCAGGCTCCTCACCCAGTGTGAAGGCTGATGCAGGGCTTAATCAAACAATCCTTAGATCATCATCTGGAACAAAATCAAGAGTCAGACACTTAAACTGACTAGCCACCTAGGGACCCCTGTATGGCAAATATTTAATTCACTATGTATTTCTTGGAGAAGTTGGAAGTATTACTAAACACAGAAGCTA
The DNA here is from genome assembly GCF_002288905.1 of Enhydra lutris kenyoni. Taxonomy (NCBI): domain Eukaryota; kingdom Metazoa; phylum Chordata; class Mammalia; order Carnivora; family Mustelidae; genus Enhydra; species Enhydra lutris. Next base: position 15,602,427 of record NW_019154134.1, on the reverse strand, counting down.
TTAAGCTTCTTATTCACTACCACCCAGTTTAGGTCAATACAAAAGGTTGTGAAATTATTATAAAGCTGCAGAAAAGTGATTCTGTGCCTATTATTTTGAGACAAAAGTACTGATTATTGGTTCCCTATATGATAACTTAAAAGTTCTTTTTAAAATTTTCTAATTGAGGGGTGCCTGGGTGGCTCAGATGGTTAAGCATCTGCCTTCGGCTCAGGTCATGATCTCAGGGTCCTAAGATCGAGCCCCATATCAGGCTCCCTGCTCAGCAAGGAGCCTGCTTTTCCCTTCTCCCTCTGCTGCTCCCCCTGTTTGTGTTCTCTCACTTTCTCTGTCAAATAAATAAGTAAAATCTTAAAAAAAAAAAAATAAAAAATTTTAATTGAGCTGTAGTGGACATACAATATTATATTGGTTTCAGGTGTACAACATAGTAATTCAATGTTTATATCTTTAAAAGTTCTTAAAACATTACAGTACATTTGAAAGAATAGACAAAAAATATTTTTCACAGATAATCTCAGGAGGCGATGACCAATCAAGAGATTGTACCACATACTATTTAACTACATGACACATTTGGTGCTCACGGAGGAAGTTAGGCAAACTGTAAGAATTGAATATAGCCCCCTGTTTCAAGACAGAGACACAATATACAAACACTATCATCTCCATATATACTGTCACCAGCATATCAGTATATATACTGATTAATGTATATATTATTTTTCATAGAGTTTGTGTATTTCAGTCATGAGTCAAAGAGCTCTAAAAGGGCATAACACCAGGAACATTATTTTCCAGCACTAAAAGTGGCCATCTCAAAGGATCAAAAATAACATAAAAGATCATGAGAAGAACAGAGTGGTAGAGAAATACATTATAAGCACATGGTAAGCATACGATACTCAGGTTCAAAGAGGACTGTTCTGAAAACAAGAACACACAGGATGAGCACTGAAAACCCTACCCAAGAATCACTATTATCTTAATAAGTGTGATCAAGACACCAAGTTACCTTCTTGTGAAATCATTAGCTGATCATCCATATACAAATATGGAGGAAACTGCTCTAACCTGGGAGTTTTTAATTTGGAATTCATTATGGTCTGGGCTTTAAGGAATCTGTGAGCCCTCTGGAGCCCCGTGTAAAACGCTGAGTATATGAGATGTATGTACATTTTCCTAGAAGAGGTATCCACAGCCTAAATCAGATTTTCAGACAATCCTCATATCCAAAAAAGATCTACTATTCTAAAAACATGCAATAGTTTATGTGTGTACAAATATATAACTGGATCTTGGATAATCTAAATAATATTCTAAAAGTCTGAAATTTATTTATTTATTTATTTTTAAAAGATTTTATTTATTCATTTAACAGAGAGGGGGAACAGAGCAGCAGGCAGAGTTGGGGAAGCAGGAGGCTCTTTGCTGAACCAGGAGCCAGATGTGGGACTTGATCCCAGGATCTTGGGATCACGACCTGGGCTGAAGGCAGCCGCTTAACGAAATGAGTCACCCAGGCATCCCGAAAAGTCTGAAATTTAGAAAGGTATTTGACTTTTCTAAATTACTCATAAAAATATTTTAGAAAGATGGAAACTAGACTTACCCTAATTACGGGAAGCAGACATAGAATGGACGCAGATTAAAAATAAATATTTCAGGAACCCTATAGCTGTGAAAGTACTCTAAAACTGTGTAAGAAAGAAAATTTAGGTTGTTCTGGAAGATTTCTTTTCCTTGGATTAAACACAGGACAAAAATGGCTATATGTTTAAAAAAACATGGAAACTCTAGAATGTAAAGATAAAAGGTTTGAAAGAACTAAACAGTTTTTTAACAATAGTGATTGTAGTATTTTGGAACTGAGTGGGTACATTTTTGGTTATTACAACGATTAGGGGCTATTCTGGAGGCCAGGGACACGAGATGTTTAGGAATGAACTGCACATGTCAGGACAAAAAAAATTGTCCCATATGCTGCATGCCATTCGTATGTCCTACTGGACAGTCACCTAAGTAAAAAGTCTATAATTAAGTGAGCCTGGGTTTTAACTAACTCCACTGCACGTATTTTTGTAAAGTATTTTGTACCCACTTTTAATTTCCAAGACTCTTTTTTTTTTTTACAGTTTTATTTATTTATTAGAGAGAGAGAGAGAGACAGACATCATAAGTAGGTAGAGAGGCAGGCAGAGGGAGAGGGAGAAGCAGCCTCCCTACAGAGCAGGGAGCCTGATGTGGGGCTTGATCCCAGGACCCTGGGATCACAACATGAGCCTAAGGCAGACGCTTAACCGACTGAACCATCTGGGTGCCCCAATTTCCAGGACTCTTAACTATGGGGATCACCTATGTAAATCAAAGCAAGATTGCTTTTTTGCTCATAACTTTCCCAAGAAACATTCACCATTATGGAAAATCATGTCACCACTCGTGCCATCGACCAATATAGAATGTCTCTGTTCCCCCCCATTCATATGTTGAAACCTATTTCCCAATGTGATGATAGGAGATGAGGCTTTTGGGAGGTATTCGGTCATGACGGGAGAGCCTCTATGAATGGGATTAGTGTCCTTATAAAAGAGATCCTAAGGAGCTCCCCCACCCTTCCACTATGTAACTACATAGTGAGAGGCACGGTCTCGGAACCAGAAAGCAGGTTCCTACCAGATACCAAAACTGCCAGCACCTTGATCCTGGACTTGTAACCTCCAGAACTGACTGAGAAATAAAATTCTGCTGCTTCTAAGCCACCCAGGCTATGATATTCTACTACAGCAACTTGAACCAAGACAGTTGGCAATACCAGTCTAGGGCTTGGCTGACAACACAAACCAAATTTATCAGTCTGTAGCTTTCACTGCTGGATTCAGGGTTAATCCTAATGAAGACTTCATTATGTCTTACTACAGAGCCATGTCCAGGCATCTATTGGGAAAACATAAAAATGGTATTTGTTTTATGTTCAGTGAGGACACTGTATCAACTAAAAAAATTCTCTGTATAGAGAAAGGGGGTTAGGGAAAAATGAGTAAAATCCAAATGGAGTGCTGAGTCTAGTTAGGAGTACTGCAGCGATACTGGCTTCTTGGTTGTGACAAATCTGTTACAGTAATACTAGACGTTAACAGTAGAGGAAACAGGGTAAGGGTGTATGTGGGCAATTTTTGTACCATCTTTGCAACTTTTCCGTAAATCGAAAACTATTCTAACAAAAAGCTTCTTATTAAAAAGTTTGCCTTTAGAGATATACAGAGATTTCAAATCTGGAAAACTGTGTCCTCCACTTCTGTTAATATCAGTTTTCTAAACTGTTTGATGGAACTACTAACTCAATGTTTTCTTATGTCAGATAACAGTCAAATATTAACAAGCTCTTATGGATTATCCTCAAACAGCGTGGCCCTAGTTTACTGAACTGCATTACAAATCAGTTGTAATGCACTGCACACACATACGCCCTTCTGGGCAAATTCTCCACATGGTTATACTATATTATCTATGATTTTAATTTGAGGCTACTCATGGGAGGTGTTTCAACATATTTATTATCAAAAAAGGAGTAGAGTCTGGGGGCGCCTGGGTGACTCAGTGGGTTAAGCCTCCTGAGTTCGGCTCAGGTCATGATCTCAGGGTCCTGGGATGGAGCCCCGCATCGGGCTCTCTGCTCATTGGGGAGCCTGCTTCCCCGCCGCCCCCCACCGCCTGCCTATCTGCCTACTTGTGATTTCTCTCTCTGTCAAATAAATAAATAAAATCTTGGAAAAAAAAAAAGGAGTAGAGTCTGAGACAGTTGAAAACCACTCAACTAAACAAAGCATTAACAAGCAGAAAAGAGAAATTATAGCACAGTTTATCTGTGAATGTTACACTAAATTCCTAAGGAGAAGAAAAGAATAAAATGGAAAAAGCAGAGTATCTATAAGGCTTGGTGATAATCTCCTTTTTCCATAGGGTGGTATTCAATGAAGATCCTTCATTAGGGGATTAACCTCTGAGCAAAAAATATGGTACGTAAGAGGAGTAAGAAAAATTTTGTTTTTACAGAAGGCTTATGAGATTCTAGGACCCTGGGATCCTGACCTGAGCTGAAGGCAGACGCTTAACCCACTGAGCCACCCAGGCGCCCCGCCTATGAGATTCTTGAGCATGTTCAGCTTCTGAAAAAACGTGAAGGGGAGGAACCGAAAAGCAGTAGAAAAAAAGCCGGGAAAACAACTGGTAGGTTTAAGATTAAAAAAAAAAAAAAAAATCACTCACCTGTGCACAAATCTGATGCATGACATGACCAAATTCATGGAAGTAGGTCCGCACCTCATCGTGCCTCAGGAGAGAGGGCCGGCCTGCTGTTGGCTGCGAGAAGTTCACCACGAGGGCGGCCACCGACATCATGCGGCTCCCATCAGGGAGGAGGCAGCCAGGCTGGAGACCAAAGCAGGCTGCGTGGTTGTACTTTCCTTCCCTGGGAACCAGAAGCATCACTGGTGAGATAGGAACATTCTTCTGTAGCAACAACACTGCTGTGACCTCTCTCAATCATGAAGCCTTATTTGATACCAGAGGATGCTTTGAAACACGTAATCCACCCTTGAGAAAGTAGGTCATTATATTAAAATGGACAAACTAAAACTGTGCAGACAAAACCCCACTATCACTGCACATGAGTTTTATCTCCAAGGTTTCTTCTGCGGAAAAACTGTAATGTAAGAATCAAGAATATACACCACACCCAGTGTAGAGCCCAAGGTTTACTTTGATGGGATCTTACTTTCCTTCTTCAAAGATGGTGTCACTAAATACTACATTGTGTTAAAGCAAACTTGAAATAAAAGATATAGTTTGGTTTACTGAACAGATTTTTCTTAAAATCAGAATTGATAAAAACCAAATACTACACAATAAGGTTGTTCCTTTTATTCAAGGAAGGAAGAATCAGTGTTCACAAGTAAATGTGCTCCTCTTATAAACTAGTCAGGCCTTTTTGAAACAGAATGCTTTTAGTTAGCTTGGGAAAAACATAAATTACACTATAAAGTTGTCTATTTTTAAACAATGATGGTCTCTCAAAAAGGTATGTGCAATTGGATTTTATTCTAGAAGTAGGTTTCCATCTCCCCCCACCCCCTCAGGATTAGTAGTACATTCAGGTTTGGGGTAGGACATTTTACTTTGATAGGTTTTGATTGATATACACCCTTGTTTACATTGTCTTTCTTGGTGACTCCTTATTGATCTGCTTTCCCTGCTGTTGCTATTCAAGTTAAAAAACAAAACAAAACAAAACAACCAGCTTTTTCCAGCTTCCTATGATGAGGTACACAGCTGGAAAGGACACTGCTCCTATCCATACAACAACAATATGCTACACAATCTCCAAATCACCACTTTTCTTGAATTCATCACTAATGGGAAGGCAATCAAGTAACTTATAGTCTAAGACTGATGTCACCAAGGGGAGAGGAAGCAAGGAAGCAAGTGTGTTTTTTTTTTTTTTTAAAGATTTTATTTATTTATTTGACAGACAGAGATCACAAGTAGGCAGAGAGGCAGGCAGAGGGAGAGGAAAGGAAGCAGGCTCCCTGCTGAGCAGAGAGCCCAGATGTGGGGCTCGATCCCAGGTCCCTGGGATCATGACCTGAGCTGAAGGCAGAGGCTTTAACCCACTGAGCCACCCAGGCGCCTGGCAAGCGTGTTTTTTAGCCTGGGGCAAATACTACAGAAACCAATAAGAGAAGTCTTTTAACAAATTGTTAAAGGCCATGGTGGACCAGCGAAATCGGGGAGCCCCTGGGCACTATAGATAAGGACGTTCTGCCTCCTTGTGCAGGGTCTTCTCCCTGAACCTCGCTGAGGCCGCACGCAAAGAGGGTAGCAGGCTGATGCCCTGCTGGAGCATCAGTCCTGATGCAGGCCCGGAGAGGGAGCAGCTGTCTTGACAGAGGAATGAAGCATTGCCTCGCTTCTCTGAGGGAGGGCAAGAAACGCTGTTGTGCTAAGAGCCTTGGAGGAAACCCACTGCCAAGGCCAAGAGAACAGAAAAAAATCCTTTACTTCTGAAGGAAAGACAGGAACACAGTGTGTGCCAGACCTACAAATGAGATCTACTGAACAGGCTGAGTCAGCACTGAGCAGGGACACAGGAAGGGTAGGCAGACAGAGGCGGGGACAGAAGCTGTGGATGGGTACACCAGAAACGATACACTGAATGTGATAACTGGTGCCTCAATGGGCTACTCAGGGCTTTCCACTTCCATATAGTTGATTGTAAATGTGTAAATAGATTTATAAACCTTATTTTTCAACAGGGGAAAACTAAAGTAATCTGGACATGTTAATCCTATTATATTTAGTGCATCTCAGTACATTAAGAAAGGCCAAAAACATGTTTTTCCCCCCCAAAAGCATATTCTTCATTTGAGAGTAATATGGGTGCCACCGTGTTAGACAGACAAGGGCTGAGATATTTGGAGAACTTTTAAAGTCTAAGAATAGCTTAAAATCAAGGACTTTCTACCGATTTAAAAGTCAGTGGCATTGAGGGGTTTTTAATCTTTCCTTTTAAGAAAAAACTTGATTTATTTAATTTTAAAGTCTTCTTTATTCTGACATTTTACCTTTTCATATTTTGTCTATAAAATGATGGTGATTTTTAAAAATGTCCCTATCATTCTTCCCCTAAGTGACCTGAAGTGATTTCTGAAAATGGTACTGCTAGTCACTTGACCCAGAAAACCCTACAAAATCATGCAAATCATAGTTTCAAATTTTCACGTACACTTTAAGAACATATGTGAAACTGCCCAGGCCATCAAAGGTAGGCATATCCAAGAAGCCACCAAGTATCTGAAGGATACCACTTTGTGGAAGTGGTATGGGCCATTCCATCGCTACAACGGTAGACTTGGGAGGTGTGCCCGGGCCAAAGAGTGGGGATGGACACAGGGTTGGCGGCCCAGAGAGTGCTGAATTTTTACGGTACATGTTTAAAAATGGAGAGAGTAATGCTGTACCTTAAGGGTTTAAATGTGGATTCTCTGGTGAACAGTGCCCCCCAGATGCGGCGTAGAACTTACAGGGCTCCTGGTCGGGTTAACCCATACATGAGCTCTCCCTGCTGCACTGAGAGGATCCTTACTGAAAAAGAGCAGACTGTTCCTAAGCCAGAATAGGAGGTCACACAGAAGAAAAAGATATCCCAGAGGAAACTGAAGAAACAAAAATTTATGCCCCAGGAGTAAATTCTATACAAAATTTAAAAAATAATAATAAATAAAAAAATAAAAATGTCCCTGTCAAGCATCTTATGTTGGAATCATCAGAGTATTTTTGGTTTTGTTTTGTTTGAGAATTTCAGTATTCAATGAATAAACACTGAAATGTGATTAAAAAAAAAGTAACTGGTTTTTCTTAAACCTACTCCAAATATCCTTTTTTGAGTCACTGAGAAAAAAAACAAGTTACTCCATCTCACTTTTAGGAAGTGACAGGAAGGTGAAAGGAAGTGAATATTAAGTAGGTCACTACTTTCACAAGAGATGGGCTTCTGATTCCCATCCTAGCGCTACTCGCAAAGGCCAGATCTCAGAGTGCAAAAGAAAGTGACCCTATGTTGGCAGGGAGACAGCAGGTTGGGGTGGCAAGAACTGTTATCTGTGACCCTGGAAGTAGAATCTGGGGATAGTTCTAAAAGACTCCAGGGCTGAAGGATTTCCCCTGAAAGAATTTCTGGCTTAAAACTGCATGCTAACACTCTTACTAAAAAGAGACCCATCTACATGACAAGGGCTTATTTTTAGACCATTTTGAAAGTGAAAGTAAGTCCATAAAACACTGGGATAAGGCACCACTCTCCACTGGATGATGCGGTTATCCAGCCTCCTTCCCAGCAGCCACCCAAAGTCACCCAGTCTTCGGGTTAAAAACTGTTTGTGCCACTAAAGTAGGGGGTCACTGTGATTTCCTGTGGCCTAGTTAGTAAAATGAATTGGTAATTGTAACAAACTGGCTTTGTTGTAGAAAGCAGCCTAGAGAGGAAGTGATCCAAATCCTTTCGTGGCTGATGGAGCCCCTATAGAGCCCATAGTTACCACATGTTTCAGAGACAACAATGTTTTCTTGATTCTTCCCAGTCACTGACTACCTAGCCAGGGTGATATGCATGTATAGCCTAATGCATGAAACAATCCTGTGAAGGGATCACCACTCTCACATTACAGATGAGGAAACAGAGTCTCAAGTTAAATCACCTAAGCATCCCAACTCAATTTGAATGACTACAAAGATTTTGCTATTCCTGCTGTATTGTGCTGCCTCTCAACTGGACTCAGGGAAGCGGCCAGAGACTGAAGAGTACTGGCAGAGAGATTACCTGAATAATAAGTATTTTGGAGGCCAATTTTAAATTAAGTAAGTGCAGTGCACAAACTAGATGATGATGATGATGATGATGATGATGATGATGATGGCTGCAAACATTTATTAAGCAATTCTATATGCAGGGTAGTCTTCCAGTTAATGTTTTGTACATAATTAACCAACCGTTTTATCCTTACAATCCTACAAAGCAGGTAGAATTAATATTCCTGTTTGATCAAACCTATAATGTAGATAAACGGAGGCATAGGAACATTAAGTTGCCTAGTAAGTGACGGAGCCAGACACTCTGACTTCAGAGCCCACATCTTTACTCCCACAGAACTCCAAGAACCATACAAGAGAACTCTGGAAGACAAGAGTCTTAATCTGGGTAGGAATTCAATCCCTAGGGTCCCTTCTAACAACATGATTCTCAGTACCTTGGATAGAGGTCCAAGTAGAACTGTCCCAAAACTTCTCCTGTGGCTTTATCCTTTACGGTGTAAAGTGTCACACTTTTATTCCATACATGAGCATCTGCCACTTGCTCAAATGAAAGACCTAACAACTCCTGGTAGATGTTCAGCAAGCCTTCAGTGACCACTTCAATTGGGAAATACTCCTTGAGGATCTCTTGATCTATGGAGTACTTGAGTTCTTCTGTCTGAGTCATGTAGTAATACAGATCCCAGGCATTGATTTTTCCATCATATTCAAAACCTCTCTCTTCACATTCCTTTTTCTTCAAATTCAAAATAAACTCTCGCTCTGCCTCACCCAGTGGTTTTAATTTCTGGCTTAAATCATCTATGAGGGAAGTGGGAAAAGTCAGTGATTTATTGCTTTGGGGAGCAAGCACATTCATACATATACCAATGTCTTTCCTCTTTTATAGTACTTGGTGCAGATAACTGGGGGGAAGGAAGGGTGGAAGAAAGGAGGGAGGGAAAGAAAGCTGGCTCTATCATGACAGCACTGCTGTTTTCTTCCCGGTAATTAATTTCATGGCTCCTTGCCCTCCCATTTTTTTCAGCACCAGCCAAACCAAGCCACAACTTCCTCCCACCATCAACAAAGCTCAAGTTTATCTCAGAGAACTTGGACTCCAGAATGTTGTAATTCAGGAAACAAAACAATAGTGAAACCCTCTCATGTACATGATTATTCTTCAATGAGATGAGGCTCCTCAAAAAGCCAGGGAAAATAAATCAGATGAAACCTGTGATCACTATTACTAAAAATTGCTCAATGCCTTTAACAGCCATGGGTTTTATCACTAATCCCTCTATAAAGAAAGTTTATTTGGATACAGCAATTCCACTTCTTAGATGGATACCACAATTTCTATACTGTGCTTAATTTTGACTATTTCACTTTCTCCCTAATTTACTTTAATTTAAAATTGGCATGTTCTCATCTGAGTCATCCTCTTGACTGCCTATATTCACCTACTCTCTTACAGGCCTCATCAGAGTTAGATCACTTTGTGTCTTCCCTAAGTTTTCTTCTTTCTCTTTAGAGGGCTTCTCAGGCCATTGCCTTCACCTCATGCTCTGGGGTTGCCTCTCAAATTGCCAGGTCCCATAAAGAGCCAAATACATGTTTATCTTACATTTGTGACAAACTGTGAAGCACAAATACATAACAAGAGCATATGCATTTAGGTAAATACAGTGAAACAGTCAAAGAAGAAGAAAAATGGAAATATACAACTGATTTAAAAAAAGACCCCACCTAGAAAGGCTGTTACATGGCTTGTACTCTTCGCGGTATTCATTTCAAGGACAAAGTCAGCATGTGTGCTATAGCCAAGGAGTCTGGCTACTTTGGCCCGCAGAGGAAGTAGCTGCTGCAGAATTACGGTGTTTTCCTAGTAATAAACAACAACAAAAACACAGACTAATCATTAATTGGATCCAAAGCATTAAAAGGAAGTTATTACATGTATCTGTAGGTTGGTAAAATTGTCAATTATTTTTAAACCATCTCAACCTCCTAATAAATGATTCCACTTCACTGTTAAAGACTTAAAAAAAAAATTCATGATCTAATTTTACTTCTGAAATCACTGACTTTTTAAGACTCAGGAGATTGCTATGAAGTCTTAATAAAATTGTAAGTATTATAAACTTGGAGTGAAAAAGTAATCTTAAGGACTACAGGGATTCCACATTTAATTCCATTGACAAGACTACAACAAATATTGATACTTAAATTTGTTTTTGGTACTTATAAATACATATAAACACAAGTTTGCCACTTTAATTTCACACCCATTAGTATGGCTATTATACAATAATAGAAAATAGAAAATAGTGTTAATGAGGATGTGAAGAATTTGGAGATTTTGTATACTGCTGATGCAAATGTAACAAGTGTAGCTGCTGTGGAAAACAGTATTGCAAGTCCTTAAAAGATTAAACACACAATTACCATATGATCTAGCAGTTCCACTTGTGGATGTGTGTTCCACAGGAACTCAAAGAGATATCTATACACCTGTGTTCACTACACCATCATGTGAGTAACAGCCAAGTGATGGAAGTAGCCCAAATGTCCATTAGTGGATGAATGCATAAAGAAAATGTGGTATAGGGGCATCTGGGTGGCTCAGCTGGCTAAGCGAATGCCTTTGGCTCAGGTCATGATCCTGGAGTCCTGAGATCAAGTCCCACATCAGGTTCCCTGTTAGGCAGGGAGTCTGCTTCTCCCTCTGACCCTCCCCTTTCTCATGCTCTCTCTCTCTTTCTCTCTCTCAAATAAATAAAATCTTAAAAAAAATAAGAAAATGTGGTATAGACATACAATGTAATATTATTCAGTCTTAAAAGGGAAAGAAATTTTCATACATGCTAAACCATAACTTGAAGGTATTATGCTAAGTAAAGTAAGTCAGTCATAAAAGCATAAATATTGTATGATTCCAACTTACATGAGGTTCCCAGGAGTTAAATTCATAGAGCCAGAAAGGAAAACAGTGGATGCCGGGGCAGGGGAGGGGGAGCGGGGTTGGGAGTTAGCATTTAATGGGTACAGTTTCCGCTAGAGAAGACAAAAAACCCTGAAGACACATGGTGGTGATGTTTGCACAGCAATGTGAACGTACTTAATGCCATGGAACCCTCTACACGTACGGATGTTGCAGAGATTTGTCTCAAGTCATTACAAAAAAATTTTTTTATGTATGTATTAAGAAAACAAGTAATGATATTGCTTTATTTTTTTAACAATGAAAGGAAAAGTAATCTCCTAGAGACTAATAAATGTTGAGGTCAAAGAAAAATTACCCCTCAAGGATGAAATCATATTTATAGACACGTTTCTAAGGAAGATCACATGCCAAGATCAGGCTACCCAGGTTCATATAGGCTCCACCATTTCCTAGAGGTCACTATAGACTGCCAATTTTCTTGAAATCTCTCTCCTTCCCCCCGCCCCACAATTCTTTCTTTTAGTAAAAGGATTTTCTGAGTTTTTACTGGACACAGGATACTGTGACCACCTTCCCTAGCCTTCCTTAAAACTATTTGTGGGACTATAATGGGACAAGGGACTCTCAAAGAGGTGATGAGTAAAATTCCCGAGTCATCTCTGTATAAATACTTGTCTTACCAGCTGCGACCAGCACATGACAACAGTGACTTCAGAGGCCGCAATACCGAGGACGGCAGTGCTAATTCCCCCAGCTCTGGATCACTCACCTCTGTACTGCTAGTTGCAAGAGAAATAAACCTTTCTTCAAAAACTGTGGTAAAACATATATAACAACCACAACAAAAATGCCACTTTAACCATTTAAAAAATTGTTTAAGACTTTTATTAACAGGTGTGTGCCGTCTAACTTTTTGAAAAAAAAAAAATCAAGTTGTAAACTTTAAAAAAAAAAAGATTATTTATTTATTTATTTATTTGACAGACAGAGATCACAAGTAGGCAGAGAGGCAGGCAGAGAGAGAGAGAGAGAGAGGAGGAAGCAGACTCCCCGCCGAGCAGAGAGCCTGATGTGGGGCTCGATCCCAGGACCCTGAGATCATGACCTGAGCCGAAGGCAGAGGCCTTAACCCACTGAGCCACCCAGGCGCCCCACAAGTTGTAAATTTTTATTACAAATTAAAAATGAGGTCCTTAAAAATCTCAACTTGACCAGTTATGAAACAATTTAAAAACCTTTCATGATGGGTTGAGAAAAATCAGGCTTAAAACAAAACAAAACAAAACAAAATCCAAACTAAATACATTTATCATTACCAAAAAGGGGCATTTTTTGGTAAAAATAGAAACCCCATGGTGCGTAGATCACGCAGATTAGAAATTCTGGTTACCTGTTTAATGGGTACAATGCAAGCAGTTAAGGTCTTTGGCTACAGTCTTTTGCTCTTTTTTTAAAAAAATTTCTTATTTTTAAATTTTTTCATAAACATATAATGTATTTTTATCCCCAGGGGTACAGGTCTGTGAATTGCCACTTTTGCTCATTTTTTATTCCTGGAATTTCTTATTTATCTCCTCTTGTTGGATGACTAAACCAAATGATGTCAGCAACAATAAGCCCACATTTTCTTAGCCCTGCCCTGTCAGGCTTACAAGCCAACCAACTCTCAGCTGTAAATTGGCTGCTTTTGTTTCTGTGAAATCTCATGGTTTGGGGTTTTCTGGACATCTGCATGGGTCATTGAAGTGAAATTGGCAGGGATCTTGAGGTGCTTCTGACATTGGTTCTCCTTTTAATTTTCCTTACTTTCTTCAAAGCGGTCCTCTTCAGATGGTAGATGGTCTCTGCCAAGAAGGACCCCTGCAGAATCATCTCCCTGGCCTGCCTTGCTCTCCTGAACCCTGCTTGTCGGTGCCCTCCAGGGCTTATCCCCGTGCTGGGGGGGGGGGCGGGGGCCGGCTGGAGGAGTGGTCACTGCCGATGGTCAGGTGCGGTCAGGTGCGAACTGGGGCCTGTGGGCGGGCTGGCCTTCTTCTGCACAGGTACTTCCCGGGGTTATTTTTTATGACAGTCTGGTATACAAACATACTTTCCTTGTTCTCATTCCTGTTGACAGAACCACTTTACTGTTTCCAGAACCTTTGTTGTAATGACTTTGCTGTTGCCCGCGGCCACCGTGGAGGCGATGGCGCCCAGGCTACTGTGCCTGGTGTCTGAAGAGCAGAGGGTGGGCAGGGGCTGGTCACCTCCCCTGACTTGCTGCTCCTACTGGTGACAGTGATGGGGACTGGGCCAGCTAGGGCAGCTGCGCCTCCTTCTGGGTGTGATGGTAACTAGGCCATGGGGGTGGGGCTGCTCAGGGCCCTCTGGGGTCCACTCTCCTTCCCACTCCTGCCAGAACTCCCATTTTATCCATTTTTAAGTGCATAACTCAGTGGCACTAATTGCATTCGGTTCATACTGTTGTGCAACCACTACCACTGTTTCCAAAACTTTTTCAACACCAACTTGGTAACCATCAAACACTAATTCCCCAGTGGTCCCAGCCTCTGCCAACCACTAATCCTTTTTGAAGAGAAACAGCTTTTATCTTATTTTAGTCACTGGGCTTTTGGTTGGCTTTTGTGTAGCTGCTTAACCTGTACCCTTACACAACAGAGGCTGATATTAGGAATAAGGTACTGCTCTAAGAAAAAGGAAAGATGTACAGGAAGAGGAGGTGAGGACAGAGACTTTGCTGGCTGGGAAGCTGGCTATCCTCAGTATACCATGGGTAACATTTGTTAAAATGATTTCACATCATAACTTGGAAGGCAGAACAATTACCTACTGAGACTTTGCTCTGGGGGAACTGCTGGGGAAGAACTAATGTTGGTGCATGTTTGTTGCTATTTGGACTTTTAGAAAGATTACATGAGAGAGATGAACTCAACTGAGACCATTCAGTTTGCAAAGATGGAAGGAAAAGACTTCTACTACCAGAGGTTCTGGCTGTGGCTTACAATCTAGGACTTGAGATGGCTGGCAGAGCCAATTGCTTTGTCCTCCAAATATCAGGAGAAAAGACTGTCACTCAGAGTTACTGAACTGCAGAGATTAAAGTACGCTGCCTTCCTCCTCAAGCCCATTGTTTCAGAAGGCCCCAAAGCAGATTCCGTTAAATCGAGGAAAAGCAAGATGGACAGGATTTATGAGCCAATGTAAAAAGATCCAGTAGGTTTAAGAACAACTGACCAGGCACCTGGGTGGCTCAGTAGGTTAAACCTCTGCCTTCGGCTCAGGTCATGATCTCAGGGTCCTGGGATCGAGCCCCACATTGGGCTCTCTGCTCGGCAGGGAACCTGCTTCCTCCTCTCTCTCTGCCTGCCTCTCTGCCTACTTGTGATCTCTCTCTGTCAAATAAATAAATAAAATCTTTAAAAAAAAAACAACAAATGACCAAAAAATTATTTTAACATGAATCTGGACATAAACAGACAAGAAGGTAATATATTAACCAAAGGCATCAAGAGCTTTACCTACAAAAGCTTGTGGTTATTTGATCCCTAAAACAATCAGGCTTCAAACCAGCATCAGCAGGAATCTTTACTAGTAGCTGCCCAGGATACGGTTGTGGAGGGTAACAGATAAGAAAGAATTCTTGGTAGGCAAGACCAGGGATCAGTAGTACAATTGCTAAACAAATTTTTGCTAGAAAAAAAACCCCCAAATCACTTTAATGAGCTGTCCGAGGAACTTCATCAGAGCAAGGAATCCTCACAATTCCTGCCAAACAGTTTTTGAAAATTGGTATGCGCCTGCTGTATGTTTCCCATTCTTTCCTTGTCCTTATAGCAGTTTTTAGTATGGTTACTGTGTTCCTAGTCTACCAGTGGCTGTGTGTCCTGGGGATGAACAGACCAGACCACATGCCCTCTCTTTCACAGGCTGCTAGATCATGAGGAAGCTAAAAGTGGGGAGGGGTCCTGACATCATGGTCTTTGGGCTCACGGCTGTAACTGGTTATAATCTGGCATATAGTGAATGGGTTCATACAGGCACTCACAGTTATCCGGAGAGCCAGAGAGGCAGACTGTGATGGAGATGTCTAGCTGACTCTGAGAATGCGTTTCTAATTCTTTTGGTAATAGAATCCCCTCAGACTCCATCTCCCAGAGTCCCCTGCAGCTAGATACATGCCTAGCTGATGGAATCTGAGTCAATAGGAGGTGAATGGACTTGATGTATGTTATTTCCAGGTCTTCTTAAAGGTGCTGTCTCTGTTTTCTACTTTCCCTCTTCCAAACAGGCTGAGAAACGGTGATAGCTGGGATGGCCTTGGAAGTCACTTGCTGAGGACAGGGAGGTACTCCACCAGTCCTGGACTGTTGACTTCATAAAAGAATACAACTTTTAGTTTATTTAACCCATTCTATTTTAATTAGAACTGCTTAGGCTGTGGCCACACCAAGGATCCCAGTAAGCCAGGGAAAAGCTGGCAGCCTTCAGGAATCAGGAGGCATAATACTCAAATAGGCATGTTGGTCTCTGAGCTGGCTTCAACACTAGTAAACAACGCAAACCCTTTTCTTAAAAATCTCCATGAAAACAAACAAAAAAGACAAACATTCAGAGTACCTCTTTGCACCTCGTATTAAAAGCCATTTCCATCTTCCTTCTAGTTTCAGGGATACAACATTTCTTCATGACAGGAAAATAGTGTGGATATTTTAAGGTAATTTTATACTTGTCATCATCTGTCTTTTCTAAACTGTCAATGAAATCATCAGGAAGAGCACCTGCAAAAAGTCATTTTTTCATACATCAATTTTTCTACTCATTATTAGTTTATTTAGCATTGGCACAGCGCCTTTAAGAAGCTCTCGGAATTCTGTGGAGTAATTGAAATTCAAGTAAAATAATGACAATCTTTACAATATCATTTGATGTTACTGGAATGCGGGTGGTGATTAGAGGACAGGTGGCTTAGGAGGTGGTAATTCAAAATGTGAATAAGCTTCAGTGCACTTGTGCAGATGGTGTTTTGATGGAGAACAGGTAAAACTAAGCCTAGAAAGATCCAGAACAGGTTAAGAAGAGACTAATGTAAGTTTCAATGTAGGCGATATTATAAGGCAAAAAATTTCAAGGTACTGAAGGCATAAGTTACCAAGAAATATTATGAAATCTCCTTTGGAATGTCTCTAGAAATAGTTTACACATTTTTATTAGCATACAACGTAGGCATGGTTCAGCTGTCTTTTTTGTAGAAGTGGTAATGGGTTCTGTAGAAGGTATAGGGTCATTTTTTAAAGACTTCTTTCAACTTTGATCTGGCAAACTGTGAGGTAACATTCTTTTCCTAAATTATATTATTTAACCAGAAAAAACTCAGAATTTTACCAAGTTCAGCCTTGGAAAATACAAGGAAGGTATCGTCCTCATTGAGGTTTTTGTTGAAGTCAATACATAGCTCACTCATTCTTTTCTTCATGGCTTTGATTTCCTGAACAGAAGATACAAATACAGAATATTAGCAATAAAATGAAACCTTCATTTTAATGCTATGAGTCAAATAAGTTTCACTTTTATATGAAGATTGGCTTCTATGCCCAACCCTCAGAAAGTATGTTTTTTAAAGATGTGTTTCATAAAATAGTTTCCTGCAGTCTTCTACGCTGTGTCCACGAGGATCTTTATGCAACATGTATAAAAAGGCAATCCCAGGGATGGGTTAGAAATTAGTCGTAAACTGGGCACCTGGGTGGCTCAGCTGGTTAAGAGACTGCCTGTGGCTCAGGTCATGATCCAGGAGTCCAAGGATCAAGTCTCGCCTCAGGCACCCTGCTGAGTGGGGCATCTGCTTCTCCCTCTGACCTTCTTCCCTCTCGTGCTCTTTCTCACTCTCTCTCTCAAATAAGTAAATAAAATCTTAAAACAAATAATTGTAAGCTTGTAAGAACTAAATAAATTTAGGAGGTATAGTCAAAGCAGACTCAGGCACATAATATATACATACAATAAATAGCTGCTGGGTGAATGAATGATTCTAGTAGCCTGTTAATAATTAACATCTTTTAGTCTTTTCCATTCAAAGTTTTAATATAGAAATCAGTACTTGGTGCCATAGTAACAGAGAGAGAATCAATTCTATTGTTGCTTTGGAAAACAGGTCATGTCTTAGTTTTATAGATCTTTGTAAATTAAGTTGATATGGGCCTTAACATTTGTATAAAGACTATTAGGTGAGAAATCAAAGGAAACCACAAGAAAAACCATGAAACATTTTTATTAACCTGCCCCCTCTTCTAAAAATGCTAGATAATGAAATTCACATTAACCATAATGGTTCTCAAACACAGCCCTGACCAGAAGCCTCAACATTACCAGGGAATTTGTTAGAAACGCATATCTTGATACCCTCACCAAGCCAACTGAAACACAAAGTCTGAGAGGTGGGACACTGTACTCAGAGTTTTGCTGTAAACCATCACTTGGCCTGGATATCTTTCACACTTGCTTACTGTTCTACTGTGTAGAAGAATGACCTGGTAATTCTGATGTGCACTAAAGTTGAGTCTGCTGATGGAACACATACTGTGCAGTACTGTTTTTGGACACTCTGGTTATCACCCCAAGTTCCCTTCTACCTCTCCCCCATTCTACATTAGTCCTATAATTTGAGTGGGACCTACACCTGAAGTTCTAGGGTAACTCTACACCAGTTAGGTAATCTCATCCCTACTAAAGTATGGACTGGTTCAGGTAAGCCAGGCATGGCATTCTCCTGACTAAAGAGGGATTCAGGATTAGGCATATGATCCAACTTGGGCCATTAAGACAGGAGGGGAGTTTCGAGGGAGCCTTCTCTAAGTCCTTCTGGATGGTGGATCTTCTAGTTATACAAGCAAATAAATCTCTTTTATTGTTTAAACAATGTCAGTTATAAATACATTTCAATTAATACAATGCCCCTAATGGAAATGATGCCTGACGTGGAAGACAAAAGGTAGGGAAAGTGAGATCAGTCACACATTTCTCCTCTAACTAGGCTTAAGAGGATACAAGGTGTTCGAAGGGCAATTAGATGACAGAAAGGTACCTGTATCTCAGTGGTACCTTCAGTTGTATCTACTGTGCTGACATCACTTGGTTCGGATGTCTTTCACACTTGTTTCCTGTTCTATTGTTAGAATGACCTGGAAACAGATCAAAGGTTATATGTCCTGTCCAAGAAGAATGATTTAATTCTGGAGCTGGGTTTACTTCTGAAACTGGATGGGATGGGATCAGCATTAGACAAAAGAAAAAGTTTGAGAAGCACTTTTCAGTAGCTAATCTATCTTCCGTTAAAGGGCATAGGTAGTGAGCCCTTGAGCAACAGGGATTTGAACCATCTGGGGCAACATATATAGATTTTTTTCAATAAAGTTCAATACTATGAATGTGTTTTTTCTTCCTTGTAATATTCTCAACATTTTCTTTTTTCTGGCTTACTTTAAGAAGACAGTATATATAAAACATGAAACATATGAAACACATGTTAATCAACTATGTTATGGGTAAAGCTTCTGGTCAATAGCAGGCTGTTAGTAGTTACATTTTTGGGGAGTAAGAAGTTATATCGATTTTTGAATGTCTGGGGGGGTTGCCACCTCAACCCCCAGGTTGTTCAAGTGTCAACAGTTTTTGTTTTTTTTTTTAAAAGATTTTATTTATTTATTTGAAATAGATTGAGCACAAGCAGGCAGAGAGGCAGGCAGGGGAGAGGGAGAAACAGGCTCCCCACTGAGCAGGGAGCCTGACGCGGGACCCAATCCCAGGACAGTGGGATCATGACCTGAGCCAAAGGCAGTTGCTTAACCAACTGAGCCACCCAAGTGCCCTCAACTGTTTTAATCATAGGATATTCTATTCCAAATTGCTTATATTAAAACTCTCCATCATAAAAGTTGTTTTTTTTTTAAAGATTTTATTTATTTATTTGACAGAGAGAGAGATCACAAGTAGGCAGAGAGGGAGACAGAGAGAAAGGAAGGGAAGCAGGCTCCCTGCCTAGCAGAGAGCCGGATGCGGGACTCGATCCCAGGACCCTGGGATCATGACCTGAGCCGAAGGCAGAGGCTTTAAACCACTGAGCCACCCAGGTGCCCCTCCATCATAAAAGTTTTATTACCAGTGACCAAGGGAGTGAAAATGCTAATCATCTACTAAACCCTGGAACCAGCCATAAGAAAATGTATACTACAGCAGGGAAAATAAGCCCAGCACACATGAAACAAATATAATTTGCAGAGGATTAAAAAAAAACCAAACAATTATCAGTTGTCTGTAAGGCACCATGAGATTAAGAGGAGTTGTAGAATTTAAAACCACTGACTACCAAATACATTGAAAATGGATTTATATTATGCATTATTTTCTGTATTACAAATATGTTATTTCCCAAACTGTTTGTTGTATTTTATTTATTCTTTTTTTTTCCAATAAGAAAAAGAAACATAAACTCACATTTTGTACTTGTTCTGGAAGATGGAGCCCATTCCTTTTTCCCATTTTAATGGACTTTTCCAAGTATCTTCTGGCTTCAGGTTTTATCTTACTCAGATCACATGTTTCCTGAAATGAAAGAGTGTGACAACCATTTCTGTTACAATAATGCATTGGTAAATTATAAACTGCGGGACCAAAGCAAATTTATTCATCATCTCTGTTGGGCTATGAAGCACATAGGTGATTACGAGGCAGGTTCTTTTGAAGACCTAATTCTTTTATGCTTTAGTGAGCTCTGCTATTTAAAAGAGAAGAATTAAATAACTAAAAAGCTAACCAGAATTGCCTTGCCTTGCATCAGAATCAAGAGTGCCTGTACCACTTGAAAGTGTGATAATAGAAACATTTGCATAACCTCATTCTGAGCATTCTCTATGACCATGGTCTTTTTCAAAAAACATATTCCTTATCACAAATCATCTGGATTTAATTTTCCATCATTTGCTAACCTGGTTCCACTTGAGAGGGAAGAACAGAAATAATGGGCAAATTCTACACAAATGGAGAGTGGGACTCTCTTGCCAACATACCAAACAAGGACAGCTGGATAAAACCCCAGCCAAAGGCTTCCAACACTTCAAAAATGCCTTAGTGTCATTTGGCAAGAGAGATCAAGAGACTACAGCAAGCAGCATATGAACAAGTATCTGGGGAAAATGAGTCAACACTGCACAAAAAGGAGGAAAGCTGGACAGAACATTTGAACCTGTATGCAGCAATACAAACAACATCACTCAAAAGAATGGAGGGCCTTAGAGGAGAATGGAAAATTCTCCCAGCAATAGCAAGGTAATAAAAACACCAGATGTTTCTTCAAAACAGGTGGCAGAATATACATGGCACATCTGGATGGCCAGTTCATGGTCCCGGGGAGGAAATGCACTCTGGACAGACTCAGCAGGTGTAATGGATTCAGTCTGGGTGAGAGCCAATGAGGGACATCTGTCTCTAGAGCCTTAGAGACCTACTACTGGGTGCATTCTCTCTCCATCAAGACCTGGGCTGCCCACCTCTCAGCTTTATATTTTCCCAACTAAATACATCTTTGAAAGAGCAATGTTTAGCTTTAGAGCCTTCATTTTAGACTGTTGGTGTAAGGCTTTTGCTGCTATGATTCTGTAATTTTTCACATTACGTTGCAGCAGGTAAATAGCTATATTTTATTTTTAAAAATCTTTTATTTATTTATTTGTGGGGGGGGCAAGGAGAGAGAGAGAGAGAGAAAACATGCATGAGTAGGCGGGGGAGAGGCAGAAAGAGAGGGAGAATCAGACTCCCCGCTGAGCAGGGAGTTCTACATGGGGGCTCAATCCCAGGACCCTGAGATCATGACCTGAGCTGAAGACAGACGCTTGACCAATTGAGCCACCTAGCCTCCTCCAAATAACTGTATTTTAACTGAGGGTACTACTTAATATAACAATCTGTATCTCACTTTGCCTATCGATACAAAATTTTATGTTCCAGTACTGAAGCATTTTTGTGCACACATTACTCATTGTTTCCTCTGCGTTTATTCTCAGTGGAGGCAGGGAACAGTTAGACTCCTTTTTCTATAATAACCTCCTTTTACATCCTTGGAGAACTTCTGAGCATGCTGGCATGACTGGAGTTGGAACCCTCCCTAAGAGGCACTGGCGCACAATGGGATCCCAGCAGCAGGTGCCTGCAACAGGAAGAAACTCATAATGGCCAGGGAGATAACAGGGCTGTGGGCTGGCTCCCTTAGGGATGGCTAACAGTTCAAGTCACAGTGTTCATGTGCAAGTGATTAACCTGGGTTGATCAAGGTTTTTTTGTTTGTTTGTTTTTTTAAGATTGTACTTATTTATGAGAGAGAGAGAAAGCCAGAGAAGGAACACAAGCACAGGGGAGCTGTAGAGGGAGAAGCAGGTTCCCCGCCAAGAGCAAGGAACCCAATATGGGACTAGATCCCAGGATGCCAGGATCATGACCTGAGTCGAAGGCAGACACTCAATGACTGAGCCACCCAGGCCTCCCTCAAGGGTGGTTTTGACAGCACCGGAAAGTGTGTCCTAAGGTGTGGGGCACAACAATAGGAGTTTCTCGAAGGTATAATACTGGATGTTGTAAGGTTGGGGAGCATCTAGGTGGGAGCTACATGTAGCAGGGACAGAGGAAAAATACCTCCCATGAGAAGGGCCTGGAAAGAGCTGGGTAAGTTGTGAAGGACCCAAACAAACAGGTGGAGATCCTGAGCAGAGGGCATTCCCAGCAGGGTGGTGAGCCAAGGCAGAAGATGGGCACACTGCTGGAGAGCAGGGTCCCAGGTACTTGGGTTCTTGGGTTCACCTGGTCACAATGGCCGTGAGCTTAGAGCAAAAGCTCAAGACAAGACTCAGCAACTGAGGTGAGAAGAATTCTCACTCTATGCTATGCTCAGTCAGGATGGGCTCTCAAACGAGGAGCTCCCGGCCTTGCTGCATCTTGGAGTACTCGGGCTGCTACTTCAGAAAGCCCAGATTAAACATACTCAGTACAGAAAACTCAAACTCATGGTCCTGAGGAGGTAAAAATGACGGACTGCCCAAAAAGGTAAGACAAGCATAAACAGGCAGAAGGATGTTTTGAGAAAAATCTGACCCAAATCAGGTCTAGTTAAAATATCACTATCTATACTGAAATATTTGACCTACCACAGAAATGACACGTAACAATTCTGACTCAACTGTAACCAGGCACTGTCTGCCAGTCAGACTCTGAGGTCTCAGAAATCTCTAGAGGGCTCTTGTAGGAGTAAAGCACTTCTAAAATGTGCTTCTAAAGCACATTCCTGTCCCAGAGCTGATCATACGAATATTCTCCCTTATAATCTCCAGGCAAGATCAGAATTACTGCTTAAGGATTTTCCAACAGAATCAGCCAATACTTCTAGACAACTCTGCTATAGTTGACTCTTCCTTCCTGAATAAGAATTTAATCCACGTGAGAGCTTGTTTGGAGGTTCTAGCAGGGGAGCTCAGCTACTCGTATACCCTTGACTATGGACTCTGGGAAACTGAGGGTTTCAGAGGGAAGTGGGGTGGGGGGATGGGTTAGCCCGGTGATGGGTATTCAGGAGGGAGCATGGAGCACTGAGTTTTATACACAAGCAATGAATCATGGAACACTACATAAAAAACTATGTACTGTATGGTGACTAACATAACATAATAAGAAAAAAAAAAAAAAGAATTTATTCCACTTGATTCAGAACCAGGTCTCAGACCTCTTTGGGTGAAGCTTCTCCTCTTTAGGGGTGGGGGAACGCCTAAAGTGCTTTTTGGTAATTTTCAAATTCGTATCATCTGACAGTAAAGGCTCTTACTTTATTTACTCTCTGTGGTGAGAAAATTTAGTTTCTTCCTAACCTCTTCCAGTAACAGAGAGGTTTTATATAAAAGTGTGAATGCATGAGTATACACACACTTACACATGTCCTTGTACACTCATTTCACAGACAAGAAAGCTGAAGTTAAATGATCTTCCTAAGATCACTCAGCTATTTATTAGTAAAAATGGACAGAAAGAAAATCTGCAAAATTCTTTCTTTGGTCTTTTTTTTTTTTTTTTTAAAGATTTTATTTATTTGACAGAGAGCATGAGTAGGCAGAGAGGCAGAGGAGGGCTGGGAAGCAGGCTCCCTGCTGAGTAGAGAGCCGGATGCAGGGCTCGATCGCAGGACCCTGGGATCATGACCTGAGCCAAAGGCAGAGGCTTAACCCACTGAGCCACCAAGGAGCCCCCTTACTTTGGTCTTTTCCTCAAAATATTATACCACTACATTTTAACACCTTAGTTGGTTATCATTCTTCAAAATTTCATTATACATAAGTAAAAATTTTCTTAATTTCTCTCCAATCCTCCCCACTTCTATCTCATAACTGTGTCCTTTTCTTTGCCAGACCCTCACATTTCCAGTATCAAAAACAGGTAAATAAAAAATAATTTCAGTGGGATTTTCTATATTGTGTATACAAAGTAGAAATTTTGATGTTGTTAAAATTGCCCTGAAAGTTAAGACAGTGTATTTCTTTGAATATCATTTAGAAAAATGGATTCATAAACTGGATATGCTACACAATAGACGATAACAACAGCGTAGACTACAGGTCCTTTTGCAAAAACTAAGGGCATAACTGACTTAACTAAATGAGTTATATTTGTAGTTTCTTTCTTTCCTGTTCTTCCCAATGTTATGTTTTCTATTAGATTTCTGACTAGTGTGAAGAGGGCATTTTTAGGTAGCTGCCTGTGTTCCTGGGGTCGGGGCGGGGGGCACATAAAGGCCTGCTTCCTGACATACTCAACACATTCAACACATGCTCCGGGCTGGCCCAGTCCGTAGAGCGTAATTTCATATTTCTATTCAACAATCCTAAGTGAAGAATAACATGAGAGCCGAAATAACATTTTATATTATTAATAATAATTAATAATAATATATTGTATTATTATTGTAATCATTGCCTATATTGGTGCTATCTTGAGATCTCAGTATTATTCAGAGCACCTTCATTTTAGGAGATCACGCCTGAAACTGCTGACTTCATATCAATTTAAGATTCTATTACCCAGCTTAATGAAGGCTGGGTATTACATCATGATTGCCATATTTTACTTACAACATAACAGAGAAAAAGAAATAGAATACTTAGATACATCTAACTTGGTCTTTTTAAAATTTATTTTTTTGAGAGAAAGACGGAGACACACAACAAGTAGTGGGGCGGGGCAGAGGGAGAGAGAGAATCTTAAGCAGGTTCCATGCCCACTGTGGAGCCTGACTTGAGGCTCGATCTCACAACCCTGAAATGACAAAATTTCATTTTATCTGAGCCAAAATCAAGAGTTGGATATTTAAGCAACTGAGCCACTCAGGTGACCCTTTGTCTTTTAGTTATGAATGGGATGAGATTTATCATTTGTTAAAATGTCCAATGCTACCAGAAAGCTCATTGATAGTTTCAGATTTTAAAAAATACTGCCTAAATACTGAGTAATATATAGAATTGTTGAATACCTGAAACTGATTTAACACTGTATGTTAACTATACCAGAATAAAATAAAATAAAATAAAATAAAATAAAATAAATAATGCTTAAACAAACACAACTATTTTTCAAGGAAAGTGTTTGAAGGTAACTAAATTCACTAAACAAGCTCCAGTGAATTAAAAAAATTACAAGTTCTTTTTATTATTCTGATCTAGCCATAAGAGACATTGTAAAAGCTTTTAAAAATGGTAACACAACAATTGACATGTATAGTAATAATTGCTCTTTTAGAGAAAAGGAGAAATTACGGAAACAATTCTGAAACTACTGTAAATTATCACAATACAAACCTGAAGATAACTAGTCCCAACAAATGAACAAATATGATGAACCCTCGGTGTCTAGTTGGTATAATACACTAGTGTACTACACAGGCAGAAGTTTGTTCCCAATTTAATGGGATCAGATCACAATATATACAAAATTTTAAAATGTAACAAAGAAATCTAAAGTGACAAACCTCCCATATTGTGATAATATTCATAAAAATCAGAGAAAAACATTAGATAGGACATATAACAGTAAGATGGCAATACCTTGAGGCTAGAAAATTCCAAACGAAAACTTAGAGGTCAGAATGAAAACAGAGTTGATCAAAGGAAATTAGAAATTCTGGGAAAAAGTTCTAAATAAGTATATAATGGGACGCCTGGGTGGCTCAGTTGGTTAAGCAGCTGCCTTCGGCTCAGGTCATGATCCCAGCGTCCTGGGATCGAGTCCCGCATCGGGCTCCTTGCTCGGCAGGGAGCCTGCTTCTCCCTCTGCCTCTGCCTGCCACTCTGTCTGCCTGTGCTTGCTCTCTCTCTCTCTCTGACAAATAAATAAACAAAATCTTTAAAAAAAAAATAAATAAAATAAATAAATAAGTATATAATATAGAGCTAGAAAGAAAATTAGATTTTGGGGGGATGAAATAAAAAATAGGAGACTGTAGTGATGGTTGGGTGGCTCAATGGCTAACTGCCTTCCGCTCAGGTCACAACTTCAGGGTCCTAGGACTGAGCCCCACATCGGGCTCCCTGCCCAGCGGGAAGCCTGCTTCTCCCTCTGCCTGCTGCTCCCCCTGCTTGTGCTCACACTCTATCTTTCTGACAAATAAATAAAATTTTTTTAAAAAAATAGGAGATTGTAATTTGAATTGGAATTTGAATCACAAAGAATAATAACTGGGCTCAAAGAATAAAACAATGTAACTAATAAGGAACAGTCATAAAGTTATTATAATTTATGTTATTTTTATAGTGCTAAAGATGAACAGTTATGAACCAAGGAGACGAATATAAATTATAGGGAGAAAACTGCCTTTTTGACAGAAGGGGACAGACAGCATGTACATTTTACATGTCTAAATAAAGTCTTGATTACATATTCTTTAGTAAGTTACAAATGAAACATCTAAAATAAAACTGATTTTTTATTTCAACTTGTTATAATTTGCTAAAAAGAACAAAATTTTTGAGATTTTTGCATAAAGACACAAGCAAAATTAAACAAAAATGTCTAGGATTGTAAAACAATGGTTGTTTTCCAAACACACTGCTGGGTGTCATGAAAATAAAAATTCAAAGCAAAGACATAGTGAAACTCGAGGAAGCAAATCAAAACTGGTAACGAAAAGATCAAAAACATTCAATACAGACCCACCTAAATAAAACATTCATTATCTATCATTTCTGTGAGTCCTGAAAAATGTAAGGATGACAGACAGCAATGACTGGCATGAAACATCAAGTTATGTCATCTCTCAGGACAAAACCACATAATATTTGCAGATAAACAACTCCCAAGTCCATTTGCTTGCAGATGACCTGATCTAACATAAACCCTGCAACATTTTGAAACTTTTAAGAGGTTTTCACATTGAACCATTACGTTCATGATGGTTAAAAATCCTTAGATTTATAGATGCACACTTTTTTATACTTGGTCTTCCACGTTAAGTGAATATAATTGACAACTCAACATAAAACTGTGGTATAACAATATATAACACTAGAAACCCCCGATATATAACACTACGTTATGCCCATTATTATAAAAATCAGAAACAAAATCTAGTAATTTTCAAATACTTTTTATTGTTGATCAAAGATTTTTGCTCTTTTATTGTAGATTTTGTTTTCCTTTTAAAGGGACTGATAACATTAGGGTGCCTTGGTGGCTCAGTCAGTTAAGCATTTGACAGTTGATTTTAGCTCAGGTCATGATCTCAGGATTGTGAGATCAAGCCCCATGAAGGGTTCTGAACTCAGCAGGGCGTCTGCTTGAGATCCTCTCTCCCTCTCTGCCCCCACCACCCCATTTGTATGCACATGCATGCTCTCTCTCTCAAATAAATAAATAAATAAATCCTTAAAGGGATTTATAATGTCATTTACCTGTAAATGCACAATTCTCAGGAATATATCTTCTCTCATGCTCATCTCAATATCAAAACGAGAAAGTCTTTTGTCTGCTTCTGTACTCGCTGCCCGTACTTCTTTGTCAGAGGAGACATGCTGGGGAAAGTCTAGCATGGTTCGTTCCACTGTCAATAGAGGAAAATACCATAAGGACTCATCAGATCAGTTCTAACAAAAATACCTCCTACCTAGATGAATGATCATCCCAATTTAAGTTTTTCATTTCATACTTTCTATAAAGGTTCCTAAGGCTACCAAGAAACAGCATCTAATGCAGGATTGGCTATGGCAGTGGCGTTATTAGGAACAATAAGGGTGTACACTGAGTACTTACCAACGTATGTTTAGTGTATACTTTGTTAACTGGGAATGCAGGAGGATAAAGACATAGTTCTCATAGTGACGCATTTTATAGTCTGGGATGTGGGAGTACGGAACAGTATATGAAAAGATAAAGAACAATACAGAACAGAGCAGCTTACTTGTCAATGGATGGGATAGTAACTCAACCACAGCAATACTAAGAACTGGAGCACTATGTAATGCCTTATGGGGAAGGCTGGACCTTAGGATGGGCAGGGCAAGAGGAAGTCCTCAGGAGAGGATTCGAGCAGCAGAGACTACAAGCGCTGGGACTGGAAGATACAGAGGATGTTTTAGAAAAAGGCAGATGAATTTAGTGGGTAGGGGTTTGTTTAGAATACAAATTCTTAACCTTTACTATAGATTCCTTAGAGAACCTAATCAAAACCCCTCCCCCAAATGCAAACATTCATATAAGCATAAAAAGTTCCACACAGTTACAGAAGAGTCCCGGAAATCTCAGGGGACACATCCAGTAAGCAGCTCGATATTGGGACTATTCCTGTTACATGATGGTGGTAATGTAGTCTGCTCTAATTTTCACATATTAAAATTGTTTCTTGGGTTTTTCATATACTTGTATTTTGACTTTAATTGGGCAGAAATCTGATGTCAGTGAAATAACCCATAGTACAGGAAGAAAATGAGTATGGTTCATAGGGATGGTTGTAGCTATCCTGTGACAGTGAATACATGTTCATTATCTTTAGTGCTTTGAAGGTATTCTAAAGAGGTAAAGCTTCCACATGTGATATATGGTAGAGAGCAGAACATACCAAGAAATTGTCCAGTTAAATGAGATACCTTAAACGACTGACACTTAATGTCAGTCTTCTTAAAACATTGCTACAAATAAAGCTGTATAAAGTCCCTCAAATATCTGAATAAATTAATAAGGTGTGGTTTAAAAAATCAAGTTAAATAATTATTCTTTAAAAAAAAATTTTTTTTTATTAAAACATATAATGTATTATTAGCCCCAGGGGTACAGGTCTGTGAATCGCCAGGTTTACACACTTCACAACACTCACCATAGCATATACCATCCCCAATGTCCATAACCCAACCACCCTCTCCATACCCCCCTCCCCCCAGCAACCCTCAGTTTGTTTTATGAGATTAAGAGTCTCTTATGATTTGTCTCCCTCCTGATGCCATCTTGTTTCATTTATTCTTTTCCTACCCCCCAAACCCCTCATGTTGCTTCTCGACTTCCTCGTATCAGGGAGATCATAAGATAGTTGTCTTTCTCCGATTGACTTATTTTGCTAAGCATAATACCCTTTAGTTCCATCCACATCGTCGCAAATGGCAAGATTTCATTTCTTTTGATGGCTGCATAGTATTCCATTGTATATATATACCACATCTTCTTTATCCATTCATCTGTTGATGGACATCTAGGTTCTTTCCACAGTTGGGCTATTGTGGACATTGCTGCTATAAACATTCGGGTGCACGTGCCCCTTTGGATCACTGCATTCGTATCTTTAGGGTAAATACCCAGTAGTGCAATTGCTGGGTCATAGGGTAGCTCTATTTTCAACTTTTTGAGGAACCTCCATGATGTTTTCTAGAGTAGCTGCACCAGCTTGCATTCCCACCAACAGTGTAGGAGGGTTCCCCTTTCTCCGCATCCTCGCCAGCATCTGTCATTTCCTGACTTGCTAATTTTAGCCATTCTGACTGGTGTGAGGTGATATCTCATTGTGGTTCTGATTTGTATTTCCCTGATGCCGAGTGACGTGGAGGACTTTTTCATGTTTCTGTGGGCCATCTGGATGTCTTCTTTGCAGAAATGTCTGTTCACGTCCTCTGCCCATTTCTTGATCGGATTTAAATAATTATTCTTTAAGGATTTCATGTAAAATATGTACTTTTATGTCCCTTGATTTAAAAAAGAATGGAATAGAGCTAAAATTTCATACACACAGCACTTGTTTGATAGAGTTAACTATATAGTTACAGTTTGTTTACTTTTTAAAATTAGCTCAAGAAGAAATTACGAAAAAAATCGAAATTGCTCCACAACTAAAATGACCAGAACAAAATGCAGGAGCCTAAAATTGGAAACATATTCTTAAACAAACAATAATACTAAAAATCATTTCCTTCCTTACTTTGCCACAAAGACCTGAAGCAGACTTATGCTCTCACTGCCAAACTATAAACAGTACCTGACACTAGACGAATGAGGTTTTGACAGCTATTGCAGAAGGCAGATCAAACTCTGAGAACAGTATGTATACTAATAAGAGAAAGTTAGCCTTTAAAAAGCTACTCCTAGGGGTGCCTGGGTGGCTCAGTGGGTTAAGCCTCTGCCTTCGGCTCAGGTCATGATCTCAGGGTCCTGAAATCGAGCCCTGCATCAGGCAGCGGGGAGCCTGCCTCTCCCTCTCTCTTTGCCTGCCTCTCTGCCTACTTGTTGTTTCTCTCTCTGTCAAATAAATAAATAAAATCGTAAAAAATTAAAAAAAATAAAAAGCTATGCCTAAACTCAAAAATTTTTATGATTAACTCACAAAGATAAACTTATGGGACAGCAAGAGTATCAGAAAACTTAAAGTATATTTAAAAGATATATTATTGGGGAAGAAGGAGAATTTAAGATAATTTTTTAAAAGATTTTGTTTTTCCCCACTGATTTCTGTATTTGTTACATGCATACGTCACCAGGCTGGCATACCATTTTGGCCATACATGACAGAAGAACTGAGGCTCTGAATGAAGGACAAACCACATACAGGAAGGGAGAGACACATGAAGCTGCCTTCTGGGAAAACTGCCGAACGGGGACCAATTCCATCCCTCTGACTTTGACTACTGAGACCAACCAGGTCTTTTTTATTCAGGAGTTTTAACTCAAAGACTTTTAGCCAGATTTAGTGGCCATTAATCAGAGTGAAGCAGGTGGTGGTTAAGAGGCAGAAAATGAAACAGAAGAGGTAAGAGAGTCCCTATTATGGTGGGACATAGGGTAGGGAACTCTTGGTGTTGAGGAGCTGATGGGGGTAAAGAGATGACTACAGCACTAGGGCTGTGCAGGATTTTGGACAACCTTCCAAATTCCAGAATACATACAAATCTTTATGATATCCAATTCTACAGATAACCTATGTTCCTACAAATCCTGGATACACGGCCAAGGTTGCTTAGCCATGATTATACTCCAGTGTACACCTAACCCTTAGAGACAACGGACATGAATCTTCCTTTTAACTCAAAGGGCCTAATACTTATATTACAAAGATAATATATTTTAAGTGTAGGAAATAGAGAAAATAGAGAAAAGCAGAAAAGAATAAATTTTTAAAAATCAACTGAAAACCCAATACTTAAGAAATCAGCAATTATTAAAATTTGTATTTTCTTCTGGTTTTCTTCTCTGTGTGATTTTTAAAGAAATGTTATTAAATACTGTTCCTCAACATGATTTTAATGGCTACACAGTGTTGCAGAGGCTGAATGTATTATTACTTGGCCTTTCTATTGGTTAGCACCCAGGGCTTGTTTCCAAGCTTTTACTATGACAGAGTGCCTGTTTAAATATAAATGTATACACAATTTTTCCTGTATCTGATTATTTCCTTAGATTAAATGCCTGGATGCAGAATTGCAGGGCGAGGATATGAACTTCTTAAGAGTTTCGATGCATTATGTTAAAATACTCTCCAGAAAGCAGCTGTAGCGAGAAGGTACATTTTGGAGTACCAATGCCAACATAATAAAAAATTTTAATCTTATTTAATTGAATTCTAGGCAATTAATTAATGATTATGGAAAAATCTATGTCTTGTAAAATTGGAAAATGGACTGACTGCCCAAAGAGAATGCATAACATGGTTTATGATGCCTTCAAAATGAAATATCAAGGCGTTTCTGCATCCTACTCACCTATATACTTCACTTCTACATCTGCCAGTGCTTGCAAACAATTCTCATAAGTTACTTCCTCAACATCAAGCATGCCAATAGCATCGTACACCTGTTTGGTCTGCACAATGAGCTCCTCGGTTCTTGTTTTAATTTGCTCTGGTGAAAGATCCCATCTTAAAACATTTCTGCCAGCCACAGTATAGGAAGACATTGCCTGAAGGGGAGACATCACTTCTCTTCCTAAAGTCATTCTGAGTAAAATCCTGGAACCACCAACTCTAAAAAGAATCAGAAAAAGAATAAAAATTAAGCATTTGTTGGTCCAAAGTCAATATACAAATGTTTATTATCTAATCAAAATAAAAAGAACTTTATTTATTTATTTTTTAAAGATTTTCTTTATTTATTTGACACAGAGAGAGAGATCACAAGCAGGCAGAGAGAGAGGAGGAAGCAGGCTTCCCACTGAGCAGACAGCCCGATGCCGGGCTCGATCCCAGAACCCTGAGATCACGACCTGAGCCGAAGGCAGAGGCTTTAACCCACTGAGGCACCCAGGCACCCCATATTAAATTAATTAAAATCTAAATAAATAAATAAATACTCTGACAGAGAGAGAGAGAGAGAGAGAGCAAGAGAGGGAACACAAGCAGGGGGAGTGGGAGAGGGAGAAGCAGGCTCCCCACCGAGCAGGGAGCCTGATGCAGGGCTTGATCCCAGGACCTTGGGATCATGACCTGAGCCAAAGGCAGACGCTTAATGACTGAGCCACGCAGGCACCCCTAAAAAGAACTTTTTATTAAAATTCAGCTAATCTCTTTCAGGTGAATACAGAAGCACAAAACTAAATGCCTTTGCATTTTTTTCCCCATCCCTGAATGCAGATTTAATGGAATGAGCACTTACCAAACACTGAATTGGTTATGTAATTAACTCATGTTGAGAAATAAAGTTAGGTGTCAATTCAATAATATTGTCCTTTATAAATTAAACCAGTAATTGTTTTTATTTAAATGTTTTTCCTGTGCTGGGTGCCTGGCTGGCTAAGTTGGTAGAGCATGTGACTCTTGATCTTGGGGTTCTAAGTGCAGGCCCCATGTTGGGTGTAGAGATTACTTACAAAAATAAAATCTTTAAAAAAATAAAAATTAAAAAGAACTAATGTTTTAAATGTTTTTCTGTGCTAACATCTACCTACAATGTAACAGACTCAAAAAATACTTTAGGATTCAGAAAGGAAACATTTTCAAAATGCTCTTTTTATAATGAACACCAACGTAAAAATTTTCTTTTTACAAAGATTTCATGTACATCAACTATGGCAATTTTAATTTAAGACTTGGGAAGTAACTCTGGTTGCTATGATGTTATTCTTTTTTTTTTTTTTTTTAAGATTTTATTTATTTGTGTGAGAGAGAGAGAGAGAGCACGAGCGAGCACAGGCAGAGTGGCAGGCAGAGGCAGAGGGAGTAGCAGGCTTCCCGCCAAGCTAGGAGCCCGACGTGGGACTCGATCCCAGGACACCGGGATCATGACCCGAGCCGAAGGCAGCTGCCCAACCAACTGAGCCACCCAGGCGTCCCGCTATGATGTTATTCTAAAAGGTAAAAAGAGATGAAGTGTGTGATACCAATCCTTCACCTCCTTAAAACTTTCAAACCAATAATTAATGCCATGTGTGTGTATATATGTAATACATACCATGTGATATAATTTTAGAGCTTGTGAATAAAATTATAATTAATAGCTAACATTTGTTGTGTGTTTAGGCACTGTACTAAAGACTTTCCATTTATTCACTCAGTCCTCACAACAAAACTATAAGGCAGATCCTGTGGTTATTCTCATTTTACTAAAGAGGAAACTATAACACAAAAAAATTAAGTAACTTGTCCAAGCACAGCTGGTTATATAGTGGGAGCTAGGATAAAAAACCAGACAGTAGAGATCCAGAACCTACACTCTTAACTACTATGCTAAACTTATTATATTACA
The DNA here is from genome assembly GCF_002288905.1 of Enhydra lutris kenyoni. Lineage (NCBI taxonomy): Eukaryota > Metazoa > Chordata > Mammalia > Carnivora > Mustelidae > Enhydra > Enhydra lutris. Next base: position 15,568,908 of record NW_019154134.1, on the reverse strand, counting down.
AGACCCCAAAACAACCTTATGTGGTAGGCAGAGCATTATTCCCTTTTAGTAGATGATGCAGTTGAGGCTCGGACAGGCTAAGTGACTTATTTAAGGTCGTTCTTTAAGAGATACTTATGACCATATACTGTCTGGTCATTGTGGCAGGCATCAAAGAGAAGCAGGCAAACTGAGTAGGACTTCACTATTATAAAACAGTGAAGAGATGAAGTGATAAACTATATACTATACTGAGATGAGCACTATGACAGGGATAAGCAGAGGGAACTGTGAAATACCACAGAAGGAACTTTTCTAGGAAGATTTTCCAGAGGGCACAAGGAGCAAGCCAAGATCTGGATGATATCCAGAAATTATCCAAATGCCAAAAGCTGTAAGGAGAGAGGTCTGATAAGGTCAGTAGGGACTAGAGAATGAAAAGTCTTGGGAATCACTAAAAATTTCAGCTTTATTCTGAGGGCAGTGAGAGAGCCAACGAAGGGTTTTAATCAGTTAAGAGATGAAGTAAGATACACATTCTAGAGAAATCACCCAAATTATACTGAGTTGAAAGGTTTGGAAAAGAGAGATCATACTAGAGGAAAGCTATTACAGTAAATAGGGCATAATGTTATGGTATCCTGAACTCGGAAACAGGGGGAACTGGAGTGACTTAGTAGATATTTAGGAAGTTGAATCAATATGACGTGGTCCTTGGTTTAGAGGTGGGGAGTGAGAGAGTCAAGAATGCTGTCCAGGATTCTGTCTTGTAACTGGATGGATGGATGGTGGTGGTATCATCACTAAAAGAGGAAATTTAGAAGAAAGTGGCTATTTGTGGGGAAAAAGAGAAATCTAATTTTGGACATTCCAAGTCTGAAGTGGCTATAGCACATGTAAGTGGAATTCATTAATGTTTTGTGGTAATTGGAGTCACAGGGCTGGTTGAACTGGCCCAAGGGAGTCTGCAGAATAAGAACAGAACAACTGAGCCTTAACTCTAGTTTAAGCATTGAGGCAGAAGGAAAACCAAGCCAGAGTGGATTTAGGAAGTCGTGAAAAGTAAGCATAGAAAAAGGGAGGGCGTGCATTAGGGCCAAATGTACAAATCTCAAGAGAGTTGAAAGAGTCTGTTAAATTTAGCAGCAGGAATGTCCCTGATGGCTCTGGGAAGAGCAGTGTCAGTGGGATGCTAGTGGTGGAAGTCAGAATCCTATGACTGAGAGGGAGGAAGAATGTAAAGAACTGGAGAGTATATCTAAGCAATTCTCTAGAGCTGAATGTATTTGAGAGAACAGAGACTAAAGTCTCAGTAAAATAAAACAGGTAAAGTAGGAATACTTAGGTTATAGTAAAGAAGTATGGGTTTGAATTTAAGAATTCAAAGGTGAAGCAATCCGACAAGATCCAGGACATTTTCCCAGAAGTGAACGGTTGATATAAATGAGGTGAAAGGGTCAAATGAACGGCAATCTAGTATGGACAAATTGTTTATGTGAGGGGTGCCTGGGTGGCTCAGTCGGTTAAGCATCTGCTTTCGGCTCAGGTCATCTCCGGGTCCTGGGACTGAGCCCCACGTCAAGCTCCCTGCTCAGTGGAGAGCCTGCTTCTCCCTCTCTCTCTCCCGCTCCCTCTGTTTGCGGTCTCTCTGTCAAATAAATAAATAAAATCTTTTTTCTTTTTTTTTTAAGTCATCTAAGTGGACACTGGAGTTAGCAGGTTGATAGCTGAGTTGGGAGTAGAAAGGAAGACTGAGCCAAAAACTAAAGTCTTCAAAGACTGGAGAAGACAAACCAGGTAGTTAGTGGAGGATATCACGAACAGGGCATAGAATGAGAAAAGCAGACTGTGAGCCTCGAAGGGTTTTTTTTTTTTTTTTTAATTTTTAATTTTTTAAAGATTTTATTTATTTATTTGACACAGAAAGAGAGATCACAAGTAGGCAGAGAGACAGACAGAGAGAGAGGGGAAAGCAGGCTCCCCACTGAGCAGAGAGCCCGATGTGGGGCTCAATCCCAGGACCCTGAGACCATGACCTGAGCTGAAGGCAGAGGCCTAACCCACTGAGCCACCCAGGCGCCCCCTCGAAGGGGTTTTTATTTAATGGTGAAAAAGTGCTGGTCTCGGAGCATAACTGGGGGCAAGGCAGCAGGTGAGGAACAAAGAAGATGTGGTCTTTCCTCCTTACTTTGTGGTATATGGGGTGTGGAAGAAAGAGGGAGATGGAGAAAATATTTTCCCCAGGGTTGAATGGATTCCAGTAAAGGTTAATAGAAGAAAAGACAATCCAGAGAGTATAAAAAAAGTGGAGGAGTTTATCATGGGACAAGGGTTCCAGAAATTGCAAGAGAGAAGTCTAAGAGTAGAACAGATACCGAGATAGGTGTGGGTTGTCCAGCCATTTACTGCTTCCCTCTAACTAAGTAGATATACATTTGTTTCGCGGCACCCATGCATCAATAAGCCCCCCTGCCCCAGTCCATGATCTGTGAAGGTAGTTGTCTCTACCCTCAGAACTCCTATTCCCAATGTATATAATTGGGCAAGCTTATGTCCTTGATAGCAGCTGACATCCACCTTATGACAAAGAGTAGAACCTGACTTATGATGAAACAAACACTGTGAAAAGAAGACTAAGGGAAGAAAAGCAAATATTTACTGATATCCCAGAACGCCTACCATCAATTAATTCTGAAACCTAACCTACAGCTACTTTCCAGTTACGTTTACACCAGTTTGAAGGCAGTGTTATGTTATTTACTTCATAGAGGATCCTAACTGATAAAAGAATGAGCACACACACACAAAAGTATGAAGGTCACAACAAGAAATGATGGATGACTAGGGGGTCTTAAATGCTTGGTGATGGCTAAGAATAGTAGGGATGCAAAGTTCAATGTGTGGAGTTGGCTAAAAGTGTCCAAAATAATTATTTCCATAATCCCCCTATGGCAAGACAGAACTGAGGCCTCAAGGAGGAGTCAGCCATGACCACAAATGACTGGCTTTCCAAGTTCTAGTATAAGTGAAGAGGCTAGCCCTGGGATTGCTGATGTAATGACCAGCAAGTGATGACTGAAACATAGCACTTCTGTACCTTAACCCCCTGTTCTTTTCTCAGCTCTTTCAAGTAAAAACTAATTATTACTAATTTTCATTATTTTTACACATCTTTAAGGGAAAATGACTTCAAACATTTACTGATAAGATGAACCTCTACTAGTTTTCCTTTATTTCCTAATATTTGTCTAAAGGTTGAGTGTGTGATCACAGCATACATGATTTTAACTCAGTGAAATTAGCAAAGATATGAGCACCTCTACCCTGGCTGAAAAGATAGACCCATAATCACCCCTGTACAGTTTATTTTGGAATTAATGAAAACCTACCCCTTCCTTGAGGTGATAATATTCCCCGAATACAGAAGGGATAAAAAGAAAGCAACAGAAGTTAGAGACCATAATTTTATGGGTCAGAAGAACATATTTTTTTTTTACCTTATACTTTTCTCACCTTCTGGGATTCTGTTTTAATTTCATTTAGGATTCATAATTCTTGTTACCAAAGAAAAGGAGACAAAAGGATTCCCTCCTACTTCTAACTAAAACATTGTGATTTATTGAGAATTTTTCTATCTGCATTGTCTCTGCTTTTCCTCTTCCACCATCATTTTGTTGAATATCCCTATTCCCCTTTGTTACGATTTCAAGCTCATTCAACCCTTCAGATGCTGGTACCTTTGTCTTTTCTTCCCCTTCAGTGGCTCTGCAGCCCTGGAGAGCTGCACCTGTGTGGGGAAACCAGTGCACCTGCAATCACTCTATCAAATATGATTGTACCCTTGAGAATCTGGTGAGGATTTTTCTGGTAACTTTTTGCAACTGCGAAGTACCAAAGTTGAAAGCAGGCAACACAGCATGATGCTGTCTTCTCTACAGGAGTTATTACATGCAATTATGTGAAAATGAGACTCTAGATTAAAGCTGAGATTTCTACTATGTAATTAAACATTAGTTTGTTTGCTTTTCTTTCTATAAACTTCCTGGCTCTATCAGTCCTGTACCACCCATACCTTCTTCATTGTCTCTTCTCTCTTTAAAGCACTTTTCGACACAGAACTCTAAAACTTCTGACTAAGAAATAATACAGAATACTATAATGGAATTGACAGGAAGGGGCATTTGTTACTGCTCCTGGGTCCTGTGTCCCACAAACAAATAAGGTTTGGGAAAAAAACAAACAAACAAAAAACCCAAGTGGCATAGATTTTGAAAGAGATCACCAGGTTGCAGAATTTCATCTAGAAATATGAGCAAGCTACAATTATTCTTAGTTAATTACTGTCTTCAAACTTTTGTAAAGCGTTTTATGGAATGTACTTTCAGAAATGCTGTGACTTACTGAATTCATATTCTTTTGAAGCATAGTTTAAAGGCCTCCATTTCCTGCCATCAGGGCTTCTTTGACCATTCCTATTCATCCAAATCTGAGATTCTATCACCTTTTACTTATGCCATTCATTTTAGGCATTTAAATTACTATCACCCACCTGTTCAATTGGCTTGACTCATACTCTGAATTAGACTAGGGCTTTCCCAAGCACAATAACCATGTCTTTTGTCAAAATCCCCAACCCTAACACAAGGCACACTGCTGAGCACACAGTAGGTGCTCACTGTGTACTTGAAAGGAGATGGGACTGATGTGGCTAACTCACTGCAGCAACACTATCTTCCTTCAACATCACAAATAAATATCCACGCAGGGAGATGTGTTTTCTTAGAGTCAGGACTAGAGCAAAGATCATTCCTACAAAGCGTCCTAACTTCTATTCTCCCAAATTTATATTTTATCCATATCCTCATCCCTTCTCTAAAGTGGTGGCATAGCATTTCCTAAAACTTGCCCCAATTCTCTAAAACACCTGGCAAACAGTCCTAGTACTGACCTCAAAACTAATGTTTATTCCTAAGCAGCTACTGAGGACTGCAATGCTCCTAGAATTCCATTTTCAATCTTAACTCAAACTTCACCTTCTCCAGGAAGCCTTTTTTGACTACCTTCAGCTGTTTTAGGAATTATTCCTCTGTTAACTGATATTACATGTCCAGTGACCAAAGCACTTATCAGACTGAAGAGTAATCACTTATTGACTTGGTTGTGTGTCCAACAGACCTTGAGCAGAGATTGGGTTTTCATGATACATGGAGACCCTGACCCTAACAGAGTTTGAAGTACACGTATATTTTAATAGTGACAGGCTTACCCCCAAAATTCCACTTAAGGTTATTTAATACTTTTCTTCTATTAGCTACATGTCCAATATATAAGCCGTTCCATTTCAGAGTATTTAGCCTCTGTAGAGCATTAGATAAAGCTCTGATCTGCAATCAGAGAAGATGGTACAGACTGGAAAAAACAGCACCTACTGGATTCCAGCATCCTGAATGTTGCTAATAATTTTTCTTTTGAATCGACTCTTGCACAGGAACAGATTCAGGATTAGTACTCAGCCATTACTGAGCCCTCCAGTTTGGGTACTTAGAGCTCTCTTAACAAAGGTAAGCATCTGGTATTCGAGTTACTAGTGGTCTAGGCAACAGCTTTTTCATTTAAGGACATTCAATTTTTTTAAAGACTTTATTTTGAGACAGCAAGAGGGAGAAAGGAGAGGAGAGAGGGAGGGAGGGAGGGGGAGAGAGAGAGAGAGAGAATGAGTGGGGGAAGGGGCAGACAGAGAAGAAGGCTCCTCACTGAGCAGGGACCCAGAACCCTCAGACCATGACCAGAGCTGAAGGCAGATGCTTAAAGACTGAGCCACCCAGGTACCCCCATTTAAAAGCCTTTTAATTTGACTTAGGATAGAAATGTTCCATGAACAGAATATTATAGAATTACATGCCTTGGAATAAGTCATCTTTTACCTTTACTAAGGTATAGTATTGGAATACTTTACTAAGGTATAGCCTTGGAATAAAACAAACAGAGATTCAGATTCCTGGCCAAAATTATTACTTTTGATGTTCCTTACCACAACTGATGTCCAGAAAGATCCTTCTAGGTTGATTACTAAGTTTACAGGGAATGCAATTAAGTATAATAATCTCTTGAACCTTTACCCATTTGTGTGATTTCTCTCTTAGTTTTAAAGAAAGAGGGTCTTCCAACTTATGGTCTTCAATTTTTGCATCCTGCAAATTTCCCACTTACTGCCTCTACTTCCTTGTCTTATCACTAATTCGTCTACATTATTTCACTAAAAGTTCCCTGGCAAAGCTTACTTTTACTCTTTCTTAGTCATTCTCCCACTTTTTTGACCATTTCTTCTCAGTCTCCTTTGCTGGCTTCTCTTTCCGTACCCACTAAAAAAAGTTGGTGTATCACATGACTCCATCCAGAGACTTAGCTAGAGCTCAGACCTGAAGACATCTCAAATGCAACATGTTTGAAATCTGATCTTTCTCATGAATTCCCACTCCCAGTTTACTAATCATCTAGGTTCCTAAGCTAGAAACTTGCCAAACATATGACTGTTAAGTTTCATCATGACCCCCGCTCTTTATTAAGAGCCTGCTACTGTGCTGGCATTATATCAAGAGTTTACACGACTTTCCTTATTTAATCCTCCCAAGAAGCCACATAGATAAAACACAGTTATTGCCCTGCAGGAGCTTACAGACTTGTGAGGAAGAGACAAAGAGAATACAAGGCAGCAAATTTTATATGAATAGAGTGATGGGGAATTTAGAGGACAGAGCAAGCAAATCTGCCACGGGGTAGTTCTGTATTTCTCACTCTCCACATACAGAAAGACAAACAGACACACAACACTCTTCTTTCTTTTATAGCCTTTGTGTAAAATTTTTATTTTAGGGATGCCTGGTTGGCTCAGTCATTAAGCATCTGCCTTTGGCTCAGGTCATGATCCCAGGGTCCTGGGATGGAGCCCCGTATCAGGCTCCCTGCTCCCCAGGAAGTCTGCTTCTCTCTCTCCCACTCCCCCTGCTGTGTTCCCTCTCTCAGTATCAAATAAATAAATAAAATCTTTTTTAAAAATAAAATTTTTAATTTTACTTTCAATATTTTATTATCCTTATTAGCTGTTGCTAAATAGCTAGCAGAATTGATCAAGAGTTATCATACTTCCATTTTATTTCCATTAGCATTTGTGGAAGATCTTCCAAGTGTATTCCAGGAAATGTTACTAAAATTAGCTACTTTTAATTTCTAAATTCCTTAAGTTCAGGGTCTATATGTCAACTGGATACTTACTCTATGCAATCTGTATTAAAAAGCTAAAATATAAATGATATAGCTAAAGACTGCTTTGGTCTTTTCTTTTTAATTAACATATAATGTATTATTTGTTTCAGGAGTACAGATCTGTGATTCATCAGAATTCACAGCACTCACCATAGCACACACCCTCCTCGATGTCCACCGCCCAGCCACCCCATCCTTCCCATTCCCCTCCCCTCCAGCAACCCTCAGTTTGTTTTCTGAGATCAAGAATCTCTTATGGTTTGTTTCCCTCTCTGGTTTCGTCTAAAAATATGGAATGCTTCATGAATTTGTGTGCCATCCTTGTGCAGGGGCCATGCTAATTTTCTCTGTATCATTCCAATTTTAGAATACGTGCTGCTGAAGTGAGCACTGCTTTGGCCTTTTTTTAATCTGTAAGGAAAAAAGCACAAATTTATAAGTTAAGTCTTTATAAAGTGCCTGATACTCAGTAGATGTTTGTTGAATGCACTGAAATCGGTATGAAGATTGAATACCAGCCATAGATTTGCTGATGAAACACTAGGAAGACACACTGATCTATTTATCCTAGGTCAGGGGAAGAATGAAGATATTCTCCTTCTAATTCTACTAGAATCAAAGCTATTTAAGAACACACTCCATGTCTTAGTCACCTTTGTGCTTCTTAGCAAATGTGGAGTAATATCTTAGTGCAAAGCATACACGTTGTTAACTGCTGAGTCAATGAGCTAGAAAAGTAATGAAAAATCGAAATTTGTCCTAGAATGACTATTAAGTTCAGCCCAAGACACGAAATAAATAAGGTAATAAAGCAAAGAAGAAAAGTAATTAAGTAAGAGATGTATTGTAAAGATACTTTGAGTCATGGACAGATTATCTACAGAATATGCCAGTAGACTCAGAAAGTGAAGTCCACAATAAGACTGCTCTTGCTTCCACCTGCTGGTATGGGAAAGTAATTTCTTAGATTGTACAGAAAATGTTTAGCAGCTGTAGGAAGCCTTTAAAAAAAAACAATGAACTTTCAAAGTGCTCTTGCAAAAGTAACACAATACACTTCCCATAAAGAGCCCATTCACAAAAATGTATACCATGACCTCAGCCACAAACACTTTGAGTACAGAGCAGAACCACCCTAAACAGAGAGACATTCCAGTGGCCTTTATTTTGAGTAGCCCATGTCTGATAAAGCCAAAAGCTGTATCTATTTTTTTTCATTGTACAGTCCCTTTTTTGTACTCACAGAAGTAGCACTTAAGTTTGATAACTAACAGTCACAGAAATTCATACATGTGAAAATACACAAATACATAGAAATGAGTGGAAATAAAACTGGTGAAATGTAAATAAGGTTGGTGGACTGCATCAATTCCTTACTGCAACTGGGGAAAACCATATGAAGTGAATATGGGACCATTCTGTGTTATTTCTCATAACTGCGTGGGAATCTCTCAAAATGTAAAGTTTATTTTAAGATTGTATTTCTTTATTTGTAAGAGAAACCCAGAGACAGTAACAGAGATAGCAAGAGAGAGCACAATCAAGGAAGAGAAAGAGAAGCAGCCTCCCCACTGAGCAGGGAGCCTGATGCGGGGCTTGATCCCAGGACCCTGGAATCATGACCTTAGCGGAAGGCAGATGCTTAATCTACTGGACCAGCCAGGTACCCCTCAAAATTTAAAGTTTTAAAAAAAGATGGCTGAGAGTTGTACATACCACCTGTGGCTTCTTTAAGGGGAGGGAGAGTCAAAGTATGACTGGTTCTCCCAAAGTATAAAATCCATGACTTCGTACTGACATACATGAATGAAAAAGAAAGAAAGAAGGAAGGAAGGAAGGAGGGAAGGAACCAAGGAAGGAAAAAAAACCAAGATCCTATACAGGTAAATTCCAAATATTTAATGTAGGTACTCCAACGCTCAAGAAGGTGAAGATTAGGGCGCCTGAGTGGCTCAGTGGGTTAAGCCTCTGCCTTCAGCTCAGGTCATGATCTCAGGGTCCTGGGATCGAGCCCCGCATCGGGCTCTCTGCTTGGCAGGGAGCCTGCTTTCCCCCCTCTCTCTCTGCTTGCCTCTCTGCCTACTTGTGATCTCTGTCTGTCAAATAAATAAATAAAATCTTAAAAAAAAAAAAAAAAAAAAAAGAAGGTGAAGATTAACTTCTCTCCTGCCTTCAGTATGGGCTGCACTTAATTGACTTGCTCCCAAAGAGGAAGGGTGTGGAGAAGTGGGGAAAAGTAACTTTATAGTAGAAAAACTTGGCAAACACTATCTCAGCCAACTGACCAAGACTAACATCATCAGTGATGCCACATAGACATCATGTACCCCTAAACATGACATGATAAAAAGGGCAAAACACATCTACTATCTTCTTCTCCCAAACCTATAACCTTAGTATAACTGTGAGATAAACACAAATTGAGTGATATTCCATAGAATCCCTATTGGTACTACTCAGAACTGTCAATGCCATTAAAAACAAAGACTGAATAATTCTCACAGCCCAGAGGAGCCTAAGGGAACATGCTGATTAAATATAATGTGATCCCCTGAAACAGGCATTAGGGAAAAGGACATTAGGGAAAAATAAGTGAGATCTGAATAAAGTACAGAATTTATTTAATAGTAATATACATATACTGGTTCCATAGTTGTACTAAAGAACCAGTGCTGGTTCCATAGTAATGTAAGATGTTCACATTTGGGAAAACTGGGTAAAGAAGGGATTTATGGGAGTTCTCTGTACTATCTTGGCAACTTCCCTATAAACTTGGAACAGTTTAAAAGACAGAAGTTCATTTTTAAATATCAACAAAAATCTGATGACTAAAATGACCGGTACAGCTATAGAGGTCCAGTCTTGGTCTGACATAATGAAAACAGGCTATTTTGGAGCCAGTGCCACATACAACTTCAGTTGTGTACAACTTCCTATTATCAGTAAGGCTTTTAAAAAGTAGAACGAATTATATTACACAAAGTCTCCCCTAGGAATGAATGATGATCCAGTTTGGTGAACTCTTTCTTAAAATATCAGTAATCTGGGGTGCTTGGGTGCTCGGTCATGAGACCGAGCCTGGAGTTGGGCTCCACGCTGGGCTTGGGGCTTGCTTAAGATTCTCTTTCTCTTCCTCTGCCCCTTCTTATCCCCTTGTGCTATCCACTGCCCCTTGTGCTGTCTCTCTCTAAACTAAATAGTCTTTTTTAAAAAAGTTGTTATCCACTTAAAAAAAAAAAAGGAAATTTTCTTTAATTTTAGAATGTCATGGAAATAAGTTCTTTTTCCCAAATTTCACTGTAAATACATGAGAAGGGACTCTTCAAAGTCATCTTTTCTAAGAGATAGGAATAAAAATGAATAATGTTAGAAAGAATAAAAATGAAATAAAATAAAATAAAAATGAAAAATGTTAGAAAGAAATTGCTTAAGGTCATAGGAAGAACTATGTGACACTAGATATACCTGTATTATTTCTACTCTTGGCAAATAGAACTTACAGAGAAGCCTGATTACAAAGTTATAAGGAAGGAAACAAAAATCTCAGGTTCTGAAAAATAAGCAGACATTAGTCTAATTGTTTTTCTCCTAACGTTGTATATAGGACAAGTAGTTTAATATTTACAGGTTTTAAAGAAATAACTATAAATGAGCATGGAAAGATTGTTCTTCTTAAATCCTTCACCTGGCTTAAGTAAAGCCACCTGAGAATTAGAGCATCTGAAATCAAGTGCTGCTTCACAAGTGGAATTCAGACTCCCTTAATAATTTATTAATGAATGGCCTACCCACACTCATGGAAAACCACAATTCAAAAAAGACATTCCACTTTTATTTTTCTCTAGGAGGATGAATAAATTGCTTCTGGCACATTTAATTGGTGTTTGGGGTATACTTTTCAGAATTGAAATCCTTACCAAATGACTCAGGAGAGAGACTTCTCTCCTCGGTACATTAGTTAATACTTAGGCTCTTTTTTTTTGGGTCATCTCACATGGATATTTTGTTGAATGAATGATCATGGCTAAACCCTCATGCTAGGCTAGGCTAACAACTAGTCTGCTTTTCTTTCTAAAGACTGGTTCAGCCACAAATAGGTGTTTATTGTTATTATATGTGATGACGATACGTAGCTTATGTATCTATTATTATCTATCAATTATTGTAGATAATGTATCTTTGAAAAAGAGTTTATCTTTTAGATCTGTATGCTGAAATACTTATGATTAAAGCAATATCATGCTGGGAATATGTTTCAAAATAACTGGAGGAGGAAGTATATGAAAACAGATTGGCCATGAGCTGACAATTTTGAATCTTGGTGAGGGAGTTGCATCTACTTTGATTTATGATTGCAAATTTACATCATAATAAAAAAAAGAAGGACTTTTCATGTGCCTAGCTCTAGCTATTACTCTAAATTCAAGACATGGTCTGAGAAACAGATGAATGTCACATTAATATGAACTCAATATATGAACTCATGCTGACAAGCATATTAAAAGGGACACTAAGGGCACCTGGCTGGCTCAGTTGGTAGAGCATGCAACTCCTGATCTCGGGATTTTAAGTTCAAGCCCCAGGTTGGGTGTAGAGATTGCTTAAAAATAAAATCTTAAAAATAAATAAATAAAAAGAAAAGGGATACTAAATCAAGCAAACCTCAAAGGAAAACAAGAGCACAAGAATAAATGTATTTAACCAGTGAATGAAGATTCACATATTCACAGTTGGAAGGGGCCTTAGAAACCAGCCAGTCCAAATCCTTTAATTCAGAATGAAGGCCAGTGAAGTCTTGGGTAGCTGACTATGGGCTTATGCTTCGGCATTTCATTTCCTTGCAGATATAGTGAAGGTTACCTTGTAAATGGACTGTTAGAGAAGCTTTAAGGGATATGGCTTTCTAGTGTACCTAGAACAGGTGGCCAACAACTTTGGCTGGCGTGCTACTTCATCTAGTTAGGAAGCTGGCATGCTACTTCATCTAGTTAGGAGGAAGCCTCTAGCTACTTCTTGGCTGCTGTCAATCACCACAACCAGCACTGTCAATAATAATAACAATGTCAAATATCTATATAGCAGGCACTATTCTAAGTGCTTTTCATATACTAACTCATTTAATCCTTCCAAAAACCTAGTAACACAGATTACCTCCACTTTTAGAGATGATGAAACTAAGGCTATTTAACAGAGAGGTTAGATAACTTACTTAAGGTCATAATGCTAGAAATGGCCAGTAACCCAGGAAATCTTCCTCCAGAGGCCGTGCTGTCCGATACTGTCATCTGTTACCAAGCACTCAGTCATGTCTGCCATTCTCTTGAGGTTGCCCACAGCTCAGCAGTGCCTTTAGTCTGTCCTGTCCTTGTTGAGACAGGCACAGACATAATCAGAAAGCATGGCCTATGTGGCTCTGGGTTGACACAGGCAATGTCCCAGTTCTGCTGTTGGTGTGGTTTAGCACCCCCTAGAAGCCAAATGTCTGTACTTCGTGAGAAATAAAAGTCAAGAGACTATGTGAGAAAGGAAAATAATGATGACGTCTTGTATTTCCATCAGACATGATCATCCTTTCGCAAATTTTACAATGATAAAAATGATTACAAGTTCTATGATGGCCTACATACCAAAAGGCTACTCTTTAAAGCAGAGAAGAGTTTCCTCACCACTAAAAGAAAAAAGGTAGGTTTAAAAAAATTTTCCTAACAAACATGAAAGATGAGTAATTACCAATCTTAGCTCCTTTAGATTTTGAAATCACACTGAAAGCAAAGGAAAGCACCTACCTGAATATAATACTAGGTCATTTTACTTACTTGTGAAGTGCTTATTATGTCTATGCACTATGGTAAGTGTTTTCTCTGCATTACCTCACTTAATCCTCACTCTATAGATGAAGAAACAAACGTAGACAAACATTCAATTACTAACCCCACAGTCGCATAGCTAAGAAAGTGGCAAATGCGGGATGTGAACCAGGTAATCTTATTCCAGAATCTGAAAGCTCAACCACTTACTAAGCTATGTCTTTCAACCTAAAAATGCTATATATTTTTTGTATAAGCCATGCCACTGATTACCAATAAATAATAGAGTTTCAGAATTGGAAGTCATCCAGAATGAGTCTGCTTTCTAGTGAAGCCCCATCAAGATTTGGTAAAGTGAAGATGGAAGGAGAAGGGGCATCCATGACCATATTTCTGTTTTGCATAGACATGAGTGAGAGCTAGAGGATTCAGGAGGAGGAGCAGATTAGACTGTTTGTTTTTCTTTTATAGGGGGAGGGTGGGAGGACTAGAGAAAAAAGGAGCTTTACATGCATTTGATTTTAGAAATAGGCAGTTTGTGGGACGCCTGGGTGGCTCAGTTGGTTGAGCCGCTGCCTTCGGCTCAGGTCATGATCCCGGCGTCCTGGGATCAAGTCCCACATCGGGCTCCTTGCTCGGCGGGAGCCTGCTTCTCTGTCTGCCTCTGCCTGCTACTCTGTCTGCCTGTGCTCACTCTGACAAATAAATAAATAAAATCTTAAAAAAAAAAAAAGGGAAAGGAAATAGGCAGTTTGTAACACCAGTGAGCTATCCAAGTAGAGATATGTAATAGTCACGTGGAGCACAGAAGGAAGTGAACACAGAGCTACTTGGCAAAGATAAAAGATGAATAAGGCTTCGAGAAACTTACTGGCTATTATGGCAGAGAAACACATTAGAATTTAGCAAACACTGGGGCACCTGGCTGACTCAGTTGGTGGAGGGTGTAACTTTTGATTTGGGGTCATGAGTTTAAGTCCCACATTGGATGTAGAGATTACTTAAGAACAAAATCTTAAAAAAAAAAAAAAAAAAAAAAGAATTTGGCAAATACTTGTTGATCACTTATTTGTACCAGACAACACAGTATTGTAAACGCAATTACAGTGTTAAATCAAGATGTTACAGATGGATTGAGGACCCATACTCAACCCAGACTAGAGAGTCAGAGAAAGCTTCCTGGAGAAGGGATATGAATAGGAATTACCTAGGAAAGGATGGAACAGGATATGTGAAGCCTAAAAGCAGGCATGAAAGTGGAGTGGAAAGACTAACAGAGGCCCATTTTAAATCACTGAATAGTGTATTCTAAGAATCATAGCCAAATCAGAAGTTAGAAACGGAAATGAGAGAAATGAAGCTGGAGAGGTTGAACAGACAAGACTGTTTTTGTTTTGTTTTGTTTTTAATGTCATGCCAGACTAGAGACTGAACTCCATTTTGTAGGCAATGGGATGCCCTCAGTGAGAGGGTTAGATCTATCATTCAGCCAGGCAGGGTTGTTGTTTTTTTTTTTTTTTTCCTTCCACAGATAGCTGGGGGCCGAGGCGGGGCTAGGGCGGTGAGAAGTGGGAAGAGGCCAATTTTAGGAGGTAAAGGAGACCAGTTGGGAGTCTTTACTATTCCAGACGAACAATGAGAATTAAAAGTGGGAATAGGAGTGGGAGAGAAAACAATGAATTCAAGAAATATTCAAAAGGTAAGACTGGCAGGACTTTGTGAAAGACAGGATGCTATAGTTTGTACTTTGGATGAGAGGGTGGATTGTATTACCGATGAAACACAGTGAACTTACCATTGCAAATAGAAACTGCGACAGCAAGACCAGGCTGGGGAAATAGCACTAGGTAAATTTCAGACAGTCTGCCTTGTGAGAGTCTGGAAGATAAGGCAGGGTGTGGAAGTGTGGTAATTCGACAACTGGATAAATGAACCTGATCACTAGGACAGGGCTCTTGGTGAGAGACGCAGAGATGTCTTCGGATGTTCTAATCCCAGAATGGACTGGGACATCCCAGAGAACACACAGATAAGAACAGTGGGGTTAGTGTGGAAAAGTAGGGAAGGGAATAAACTGCAAACCAGCTGGACTGGAGGAAGGTTTCAGATAGGATGGCGTGTATAGAAGAGACTTCAGCATCTATGTAGGCTCAAGGAAAGAAGACAGAAACTAAGCACTTTACAGTAGACACTGAGGAGAAACTTGAAAAAAACTAGCATTTAAGGGGCAGGAGCCAGGAAAAAGAAGCTTGAAAAAATCCGAGGAACGCTCATAGTAGAAAAAATTAGGAATGTGCATCTCTGGGAGTCAAGAATGTGTGGCCAACATTGTAAATGTTACATAAAGACTAAAGCAAGTCAGGACTGGAAGGTTAGCACTGGATTTGGCAACTGACACCCAAGACTTAATGTGTCATCTGTTAAGTGACTTTTTTCTCTTTTATTCTTTGGCAGCTATATGAATCGAATTCATGTTGAATTTGGAAACAACAAAAGGTTCTTAGTATTTTCCTATATGCTGCTTTTATGTTATCCTACTCTGTGATTTGTTTAAATACAAGACTTCATGTTTAATATCATTAAGAATCTCCTTATTAGAATGGTGTTCTAGTGAGATGCAATCCTCTGGAACTTTGATTTTTCACCTTTACTTAGAGTCACCCACTTTAACAGTGGGTCATCTGTATCCTCCGCCAGTCGTGGAGAAAGCATTTGTGACTTTCAACAATCACATATAGTTGGTTCTCTTTTTTTTTTTAATAAAGATTTTATTTATTTATTTTATAAGATCAGAGGCAGGCAGAGAGGCAGGCAGAGAGAGAAGCAGGCTCCCCGCTGAGCACAGAGATGGATATGGGGCTCGATCCCAGGACCCTGAGATCATGACCTGAGCTGAAGGCAGAGGCTTAACCCGCTGAGCCACCCAGGTGCCCCATATAGTTGGTTTCTATTATCCAAATCCTTAGGTCTACCTTTTTCTACCTTGAATGGAAGGGAAGAAATTATAAGTCACTATGTAGCCAGGTCATATCAAGTTTGTGCAAAGTGTTCTTATGTACATTAATTCCTGTAATCCTTACAAAAATTATATCAGGTAGTTACTATTATCTCTAACATAGGGTTGAAGAAACCGAGGTTTCGTGAGATTATGCAGGCATGTGAAACCATATATACTTTCAAAGCCATAGAGATTGCACATTCCCTTCCTTTTTCTTTTCTTTTCCTCTCTTTCTTCCACCCTCCCTCCTTTCCTTCCTTCCTGGTGTAATCTCCATATACTGAGATTTGTTTTTTTCCAGTTTTGTTGAGACTAATTCATACATAATATTATATAAATTTAAGGTGTAGCACATTGTCTTTCTTGCAGTCCTTTCATTAGTTTTTAGCATGTTTGTCTTGGACATTTAACTTCATGTGGCTATTTCTAAATTCTGATAAATAGTCTGAGGATAAGAAAATACCCTGTCCAAATCCTACCACCTTCAAGGATCAGTCATGACCTTGTCCCTCCCTTTTATCTTGGAACTAATCTTCCCCCCTCCAACTCCCATATCAATTTCTCTATTACTCTCCCTGGTACTTACCACCTTCTACCTTGTATTCTAATTATTTCTGTACACACCTTATCATGTACACAGTTTTACATATATGCATGTGTCTTATCACCACTACTAGACTGTTTTGCCTTAGCCTTTTAAGAAAGATCCAAAGAGGGGCGCCTGGGTGGCTCAGTTGTTAAGTGTCTGCCTTCAGCTCAGGTCATGATTCCAGGGTCCTGGGATCAAGCCCCCATCAGGCTCTCTGCTAAGCAGGAAGCCTGCTTCTCCCTCTCCCACACTCCCCCACTTGTGTTCCCTCCTTGCTGTGACTCTCTCTGTCACATAAATAAATAAAATCTTAAAAAAAAAAAAAAGGTCAAAATAAGGGCTGTCTGGGTGGCTCAGTGGGTTAAGTGTCTGACCCTTGATTTCGGCTCAGGTCATGGTCTCAGGGTTCTGAGATCAAGCCCCGTATCCAGTTTGGCACTCAGCATGGAGCCTGCTCAAGATTCTCCCCGTGCTCCTCCCCACCTCTGTCTCGCTTTTCCTCTCTTAAAAAAAGAAAAGGTCAGAATCATATATAGCCTTTAAATGTCTACTTCTGCACTCACTGTATAAATATTCTTGAGGTTATCATTCACTGGATTTATTTAATTTCTTTTATATAAGGCATCCACATAATAAATTGATCTCACAAACACTACCAGGAAAAACAGTTTCTGATACCTAACAATATAATCTCCCTTTGCCCTTACTGTCAGAAAACTTACAGTTAACTGGACCCAGTTAAATCAACTAGGCTAACCCTAATGTTCCTTTTGATTTTTTTTTGTTTTCCTTTTATTAATCTTAAAGTGTATTATTTAGGTAAGCAATCACAAATTAATTCTGGTAGAGACCACAAAAAAAATTTCAACAAGCAAATAACACCAACTTAGGTGTCTTGCTTTACAAGTCTGTTTTCGTGGCATTTAGTAGTCCACGACATATAATAACTGTACTCAGTTAATCTTTGCGGCATGAGTGAATACAGATTGGACATTATATATAGGTTTCAATCAGCCACATTCTACTACGCATCATTCCTGTGATTTTGTAATTTTTCAATGTCATTAGGAACACTTCTGATGAGATGTTATACACCTTTACAAACAAGTAACCTTTGGTCCTCTTAGCCCATGCCAGGAAAGTTTTTCATGTTTTTTTACTTCTTCTCAGATACCTCTGCGCAGTTACTGAAGTATATTACTTGTAGCAAGGGTCTAAATCTAACAGCAGGTACAAGATGTGTTCTATCTTCTTTGGGTTCTCCTGGTACTTCTTCCACTAGGCAGATCAGACTGCATGTCATTAGCTTCTTGGTCTGACCAGTAAGTACTATGCTGCACATGTCCAGACCAAGATTACGTTCTGCTCAGTGCCACATTTCACCAGACTGAAGTAACTCCCAAGTCATACGAGTCCTGAGGTTTCTGACCCCTCGGAAGACCCCAAGCTCAGTCATGAGAAGTCTTCCCTCTGTTCTTTCTCGGCTTGGTTGCTCTGACCCAGTACTTCACAGGTTGGCACCTCCTTCCATTTCTTTAATATCCAAGTTGACATATTTAGAATGAGTCTTGCTCCCAGAATATTCATTACATTAGACTATTGCTCTTCAGATGCATCAAGTGGGTCTGTAGGGCACCTAGTTACTATATGAAAGCCCTCAGCGGTAACAAGGGACTATGACCAACATCACGTTTTCATCATGTTATATGGCTTCTCTTCTGCCTCATACTCACCTAGTATATACTAAAAATTTCTCTGTATTTGTTGGCTAAGTGAGCTTCCTATTGTGTATTACTCTACTCTGTAATTTTTTTTTATTACTCAACTAGGCCTAAATTAATACTTATACATAGTACTTTCCCCTGGCAACTGTATTTTTGGATTAAAAAAATTGTGCAATGAGCTATTTATTTCATATAGGGTTTGAAATAGTTACTTTCTACTGCATTTTACCTGTCATTGTCAATATCAAAATGCCAAATCCAGGGGCCTATACTTCTCAGGTGTTACCACGGAATGCTGAATTTTCAGTTATTATCACTGATAACAACTTTTCTCCCATCTATCCATCCATTCATTCATTCATTCATTCAATAGATATTAAGCACTCACCATGTGAATAACACCAGACTAAGTGCTGGAAATACAGAAATAAACAATAACAAAATAGGCTCCTGATCTCAGAAAACGGGTCAACCAGTGAGAAAGGCAAACACTACTACTAATGTGTGTGCCATGGAAGTACTTACAGCATTCAAAGGGACCAAATTTAGCAGGAGTCAGGTAAGTTCATTCTGAGGAAGTGCAAAGTAAGCTGATATTAACAGCACCTCTTACAATCTAAGTATTTTTTTTTAAATATTTTATTTTACAGAGACAGAGAGATCGTGCCCATGTGAGCAGGGGAAGTGGGACAGGGAGAGAATCTTCAAGCAGACCCCCCACTGAGTGTGGAGCCTGCCCTGGGGCTCAATCCCACATGAGATCATGACCTGAGCTCAAACCAAGAGTTGGACGTTTAACCAACTGAGCCATCCAGGTGCCCCACAATCTAACTACTTTAGAGATTTGTTTCATTACTCTCTGACTCCTTCAACAGAGTGAGGGCACGAACCCATGTGAGCAGGGATAGTTTCTTCTTGCTTTTTTACTAAGTTTTAAATTTTAATTCCAGTATAATTAACATACAGTGTTATGCATTAGTTTCAGGTGTATAATACAGTGATTCAACATTTTAATATATTACTCAGTGCTCATCAGGATAAGTCCACTGTTAATCCCCTTCACCTATTTCACCCGTTTGTTCCCCCACCTCCCCTCTGGTAACCATCAGTTTGTTATTTCAAGTTAAGGGTCCATTTTTTAGACTGGTTCTTTTTTCCCCCCATGGTTCCTTTGTTTCTTAAATTCCACATATGAGTGAAATCATATGGTATTTGTCTTTCTCTGACTGACTCATTTCACTTAGCATTATACTCTCTAGCTCCAAGGGATAGGTTCTTTCTCATCCACAGCTGTATTCTCAGTTTAGCTCAGTATATAGCTCAGATATAATATAAATATATTTTTCAAATATTTTATTTGTTTATTTAGAGGGAGAGATAATATAAGCATGGAGAGGGGCAGAGGAAGAAGGAGAGAGAGAATTCTGAGCAGACTCTGCCTTCAGAGGGGAGTTCTATGTGGGGCTCAATTCTACAACCTTGAGATCATGACCTGAGCTGAAACTAAGAGTCGAACACCAACTGAGCTACCAAGGTGTCCCTATAAGACTGTTTAATGAGTTAAGTCAAGTAAAATATATCTGTATGTATATAAATACTGCTCAAATCCAATATGAAATAAAAAATAACCCAATAGGAAAACAGACAAAAGACATAGGTATAAAATACAAATGGCAAATAAACATGAAAATACACTCAAACTCATCAGTAAACATGGCAATGTGTACAAAATCCAAGAGACACCATTTTATAACCACTTGATTGGCAAAAGAATGACAATGTCCAGAGTTGCTGAGGATGGAGTATCAGTGGTTACTCATGAACACAATACAGAGAGAGGAAATAACTTACTATTACCACTCTGGAAAAAAATTGGTATCATTTGATAAAGCAGAGAATGTATAAAACCTAGCAATTTTCCTCTTAGGCCTATACCCTTGCACATATGTATCAGGAGAAAATATAAGAATATTCATAACAATATTGTTTATAATAGCAAATAACTGGGAACAACCTAAACACTCATCCACAAGAAAACAGATAATAAATTTTGTAATGGTCACCCAGTGAAAGGACTTACAGCAACAAAAATGAACCACCGCCATGTAAAACTAGTTTCATCATGTGAAACCAAACCATAGTTGTTAAGGAAAACATATACTTTTGTTAATGACATTATAAACAAAACAAACAGGACAACAGACATAAATACAGAACAGTGGTTATCTCCGGAATAAGGAGAAGAGATACAGTCAGAGAGGGGCACATTAAAGACTTCAAAGGTACTAGAAATACCCTTTTAGATATACAGACACTCTTTTTTCATTTTTTTAAAATTATAGATATCTAACTTTCATGTATAGTATTTTATAATAACTTTTAAGACAAATGACAAGTATTAGCCACGTTGGGAAAGGTAGGGAAAGAGAAGAATGTTTCAAATAAGGGATTACGTGTGTTAATTTAATATGAAGAGATAAAGACAGGAACTCTCTGGCTGAAACATTGAGTTTACTGAAAGAGAGGAAAAGCTGGGACAACTAAATAGTGGTCAGACAGTACAGGGACTTATAAACCATCACAGCGTTTTGATTTTATCCTAAGGTTAATGGTGAACTGAAGATTTTTATTTTATTTTTCAAAGATTTATTTGAGAGAGAGAGAGAGATAGGGGAGGGGTAGAGGGAGAGAGAGAGACAGAATCTTAAGCAGGACTCCCCGCTGAGCATAGAAGCTGATGCAGGGCTTGATCTCACCACCCTGAGGTCACGACCTGAGCAGAAACCAAGAGTCTGACACTTAATGACTGAACCACCCAGGACCCCTTGAACTAAAGAATTTTAAACTGGAGTGTGACAGGACACATTTGGATTGCATAAAGGTCTCTGTTCTTATAAAGAAAGTATATTAGTAGGAAGTAAAAACTGAGGCTGTGATTCATGATGAGGATTTGGATTATAGTGGTGGTACTGCAAATAGAGAAAAGAGAAAGCCTTTAAACCTGGTAATTGATGGGAAAAATAGGGACAGAGAAAAAGGCTGGGGACAGCATCTAGACTTTTGACGTCAGTAAATGGTAACATTCATTGAGACAGAGAACAATGGCAAAAGAACTGATTTATAAGATTTGTAAATCTGGTTTAGGATAAAGTGAGATTAAGATTAAATAATAACATAACAGGTGCTCAATAAATATTCCTAAAATGAAGAAGGGGACTGAATATAAAGCTTCTAAAAGGAAGTGCATAACTGGCATTTGGAATCTAATATCATTCATCTATTTCTCTTTCAAATAAATAATTTGTCTTTATGTTGTAGCCTGGCATAGAAGAATTCCTCTGAGAACTGAAATCTGGGAGCCGTATATATGTATAAACTGTATATGTATAAACCACAGTGTTAGAATGATAAGATCTAACAATGTGGCCCCTATTATATGAATGTTATGCATTGTAGAAAGCAGGCTATACCAGAAAGCTGTGATTATTTCAGTCATTGTAACTATTGTTAACATGTGGGGCAGGAAAACCCAAAAGACTCCACCAAGAAACTGCTAGAACTGATAAACGAAATCAGCAAAGTCAAAGGATACAAAATCAACATAAAGAAATCTATTAAAAAAAAAATCTGTTATATTTCTTTTTTTTTAAAGATTTTATTTATTTATTTTACAAATAAAGATCACAAGTAGGCAGAGAGGCAGGCAGAGAGGGAGGAAGAAGCAGGCTCCCCGCTGAACAGAGAGCCTGATGCAGGGCTCGATCCCAGGACCCTGGGATCATGACCTGAGCCAAAGGCAGAGGCTTAACCCACTGAGCCACCCAGGTGCACCTCCTCTTGGGTCTTGACCACAAATAAGATTAGATATCAAATTCCAGCTATGTGTGGCTGGGAAACAAGAAGGTATCTTTTTGGATGCCAAGCAGGAGATACAGATAATCTCAGAATAAGTGGAATGGGACAGGATCTTCCAAAGTACACTGTGGTAAATCAGAAACCCCTGTTTTGTAAGCTGGTGTTTTCCATACTTCCTGTAGTTTACACTGATTTCCTTTTTGTTTCACTTAATAATTGGGAACATCACTTCATGATAGGTAAAGGCTTCAAATATGCAAAATGAAATATAAAAGTACAAGAAGAGGGGCACGTGGGTGGCTCAGTGGGTTAAGCCTCTGCCTTTGGCTCAGGTCACGATCTCAGGGTCCTGGGATTGAGCCCTGCATCAGGCTCTCTGCTCAGTGGGGAGCCTGCATCCCCACCCCACCGCCTGCCTCTGCCTACTTGTGATCCCTCTCTTTCTGTCAAATAAATAAATAAAATCTTTTTTAAAAAGTACAAGAAGAAAAGGCAGGTGATTTAAAAAATTATAGTCTTGGAGTAGGAACTCACTTTCTAGGCATGCAATCAAAGCCAAAAGTCATAAAGGAAAAGACTGATATACTTGATTACATAACAACTTTAAACTTTTATAGGGCAAAAATGCAGTAACAATCCATCCCAAAATTCAAAGGCAAAAAGACCTGCAGTATTTATGAAGGGCTATTACAAATTAATAATCTGAGGGGTGCCTGGGTGACTCGATTGATTAAGTGTCTGCCTTTAGCTCAGGTCATGACCCCAGGGTCCTTGCGATCTAGTTGCACCTCAGGCTCCCTGCTCTGCAGAGTTTGCTTTTCCCTTCCCTTCTCCCATCTGTTGTGCTCTCCCTTGCTCTACTTATCTTAAATAAATACAATCTTTAAAAAAAAAAATTAATGATCTGAACTTGAGAATTTGAAAACCTCCTAAATACAACTAGGTAGTTCAGTAACATGAAAATAATAGCTAATATTTATTGAGCTTTTATGTGCCTATGTGGTAGACTACTAAAATGACCTCTGTCTTACCCCTACATGTATCTACGACTTCTTACAAGTTGAATTTGCTGCTCCTCCCATCAAGATGCAACATCAATCTACCCACTTCTTAAACCTGGACTGGCCTTGGGAGTTGCTCTAGCCAGTCGAATGTGGCAGAGTTGATGGTGCTCCATTCAAGCCTAAGCTTCAGGAGGGCTATATACACTTCACCTGGAACCAGGACCATGAGAACAGGTCCGAGTTAGTCTCCTGGAGAATGCAAGAGAATGTAAAAGAGAGCGAAGTGGCCCCAGTTTTTGCCATCCTAGATTTCCAAATATACAAGGCAGCTAAGCAAAGATCAGCAGAACTGCCTACACATCCCACGGCTGATTGTAGGTGCAGAATGAGCCCAGTCACGACCAGAAAAACTGTCCAACAAACAACATTTGGGATGTCTGGGTGGTTCAGTTGGGTAAGGGTCTGCCTTTGGCTCAGGTCATGATCCCAGGGTCCTGGGATGGAGTCCCACATCAGGCTCCCTGCTTAGCAGGGAGCCTGCTTCTCCCTCTGCCTGCTGCTCCCCCTGAAGGTGTGCTCTCTCTTAAATAAATAAATAAAAATCTTTAAAAAATAAAACCATAACATTTGTCAGAAAACATAAACATCTGTCATTATACTCTACAGAGATTCTGTTACGTAGCATTATTGTGGCAATAGTAATGGATATAGTCAGGCAATGTTCAAAGTACTCAATATTTACTCCCCACCATAAAAAGATAATGGGAGGTAACAGCAAATATATATTGGTCTTTGTTCCTGGTTCCTGGCACTGAGCCTCTAAAACCCTTGTTATTTCCTAAGTGATCAGAGCATGGGATCATCTTTTGCCGTAATATTAGGTTTCTGACCCTGGTTCCCATCATGGGGCTCCTGAAAGCCTTTCAGTTTCCTGGGTGCTAAGAGTGTCTTTTGCTCTGGTGAAGTGACACTGTGTAGGCTCCCTGAATGAGACCTGGTTACCGGAAAGACCGAGCTATGATTAAAAGCCTGGAATTTTCAGCCCTGACCCTCCCCGCCATTCTCTTGAGAAGAGAGAAGGGCTGAAAATGGAGTTAATGATAGAACATGCCTACCTCATAAAACCTCCATAAAAATCCCTACAGTATGGGCTTTGAAGAGCTTTCAGTTCGGTGAACATATCCATGTACCAGGAGGGCGATATACCCAACTTCACAGGGACAGAAGCTACAGTGCTCAGGACCCTCCCAGACCTCCCTGCATGGGTCTCTTCATCTGGCTGTTCACCTATATCCTTATAATATCCTTTAATAAACTGGTAAACACGTTTCCTGAGCTCTGGGAACCTCTCTAGCAAATTAATTGAACCAAGGAGGGGGTCATAGGAAGCTCAGATTTATAGTCAATTGGTCAGAAGCACAGGAAACAACATGGACTCGTAACTGGCATGTGGAGTGTGTGGGGGTCAATCTTCTGTGACCAGCCCTTAACCTGTGGGATCTGACCATATCTCCAGGTAGGCAGCCTCAGAATTGAGATAAAATGTAGGACACCCAGCTGGTGACTCAGAGAATGACTTGCTGTGCGGAAAACCTCCACATACATTTGGTGCTTGTTTGGTGTCAAAGTGAAGACTTCTGTGTGAGTAGTAAGGGACTCCCAGAAGGAAACTGTTTTTCTAATACAGATGAGTACAGTTTTCCCTCACTTGTCTCATATCCTACTCAGCTGTCTGAAACATATTCTTTTCTAGTCACAACGGCCTCTTCAATTTCTCAAACACATCAGGCACAGTATCAGCTTCCCATTGAGCCCTCTCCTGTCAATTCTATAATTTCATTTTCACCAATACCCTCTTTTCTGCTTTTCTTTTTGCCCCCGGCACATGTCCCCATTTGACATACTCTACATTTTCCTTAGTTGTCTTTTCCACTAGAACATAAGCTCCATGAACACAAAGATTTTTGGCTGCTTTGTTCATTGCCATTATAAAACTAGAGTAATGTTTGGCACATAACAGCCACTCAAAAAATATTTGGTGAGTGAAAAAATCAGCCAATTAATTTCAATTTACTGATGAAGAAACAGACACAGAGAAATTAAGTAACTCTGCCTGAGATCACAGTGCTAGCCAGTGGCAGCCACAGGTCCAGATTACTACAGCCTAGTCTAGTCTAGTCTAGTCTAGAGTGTATACTTACTACCTGCCTTTCTAATGCAGAACTTGGCATATACATATGTACGGTGCTTCTCCCTACAGAAGCTCCCAGCTTTGTCTTAACCAAAGAAGTGATAATATTTAAATCTGAGTAAGTACCATGATGTTTCTGTCCAAAACCAGGGATAAAGAACAATAACAAAAATCTTCCTTTACAACTTTAAAAACTCATTTTTACAAACAATCTCAGTCCGGCCTTTGTTATTTAAAACTTAAAACCTTTCCTTCAATGGTATTTTTTTTCTAGCAACATTGTCCTAAAATTCAGGGATTTCAATCTACTAGATTTTGGGGGGGGGCAGCTGAAATTTTATTTAGTTCCAGTTAAGATACATGAATATTGTTAAATTTATGAATAACTATAGTTTAACTTGTCTGACTTTCTAAGACTTCCCATGTGAATAAATTCCCACATCAGAAACAAACAAGTTTTTTGGTCTTTAGGTAATAAATCCTGAATTTTCATTAAATAATTAAGCTCAGCAAATAAACTCTCAAAAACATGGAAGTAAATGCAAATTATAATAAGAAAACTTTCCACTTAACAAATTGATACAGTTAAAAAATATTAAGATGTCCAGAGTTGGTAAGGTAATGGTGTAGGAAACTAGCATTTATATATTCCACTGATAAGAATGTAATTTCAGTGGAAGGTTTCAGAGAAAACTAGGGTAGTAAGTGTCAAAGGCCTGGAAAATGTACATGCCCTTTGATGTACAAATTCCATTGGTAAGAACTTAAACTAATGAAATAATTAAAGGATTTGGCAAAAGACTTAAGAGCAAGAATGTTTATCTAAACACTATTACTCATAGCAGGAAGTGGAAATAGTTATGTCCAAAAGTAGGGATTAATTATCATACATTTTCAAATGGACTACATTGTAACTGTTTATATTATGGAAGGATTTTACAGTACATAAAACTTATAAAAATATGGTATAATCCCATATTTGTAAAAAAAAAAAGTGTCTATATGTAGAAAAGATTTTGGGAGCTGTTAACAGTTGGTTCTCCTCGATGGGTGGATTGTGTTTCTTTTGTTTTTAAGTATTTTCTAAGTTTCCTACAATGAACATGCATTGCTGTCATAATTTTTAAAACCAGGTTTTTGGGGGCGCCTGGGTGGCTTAGTGGGTTAATCCTCTGCCTTCGGCTCAGGTCGTGGTCTCAGGGTCCTGGGATCGAGCCCCGCATCCGGCTCTCTGCTGTGCAGGAAGACTGCTTCCCCTCCCACCCCCCGGCCGACCTCTCTGCCTACTTGTGATCTCTGTCAAATAAATAAATAAAATCTTCAAAAAAAAAACAACACAGGTTTTTTTTTTTAACTGAATGAGGAAACTAGGATAAACCTATATCCATCTCTCTGTCTATATATATAGATATATATAAATAATTTGGACTAAATACTGCTGAGTCATCTTTCTCTTTTTTTTTTTTGACAATCCATCCATCCCTCACTCTACAGTATATATCAGGTTTTGCTTGACTCATATTCTGTGCAATCTGGCTGAGAAAGTAGGGGAAATTCACCTGGTTTAATGCTATGGCAACAAAAGTTGAAAGAAAACTTAAGTATCATTTAGTCCAGTTCTTTTCATTTTACAAAATAAGGAACTTGAGAGAGATCCAAGATATTGAGTGATTTACTTAAGGTCATAAGATTATCTGTACAGCAACTACAACCAGTTTTCAGATTCTCTGCCCCTTATTCCCTAGAAATTGGCCTAGAATCCCATCAATCATCTTAACTGTCAAATTGGCTTTGGAAAGGGGATATAGCAGCTCTGTCAACAGAAAAACACAAAAGAAATCATTAAGTCAGTAAATAAAAACCTAGTTACTCTTAAAACGCTAAAATGAACTCCCAAGTGTAGGAAGAAACAGAAAAAAATATATCAAGAGAACACCCAATGCCTTCCATGTTGTCTAGTACTGAATATTTTTGGGAGGACACAGTTTGAAACAAAGATTCTGTGTTTAAGGCACTCGCAAGTGCTGTAAGTTAATGACTACTACTGTTATATATGTTGATTAATATTATGCTGTTAAGTAATAAAATAATTGATATAGAACAAATAGAGGCGAGATGGTGGAGGAGTAGCAGATTGAGATGACATCAGGTCACAGGAATTCAGCTAGTTATCAAACCATTCTGAACATCTACAAACCCAACAGGAGATTGAAGAGAAGAAGAGCAGCAATTTTAGAAACAGAAAATTGACCACTTTCTGAAAGGTAGAACACGTGGAGAAGTGAATCCGAAGCAATAGGAAGATAGACCATGGGGTGAGGGGCCAGCTCCCAGTGAGCAGTGGAGCAGTGGAGCAGTGGAGCACAAAATTCGAACTTTTAGAAGTCTTCTCCACTGAGGGACATCGTTCCAGAGGCTAAGTGGGGGGTGGAACCCTCATAGGGACAGTTTGGTCTCGGTTCCCGCAGGGTCCGAGAAGCATCAGGGGTGTCTGAGTGTAGCAGAGCCCCCAGGTATTGGAGCGGGGAAGCCGGCTACAGAGACGGAGCCAGGGAGTGAGCTCTCAGCTCGGGGATACCTTAAACTGCTCTGTGGCCCAGTCAGGACACTGCTCTTTGAGCAGGGACCTCCCAAGTGGCAGATCCAGGAAGACCCACCTTCCTCCGCTGAAGAGCAGAGCGGCAGGAATCTGCTGGGTTTGGAGATTCCAAACGGGGCTGTGTTCCAGAAACAGAAACGTTGGTC
Source organism: Enhydra lutris kenyoni (assembly GCF_002288905.1). NCBI lineage: Eukaryota > Metazoa > Chordata > Mammalia > Carnivora > Mustelidae > Enhydra > Enhydra lutris. The sequence goes on along the minus strand of NW_019154134.1, from coordinate 15,540,753 downwards.
AGAGGCTGAGTGAGCTTGGAGCATGGTCGGAGTCCAGGGAGATGGGAGTGATTGACCGCTTTTCTCTGAGGGCGCACTGAGGAGTGGGGCCCTAAGCTCTTGGCTCCTCTGGGCTAGAGACTGGGAGGCTGCCATTTTCGGGACTCCATTCCCGTCCTCCACAGCTCTACCAAAAGCATTCAGGGAACAAAAGCTCCCAAGAGCAAATCTGAGCAGATTACTTAGCTCCGCCCCTGGCAAGGGCAGCAAAATTCAGCCTCAGGCAAAGACATTTGAGAATCACAGCAACAGGTCCCGCCCCCAGAAGATCAGCAGGAACATCCAGCCAAGACCAAGCTCACTGATCAAGGAGAACAGCAGAATTCCAGAGGGGAAAACAAAGCATGGAATTCATGGCTTTCTCCCATGATTCTTTAGTCTTGCAAGGTTAATTAAATTCTTTTAATTTTATTTTTTTCTTATTATAATTTTTTAACTTTTCCTCTTTCCTCTTTTAATGTTTTTTTAACTAGTTTATCTTAATAATACCTTTCTAAAACAATCTTTTTAACCTTCATTATTATAGTAATATTTTATTCTTCATTGTATCTAACTTTATTTTTTGATACATATAGGTTTTTTTCTTCTAAAAAATTTTGGGATACAATTTCTTCTAATAGATCAAAATATGCCCTAAATCTAGCACAGGGCTTTGTGCTAGTCTCCAGACTGAGAAAATTCTCTCTTCTTTTTCTTTCTTTTTCTAACCAATTTATTGTATCAATTCCTTTTTTAGAATTTTTTTTTAAAATTTTCATCTTTACAGTCATATTCCATCCCTTCATCATGTTTACCCTTATTTTTGGGTATATATATATAAGTTTTTCTTTCCTTAAAATTTTGGGAGGTAGTTTCTTCTAACAGACCAAAATACACCCAAAATCAAGTGGATGGCTCTGTTCTACTCACTAGCCTAATACATACATATATATATATATATTTTTTTTTTTAATTAAAAAATTTTTTTTTTTAATTTTCCCCTTTCTCCCCGCCCCCCCAATTTCGGGTCTCTTCTGATTTGGTTAGCATACATTTTTCTGGAATCCTTGCCACCCTTTTAGTATTTTATTCTCACATGACAAGGTGGAAAAAATGACAAGGTGGAAAAACTCACCACAAAAAAAAAGAACAAGAAGCAGTACCAAAGTCTAGTGACCTAATCAATATGGACATTGGTAATGTGTCAGATCTAGAGTTCAGAATCACGATTCTCAAGGTGCTAGCTGGGCTGAAAAATGGCATGGAAGATATTAGAGAAACACTGTCTGGAGAAATAAAAGCCCTTTCTGGAGAAATAAAAGAACTAAAATCTAACCAAGCTGAAATCAAAAAAGCTATTAATGAGGTGCAATCAAAAATGGAGGCTCTTACTGCTAGGATAAATGAAGCAGAAGAGAGAATTAGTGATAGAGAAGACCAAATGATGGAGAATAAAGAAGCTGAGCAAAAGAGAGACAAACAACTACTGGACCACAAGGGGAGAATCTGAGAGATAAGTGATATCATAAGACGAAACAATATGAGAATAATTGGGATTCCTGAAGACGAAGAAAGAGAAAGGGAGGCAGAAGGTATACCGGAGCAAATTATTCTAGAGAATTTCCTTAATATGGCAAAGGGAACAACATCAAAATCCAGGAGGCACAGAGAACCCCCATCAAAAGCAATAAAAATCCACACCCTGTCAAATAATAGTAAAACTTACAAGTCTCAGCGACAAAGACAAAACCCTTAAAGCAGCTCAGGAAAAGAAGTCTGTAACATACAATGATAAAAATATTAGATTGGCAGCAGACTTGTCCACAGAGACCTGGCAGGCCAGAAAGAACTGGCATGATATATTCAGAGCACTAAACAAGAAAAACATGCAGCCAAGAATACTAAATCCACCCAGGCCATCATTGAAAATAGAAGGAGAGATAAAAAGCTTCCAGGAAAAACAAAACTAAAAGAATTTGTAAACACCAAACCACTCCTACAGGAAATATTGAAAGGGGTCCTCTAAGCAAAGAGAGAGCCTAAAAGTAGTAGACCATGAAGGAACAGAGACAATATACAGTAACAGTCACCTTACAGGCAATACAATAGCACTAAATTCATATCTTTCAATAGGTACCCTGAATGTAAATGGGCTAAATGCCCCAATCAAAAGACAAAGGGAATCAGAATGGATAAAAAAGCAAAACCCATCAATATGCTGTCTGCAAGAAACTCATTTTAGACCCGAAGACACCTCCAGATTTAAAGTGAGGGGGTGGAAGACAATTTACCATGCTAATGGAATACAAAAGAAAGCTGGGGTGGCAATCCTTATATCAGATAAATTAGACTTAAAGAAAAAGAGTATAATAACAGATAAGGAAGGACACTATATCATACTCAAAGGGTATTTCCAACAAAAAGATCTAACAATTGTAAATATCTATGCCCCTAACATGGGAGTAGCCAACTATATAAACCAATTAATAACAAAATCAAAGAAACACATCAACAATAATACAATAATAGTAGGGGATTTTAACACCCCCCTCACTGATATGGATAGATCATCCAAGCAAAAGATCCACAAGGAAATAAAGGCCTTAAATGACACACTGGACCAGATGGACATCACAGATATATTTAGAACATTACATCCCCAAAATACAGAATACATATTCTTCTCTAATGCACATGGAACATTCTCCAGAATAGATCACATCCTGGGTCACAAATCAGGTCTCACCTAGTACCAAAAGACTGGTATCATTCCGTGCATATTTTGATACCACAATGCTCTGAAGCTAGAACTCAATCACAAATAGGATGCTAAAGAGCATCCTACTAAAGAATGAATGGGTCAACCAGGAAATTAAAGAAGAATTGAAAAAATTCATGGAAACAAATGATAGCAAAACCACAACTGTTCAAAATCTGTGGGACACAGCAAAGTCAATCCTGAGAGGAAAACATATAGCGATACAAGCCTTTCTCAAGAAACAAGAAAGGTCTCAAATACACAACCTAACCCTACACCTAAAGGAGCTGGAGAAAGAACAGCAAAAAAAAGTCTGAATCCAGCAGAAGAGAAATAATAAAGATCTGAGCAGAAATCAATGAAATTGTATCCAAAAAAACAGTAGAGCAAATCTACGAAACTAGGAGCTGGTTCTTTGAAAGAGTTAATAAGATTGATAAACCCATGGCCAGACTTATCAAAAATAAAAGAGAATGGACCCAAATAAATAAAATCATGAATGAAAGAGGGGAGATCACAACCAACACCAAAGGAATAAAAACAAGCATAAGAACATATTATGATCAAGTATATGTAGCAAATTTGACAATCTGGAAGAAATGGATGCATTCCTAGAGACATATAAACTACCACAACTGAATCAGGAAGAAATAGAAAACCTGAACAGACCCATAACCAGAAAGGACATTGAAGCAGTCATCAAAAATCTCCCAATAAACAAGAGCCCAGGGCCAGATGGCTTCCCAGGGGAATTTTACCAAACATTTAGAGAAGAATTAATACCTATTCTCCTGAAACTGTTCCAAAAAATAGAAATGGAAGGAAAACTTCCAAACTCATTTTATGAGGCTAGCATTACCTTGATCCCCAAACCAGACAAAGATGCCATCAAAAAAGAGAATTACAGACCAATATCCTTGATGAACACAGATAGGAAAAATTCTCACTAAAATACTAGCCAATAGAATCCAACAGTACATTAAAAGGATTATTCACCACAACCAAGTGGGATTTATTCCTGGGATGCAAGGTTGGTGCAACATTCACAAATCAACCAATGTGATATAATACATTAATAAGAGAAAGAACAAGAACCATATGATACTCTCAATAGATGCTGAAAAAGCATTTGACAAAGTACAGCATCCTTTCTTGATCAAAACTCTTCAAAGTGTAGGGATAGAGAGTACATACCTCAAAATCATCAAAGCCATCCATGAAAAACCCATAGCGAATATCATTCTCAATGGAGAAAAACGTAGAGCTTTTCTGTTTAGGTCAGGAATATGGCAGGGATGTCCATTACCACCACTGTTATTCAACATAGTACTAGAAGTCCTAGCCTCAGCAATGAGACAACAAAAAGAAATTAAAGGCAGCCAAATCAGCAAAGAAGAAGTTAAAGTATCACTCTTTGCAGATGATATGATACTTTATGTGGAAAACCCAAAAGACTCCACTCCAAATCTGCTAGAATTTGTACAGGAATTCAGTAAAGTATCAGGATATAAAATCAATGCACAGACATCAGTTGCATTTCTATACACCAACAAGAAGACAGAAAAAAGAGAAATTAAGGAGTTGATCCCATTTACAATTGCACCCAAAACCTTAACATACCTAGGAATAAACCTAACCAAAGAGGCAAAGAATCTGTACTCAGAAAACTATAAAGTACTCATGAAAGAAATTGAGGAAGACACAAAGAAATGGAAAAATGTTCCATGCTCATGGATTGGAAGAACAAATACTGTGAAAATGTCTATGCTACCTGAAGCAATCTACACGTTTAATGCAATCCCTATCAAAATACCATCCTTTTTTTTTTTTTTTTTTCAAAGAAATGGAACAAATAATCCTAAAATTATTTGGAACCAGAAAAGACCTTGAATAGCCAGAGGAATGTTGAAAAAAAAAAAGCCAAAGTTGGTGGCATCACAATTCCAGACTTCAAGCTCTATTACAAAGCTATCATCATCAAGAAAGTATGGTACTGGCCAAAAACAGACATATAGATTAGTGGAACAGAATAGAGAGCCCAGAAATAGGCCCTCAACTCTATGGTCAACTAATCTTTGACAAAGCAGGAAAGAATGTCCAATGGAAAAAAGACAGTCTCTTCAACAAATGGTGCTGGGAAAATTTGGACAACCACTTGCAGAAAAATGAAACTGGACCATTTCCTTACACCACACACAAATATAGACTCAAAATGGATGAAAGACCTCAATGTGAGAAAGGAATCCACCAAAATCCTTGAGATCACAGGCAGCAACCTCTCAACCTCAGCCTCAGCAACTTTTCCTAGAAACATCGCTAACGGCAAGGGAAGTAAGAACAAAAATGAACTATTGGGACTTCATCAAGATCAAAAGCTTTTGCACAGCAAAGGACACAGTCAACAAAACCAAAAGACAACTGACAAAATGGGAGAAGATATTCGCAAATGGTATATCAGATAAAGGGCTAATATCCAAAATATAAAAGAACTTATCATACTCAAAACCAAACAACAAATAATCTAATCAAGAAATGGGCAGAGGACATGAACAGACATTTCTGCAAAGAAGACATCTAGATGGCCAGCAGACACATGAAAAAGTGCTCTACATCACTCGGGATCAGGGAAATACAAATCAAAACCACAATGAGATACCACCTCACACCAGTCAGAATGGCTAAAATTAACAAGTCAGGAAATGACAGATGCTGGTGAGGATGCAAAGAAAGGGGAACCCTCCTACACTGCTGGTAGGAATGCAGACTGGTGCAGCCACTCTAGAAAACAGCATGGAGGTTCCTCAGAAACTTGAAAATAGGGCTACCCTATGACCCAGCAATCACACTACTGGGTATTTACCCTAAAGATACAAATGTAGTGATCCAAAGGGGCACATGCACCCAAATGTTTATAGCAGCAATGTCTATAATAGCCAAACTATGTAAAGAACCTAGACTCTCCATCAGCAGATGAATGGATAAAGAAGATGTGGTATGTATGTATGTGTGTGTGTATGTATATGTATAATGGAATATTATGCAGCCATCAAAAGAAATCAAATCTTGCCATTTGCAATGACGTGGATGGAACTAGAGGGTATTATGCTGAGTGAAGTAAGTCAATCAGAGACAGACAATTATCATATGATCTCCCTGATAGGAGGAATTTGAGAGGCAAAGTGGGGGTTTGGGGGGTAGGGAAGGAAAAAATGAAACAAGATGGGATTGGGAGACAAACCATAAGAGACTCTTAATCTCACTAAACAAACTGAGGGTTGCCGGATGTAGAGGGATACAGAGAGGGTGGTTGGGTTATGGACACTGGGGAGGGTATGTGCTATGGTGAGTGCTGTGAAGTGTTTAAGTCTGACGATTCACAGACCTGTACCCCTGGGGCAAATAATGCTTTATATGTTAATAAAAAAATTAAAAATAAAATTTAAAAATGGGGAGGATATGTGCTATAGTGAGTGCTGTGAAGTGTGTAAGCCTGACGATTCACAGACTGTATTCCGGGGGCTAATAATTCATTATATGTTAATGAAAAAAATAGTTGATATATTTGGTTGGCTACCAGCTTCTAATAAGATAATAATTTCATGGCTTATATTTATTTTCTTCCATGCATATACAAAGAATCTGAGTAACACGTATCAGTGGTTCTCACAGTGTGTTCTGCAGTCCTTACAGGTGGGAATATGGGGAGGGGTCCTTGAAAGCATTTCAAGTTCTACATCATGATAATGGTATGATATTCTTTACTTTTTTCACTTGATCAAAATTTGTACTGATGGTAAGAAGCAATGGTAGATGTAATTGTTGGCTCCTTTGAAGATGTCAAGGCAGTGGCACCAATCTAAGCAGTTATCATATTCTTCTACTGCCACTGACTCATGCTAAAAATGTCAATTTCACTTTCATTAAATAGTAAAATAATTTTATTAAATCTCAATCACTGAATGATATGTGTGGCAAAGTATGTATAAAGCACTTCTGCTGTATACTTGAGCACAAGGGCCGTCCAGAAGATTTGGTTGCTCAAACCAAAAGCACTGTGCAAGTGATTAAATTGTGAGCTGAAATAGTTGCTTTTCCCATGGAACATTATTTGTACTTGAAAAGACGAGTGACAGACAAAAACTATGATTGATCAGACTGAAGTATCCAGCAGAAGTGCTCGCAAAATTATAACAAAGTCAGACTGTCACTTCGAGGAACTGATAGTATTTGTTACCAATGATAAAATTTCAGCCTTCAAGTGAAAATTACAATTTTGAAAACTGTATCTGCCACTGCGAGCTGGCCAGCTTCCTAATACTTCAAGCCATTTATGGTGGGGTAGATGATATAAAGGAATGCGATATGATATTGTATAATGTAATGTGTCAACATCAGGAAAATCTGCATAACACAGTGTACTGCTATTTTCCAAGTAACCCATATTTGATATTAGAAAATCATGTATGTGTAAAAGATCCATTTAAAATCCATTTAAAAGATCCATTTATTTTTATTTATTTATTTATTTTAAAGATTTTATTTATTTATTTGTCAGAGAGAGAGAGAGCGAGAGTGAGCACAGGCAGATAGAGTGGCAGGCAGAGGCAGAGAGAGAAGTGGGCTCCCTGCCGAGCAAGGAGCCCGATGTGGGACTCGATCCCAGGACTCTGGGATCATGACCTGAGCCGAAGGCAGCCGCTTAACCAACTGAGCCACCCAGGTGTCCCTAAAAGATCCATTTAAAACCCAAGACAGACACATGGATTTTAATGTAACAGAATACGAAAAGTACATTGATCATTTCATATTCTGCAATGCAACTCATCTTTAAACAACAACTTGTCAAACTTTGGTATGATATAAATATCAGGGCATATCAATGATCACTTTTTTTAAAATCCATGATCACTTTAAAAAAACTGTTAAATACTCCCATTTCTCCAACTACATATAAGTGAGAGGTGGGATTTTCTTTATCTCCTTCAACCAAAACAAAAAAGTAATCAAATGCAGAAGGAGATGTAAGAATCCAGCTATTTTCTGTTAAGTTACACATTTGTTTTGCACAAGTGTGAAACAATACCACTCCTAGGATAGTTTTTATAAAAAACAAAAACAGAAATCAAATGTTGAAGATGATATAGAGAAGATGGGACTCTTGTTCACCGCTGACATGAATGTAAAATGGTACAAGTGCTATGGGAAACATAGTGGTTTCTCAAAAAATTTAATACAGAATTACCATACGGATCCACTAATTCTAAGTATACCCGCCAAAGAACTGAAAGGAGAGATTCAAAAACAGATTTGTGCACATCTGTGATCATAGCAGTATTATTTAAAACAGCCAAAAGATGGAAACAACCCAAATGACCATGGACAGGTGAATAAACAAACAAAATGTGGTATATTGATAACAATGGAATATTATTCAGCCTTAAAAAGGAAGAAAATTCTGACCTAAGTTACAACAGGGATGAACCTTAAAAACATGCTAACTCAAATAAGCCAGTCACAAAAAAATAAATATTGCATGATTCCACTTGTATGAGGTACCTAATACAGTCCAAATCATAAAGACAGAAAGAGTAGTGATCACCAGGGATGGGAAAGAACGTAAGGAGGAGTTACGGTTTGGGATAATAAGTAAGAACTGGAGATGGTTAATGGTAATGGTAATGGTTGTACAACTATATGAATGTTCTTAATGTCACTGAATTGTGCACTTAAAAATAATTAAAATGGCAAATTTTGTGTTATGTATATTTCACAACCATAAAAAAACCCCACAAAAACTGAAGGAAAAAAAAGAAACCAAACCGCAATTCCACTTTCTCACTGATTTTTTTTGGAGGAGTTTTGGAAAAGTTACTTTTCATTAAAAATGTTATTTGTGCCGGTAATGAGTTTATTACATTTTTTTTACATAAACTAATACTTTAAAAATCCCTCAATTTTCATTTCTAATATGGTAAATATGGAGAGTTATAACCAACATAAACAGAAGCTCTTAGGTCCTGAGTAATTTTTGCAAGGTAAAGGGGTCCTGAGACTAAAAAGTCTGAGAAGCGCTGTCTTGTACAAAATTTATTCTCTTCTCACACCTGCATTATGTGAGTATCTTCATTTGTCCCAACAAACAGATGCATTTGAAGCTGTATCAATTGCAGTCTGCAGACTAAAAGGACAGTGTGAAATATGGTAAAAATCATCACATTAACTCTTTATATACTGTCCCTTGGATGCACCATAATTACAGGGACTGAGCAACACAAAGCTCCACACAGATAAGTGGTCATATACAATAGAAAACTGTCAAAAAGCTCAAATGTTGAACATTTTCCAAAGTAGTTCTATAAGTATCTAGCAAGAAACACATATTTCCTTTTTTTTTCTGTTGGATCGTCATTAGGATTTACAGTTCCAGGCTGGATTTGGGGATGGGGGTGGTAGAGGCATTGTTTCCGAAAACCACTCCATCTAGTGCATCCGTGCAAAGAATTTAATTCTCTCACCATCTTGCTACTGGTCTGTGGCAGAGGGGTGTGGCTTGGGAGCTAGGAAGCAATCCAAAACAGCAGCTGAGGCTGCCCCAAACCGTGTCCTAGCAAAAATTTCCTCCATTTTGGGCCAAGTCAATTTGCCCCAGCAAGAGGCCTAATGTTTTATGGGGAAGAGGTAAATAAAAAGGAAATTAGAGAGCATGGACGGAGATAAGCAGCAAAACCATAACGGTTTCACGTGCGTGTTTGTTAAACGATTTGTATGCTAATGATATGCGCGAGGGGCAAATTAGAATCGCTATTCCTGAGTCTACAGCTGCCGGCACCTTTAATAAGAGGTCTGCAGTTCTGGATGCGGGACAGAAGTCAAATGCTTTTCTTATCCGAACAATCTTTCTGCATTCATTTTGGGCCAGGCCTGCGACCAGTCTCGCGGACTGCAGCTGAGACACTCCCAAACAAAGGGAATGAATGTCCTCCCGAGGGAGCGGAGGAAGGAAAGGTGGCCCCCAGTGCCCGCGCCAGGTGTCCCTCAGGGTAGAGCATGCGGGCCACGGGGATGAAAGTCTCAGGGGCGTCGGAGGGGTGCGCTCGGGAAAGGCTGACCACGGGCACCCGGCACAGACCGGACCACGCCCGGCCCACAGTCAAGGTTAACCCGCGCACGGGAGGTACCTGTGGAGGCCTCGCACAGCTGAAAGGCACTGGGCGATCATGGGACGGCCGAGAGGCGGCTGCGGGCGCGTTGTCCTCCGGTTTCGGGTCGGGGAGCCGAGAGTCGGCCTACAGGAGGAGGGAACAGCTGCAGCGGCGACCGGCCCTGTCCGCGCCCTCCCACGTGCGGCAGCCCCACGCCGGCGCCCAGTTCGGCCCCGCCCCCCCGACTTGCGCCCCGCCCCGCGCGCCTTGCGCCACCTGGGGGGCGGTTCTGGCGAGACCCAGTGGCGGGGAGCCCAGCGCGCTGCCGGGTGGGCTGAGGGGCGGCGGCGGCTTGGGAGCCGGGGAAGTTTGGGCGACCGTGGGCAGTGCTGCCATCCGGAGCCAGGTTGAAGCCGGAGGACCAGGGGGCGGGCGTACCGGCTTACGGACGCCCCCAGGCCCGCTGCCGCTGTGTCGCGTCCTCTCGCCTGGTAAGGGGCTTCTGTCTGGGATGGGTGCGTCTCCCACCGCCCCAGCTGGGGCCTGCACCGCGCACCCGCAGCAAACCCCGTCTGGGCCAAAGCGAGGCCCGGGTACTGAAGGGAGGGAGAAGGAGGTCGATGTTCTCTGGGGAGAAGAAGGGGGAGAAGCCTGGAGGAGGTTGAATATCTTCGTTTCCCCTCTTTCTTAATTTTCTTTTTTTTTTTCTTTTTTCTTTTTTTTTTTTTTTCCCCACCTTCTGCCCTGGACCCTATTTAACACTTGCAACCCCATGGCCTAAAGACTGGGCTTGCCTTTAAAATAAGCCCAGAAATAATAAACATCCTGGCGGCGGGTACCACACCCTGGCTTTGGATTAGGGAACCTGGGGAACAGATGGATGATGCGATTTAGTGGAAATAAGCCATTAAGGCCGGCTGGCCCTGCGCCACTGTTTGGATGCGATAGTATTCCATGTGAATGAACATGACCGGGAGCTTCCAGCTTGTCCACGAGAGCAGAGCTACCGCAGATAGCGTTGGTCGGTGTGTAGTATCCATCGACTTAGGCAATGATTTTCCGACATGTCTTGTTTAAAAAAGAAATACCATTTTTATTAAGAATGACATTCAGTGGTTGAACGCCCTTTCATTAATGTATTTCCTCCTCAAATAACAGTCTAAGCCTACAAAAGTTGATGCAGGGTAAATTATACATACATTTTTTAAAAATCGAATGAAATAGAGGAGGATGGTCATTTTAGACGAGCTTCTGAGTCAGCACTATGAAATCTCCCTGAACTTAGTACTGAGGCCTTTTGGGGATTTCTATATCTGTATCTATTCTGTCCTGATCTGTATCTGTATTATACATGCTGTTAAGATACAGTGAGATATTCAGTGAGTGTCTGAGCTTGTGTTCTACATGTTTTGAGGACGATTTTACTTTTGCAGGTTTTAACATAATTTAATATTACTGGGTATAAGTGAAAATATGTAATACCTTACCATAACAATACTTTGTGTTCTCCTGAGTCTTTAAAAACAAGAATGAAGGTAATAAAAGTTTTGTTTTTGCTTTTTACTTTCTGTGTAATTTATAACCTTGTTATTTATAACCTTCCTGACCAATTCTTTAACATAACTTAGATCACTGTTTTCCTTTTTCTTATCAAGGAAAAGTGTTTAAGCTTTTAAAATGTCATCTATCAAGCACTTAGTTTATGCTGTTATTCGTTTCTTACGGGAACAAAGTCAGATGGATGCTTATACTTCAGATGAACAAGAAAGTTTGGAAGGTAGGCACCTGCTCTTCATGTTAATTTGTGTTATGATTGTAAACAAAGACTAAAATAACTGTAAGCCTGACTTTATGAGCTATTATAACAAAATTAAAATATTTTATCGATCTTTCAAGAAGAGAGATTGTGTTTCCATTATCTGAGGCTTGTTTTAATTAACAGCACAATATGAGGACAATTGTTCATTTATTGAACAACTGTTATGTGTCAGAACTCTGTTGTTCATACTGTAGGGACTTTTTTCTCTACGGTAACTGTTAAGTTAATATTATCCTCACTTAACAGAAAATGAAATGAAACCAGATAGATTAAGTGACATAACAGTGAAATGTGGCCAAGTTGAGATTTAAATCCTGGTTTTTACTCTGAAGATCTTGTCTCTTCCTAATAGGAAAGCATCTCGTTTAGAATCAATACCAGAAAATACCTTAGTCGTCATAAAAGCAATATATTAAAGTGTAATAATTGCATCACAATTAAGCTCTGACAACTTTCTATTTGGGGATTTGAAAATGAGAGGATTTCACTGTTGTTTGTGTGAGCTTTAAATATTAGACTTGGTAATCTGTGAAGTTGAACAGGACTTGGATGATAGCATCACATGTTTCCCTGAACACCATCTTTTCTGCTTCACATTTGTGCATTATAAAATTTAAATTCAGTATAACCGTAAAAAAAGGTAGAATTCTGCAGATAGGGTTGTGGAGGTTCAGTCAGTATAGCTTCCTTGTGGCCTAAAGACTTAATTATTGCAATGAGACAGTACGTTTGGGAGAATTTAATAGATATCATACAATTTGATTTTGCCATCTTGAAATTATTTCTCCTATAAAGGGGATACCTTTATTAATTTCAGTAAGCACTTCCATTGTGAAGTGCTTTTGGTAAGCACTTCCATTGCTTTTAAGAGGTGGGGATGAAAATTGGGCATTTGCTCTAAATCTGCTTGCAATCTGGTAAGACACTGTCTTTCCAGGTGGCAGTGAGAGGAGCAGGTGACACACAGTTGGAGAACATTGCAGTTGGTTCATTTCATATTAAGATCTTTTTGTCCTCCTTAGTGGTTAAACTATGTGAAGGTAAAGGTGACTGGTTATCTAAAGAAAACATTGGTTATGGTTGTCCAGTAGCAAACAGATAAATACAATCATTTAATAGAAGATTTTTTTTCTAATCAAAGGCCGTATAATACATATTTCTAAGGACCAGAAAGAAAATTGAGGTTTTTTTTTTTTTAAATCAAGATGTTATGTCCTATTTTTAGGATGGCCTTCAGCCAAAAATATGTGCCTTCAGCTGTTTGTTATATATGGCAGCCAGACATGGTGCCAATTGTTTTTGACCGACCCCTATTTTTGACTCTGTGAGTCTAATTTAATTGAGTATGAAATCATGTGAAGTCTGCCCACCTTCTAGACATTTAAAAAAGCCCTAGAAGAGGAGCCTCAGTTCTTGTACCAGCCTTACCATAGTGGTAAGTTTTTACAGTCTTATCAGCTTTGAGCTTTTGCATCAGAAAATGTCACCCACTCCTAATTGTTGTCATCTACTGACATCTGTTTCATGTGCTCCTGCTCCCTGTCACTCTCTCTAGTACTAATCTGTCTGAATTTTTGGCAATTGCAATGACCTCATAGGTGTTTCTTTCAGTTCTCTCAGCACTCTGTTCCTTGACCTGCTTGTCCTCCAGTGATCTCAACCACTGAGCAGCATGGCCATACCCTAGATTAGTGGTTCTGAACTCAAGGTGGTTTTGTTTGGGGATATTCTTGACTCTCACCACTGAGTGGCTGGTACTACTAGCATCTAGTGGGTAGAGGCCATGGATACTGCTAAACGTCCTATAATGCACAGTATGGCCTCCAAGAACAAAGTCCAAACTGCCAGTAGTGCCAAGGGTGAGGAACTGTTCCCTGGACCTTCTCATTTTTGAAACTGCATTCTCTCCATCATCTCTATTGTAAACATTTCACATCCTGACCAGCACTGCCTGTCTTTGCGGCTCACTCCCTCTAGAATCCCTACCCCAATAATTCTTTAACCCAAGAGTATCTCCAGTCTATTGATCCCTTACCCTTCACACCCTCTTCCATGGTTCATCATTATGTTCATGCCCTTGTATATATCTCTCCCTTTCTTGCAAAACCTGACCTTTTTAAAATTCAGCTCTCCACCAGCTCTGTGTTCATATCCATGTGACTGTGTATAGATGGAGCAAACCATACACCTTTGCCGATTGGTTCCTCTTTAAATTCATGATCATGAGCCTCAAGTGGACGTTTAATGCTGCCTGGCAATCCTGCTGTCTCTTCCAAGTTCATGCACACTTTTGTTCTCCTAGACCACTACTTTAACACTTTTTCTCCTGTCTTCTCAAACCCTCAAATGACCTTCCCTATGCACACTTTTAGTTGCTGACCTTGCTTCCTACTCCACCAAGAAAGTTCAAGTAATAAGAAGACAACTTCCACAGACTCCCCCTGCCCCATCTATCCGCACACCAGCATCTATACCCTCACACACTCTGCCTGCCTGCCCAGATATGGTAATAGTATGCCATGAACTAAATATTTGTGTTTTCTTGAAATTCGTATGTTGATACCTAACCCATTGTGATGGTATTAGGAGGTGGGGTCTTCATGATCAGGGTTAGTGCTCTTCTAAGAGACCCCAGAGAGCTCCTTTGCTCCTTCTACCATGTGAGGACACAGTGAAGAGACACACAGTCTGGGAACCAGAAAGCAGGTCTTCACTAGACACTGAATTTGCTAGCCTCCAGAACGATGAGAAATAAATTTCTGTTGTTTATAAGCCACCTAGTCTATGGTATTCTGTTAGAGCAACCCAAACAGACTAAGACACTGTAGATGAACTATCCACTGTCTTTTCTAAATGAAACCTCTCTATTGACACATGGGATCTGATTCTATCCTGTCTCACCTCCTCCGAGTTATCGCTCGAGTTATTCTACCCCTCTTGTCTTACATCAGCAAACTTCCCTCTGTTCTGGATCATTTATATCAGAATATACTTTTCATTATTTCTCCCTTCTTAAAAAAGCAAAAATAACAGCTAATTACCCTTGCCGTATTATCCCACTACTTCCGAACTACTGCCTACTCTGATTGTCTTCCCCTTTTGCTGGAAAACTTTGAAAGAATTGTAGATACTTGCCTTTTTAAAATTCCTCTCCTATTCTTTTTTTTTTTTAAAGATTTTATTTATTGGGGCGCCTGGGTGGCTCAGTGGGTTAATCCTCTGCCTTCAGCTCAGGTCATGATCTCTGGGTCCTGGGATCGAGCCCCGCATCGGGCTCTCTGCTCAGCAGGGAGCCTGCCTCCACCTCTCTCTCTGCCTGCCTCTCTGCCTACTTGTGATCTCTCTGTCAAATAAATAAATAAAATCTTTTAAAAAAAGATTTTATTTATTTATTTAACAGAGAGAGATATCACAAGTAGGCAGAGAGGCAGGCACAGAGAGAGGAGAAGCAGGCTCCCTGCTGAGCAGAGAGCCCGATGCGGGGCTCGATCCCAGGACCCAGAGATCATGACCTGAGCTGAAGGCAGAGGTTTAACCCACTGAGTCACCCAGGCACCCCCCTCTCCTATTCTTTTTTAAACCCATTCCAGTTAGGCCTTAGCCTCAGTCTTTCTGCCATACTGTTCTCATCAAGGTCATCAGTGATTTCTGGATTCTTTAGTTCAGTGGTCTGTTCTTAGTCTCCATCCGCCTTACTAGCTGCCATTGATAAAGCTGATGATCTCCCTCATCTTGCCCACACCCCCCGGCCACTGCCATACACTTGATTCGGTTGGCTTTCAGGCTACCTCCTCACACTCTCTTAGTTTTCTTCTTCTCTCATTGTTTGCTCCGTCTGTCTCCTTTACTAGTTTCTCTTCTTTTCCCTGACCTGAAGTGTCCAGGGTCCAATGCTTGAACTTCTCTTCACTATCTATCCTCAGTTTTTTGATGATATCGTTCCATTTCTTGACATTCAACCAAGACTTTCCTTCTGAACTGCAGATTTTTATATCCAACTGCCTACTAGATATCTCTACTTCTATGTCTAATAGGCATCTCAAACTGAACATTTCCAAGACTGAACTCCTGATCCTCCCACCCAAAATCTGTTCCCTATCTCAGTTGATGGCAACTCTCTCTTTTCAGTTGCTTAGGCCCAAAACTTGGGCAGCATTCTGGACTCTTCTCTTTCTCTCAGATTCTGCATTTAATCATTTAGTAAATCCTGTTGGCTGTACCTTCAAAATATATCTAGAGTCTTACCATTTCCTCCCACCTCCACTGATGTCACCCTGGGTAGAATTAAGTGTTTTTCATCTGTTTTAACGTAGTGGCCTCTAACTGGTGTGTCTGCTTCTGTTCTTGCAGCTTTGTTGAATATTCCCAACACAGCCACCAGTGATCTTTTAAGACAGAGTGTGTCAGGGGCGCCTGGGTGGCTCAGTCAGTAGCGCATGCGACTCTTGATTTTGGGGTTGTAAGTTCAAGCCTCATGTTGGGTGGAGAGATTACTTACAAATAAAATCTTTAAAAAATTTTTTAAAAGTAAAACAGAGTATGTCAGATTCTGTCATTTCTCTACTCAAAATCTTGCAGTGACTCCTCATGTTCCCTAGTCATGTTTTATTTTTTTTAAAGATTTTATTTATTTATTTGACAGAGAGAGAGAGATCACAAGTAGGCAGACAGGCAGGCAGAGAGAGTGGGGGGAAGCAGGCTCCCTGCTAAGCAGAAAGCCCGATACGGGACTCGATCCCAGGACCCTGAGATCATGACCTGAGCCGAAGGCAGCCCCTTAACCCACTGAGCCACCCAGGCGCCCTCCTTAGTCATGTTTTAAAGAATTCATATAATTTGGCCTTCTGTGATGTGTTGTTCACTGACTCTTTGCCTTTCTCATTTGACTTGAGCCAAATTAGCTTCCTAACTCTGAGTACACTATCTCCTCTTTCCTAAGAGCTTCTGCTAGAGTTGTTTTTTGCTGCTTAGATTGTTACTACTTCAGAAAATGGTAATACCTTCATTGTCTTTGAGTCTTTGTAGGATCTTTTTTCTGAATGAGGCCTATGCTGGGTGCTCTTGTGTCTGTAGCCTGCTTCCCTGCTTTGCTCTCCACATTTAGATCTCTTTACCCTGCTCTACTTTTTATTGCTTATAGCCTACCTCTCCACCCCTGCCCCAAAATGTCAGCCCCAAGAGGACAGGGCTCTTTTCTGTTTTATTCACTATGTGATATATCTGAAGCATATAGAAAAGTGCCTGACACATAGTAGGTGCTCAATAAATATTTGTTGAATTGAATTGATGAATTGAGCCAGGTGATCCCGGGCCTATCACTCAGTTGGTCTGTATCTTAACTTCTCAGTCTGTTAGATGAGGCTGTCTGCCTCCTCTTGATCTGATAGATTCGTCAAGAGAATCAGAATCAGGGAAGGCAGGTAGCTAACGTATGGCAGCTTTTGAAATGGGATATGGTAGTGTTAAATAGAACTTTCATCAGTACCAAATGCTGAATAGAACTCATCGGTACCAAATGCACAATTGTTTGTTGTTAAAGTAGAACAATAATTATATACAGTATTTGTTTATATTTGTATGACTTATTCCTGACTATGACCTCCTGAAAGGAGGACTGAATGTAATAATCCTTGCTTCATAAATGAATCTTGAAGTAAAAGATAAATTATTGCACTTAGGTTATTTGATTTTCTTTTTCTTTTTCTTTTTTTTTTTTTTGATTGGATGAAAAATGATAATGAGGTAATCCTGAATTTTTGTCATACCCTCACCCCCATCCCAACTACTGCCTACTGTTTTTGTGTTCCTTTTTCTGGAAAACTCTTTGAAAGAGCTGTCTATACTTGTCTTTTCTAATTCCTCTCCTATTCTTTTTTGAACCCATTCCAGTTGGGCCTTTGCCTCAATCTCTACAACCAAATCATCATCAAGGCTAAACACTTTGGCAACGGGGTTTACCTATCAAACAATTCTGTTTACTTATATAGGGAATCTAACAGAGTCAAAATCTTAGGGAGTAGAGTGACAGTTGCTGATGCTGGAAAAGGAGAAAATAGGAGATGGTCAAAGGGTACAAAGTTTCCGTTATGCAAGATATTTAAGTTCTGGGAACTTACTAGTCTGCCCAGTGCCTATCACTAACTGTATTCCGTACTTAAAGTTTGGTAAGAAGGTAGATCTTAGGTTAAGTGTTTTTACTACATACGTATTCATGATAATAACAATGGTGAGAGGAAACTTTGGGAGGCAATGAATATGTCTCTGACCTTGACGGTGGTAATGGTTTCATGGGTGAATACTTATCCCCAAACTCATGGAGTTACAGACATTATATATAAACAGCTTTTTGCATGTCAACCATACTTCAGTAAAGTGGTTTGAAAAAACACACACCAAATAATTGTGTTTAAGACAAAACAGATATCTCCTTTAATGATATTTAATTGTGTCTAGTATGTACCAGATCTTTGTTTTAAGATTAGTGACAGCAGAGGTAAAGGAGCTGGACTGAATTGCCTCAACAGGATAGGGCATAAAAATCCCTCAGGTTACCACATGGACTTTTCACCTGTCAGTGTTTAGCGGTAAAGTTACATACTCTGGGTTTTGGTTCAGGGCTTGGTTGTGTACTATCCCTCTTTCCCGTGTCTGTGCATTAATGTTTTGGAGAAGAGAAGTGCTTTTCTCTATAGGTTGTATTGTTGTTATTTCCTCTGTAATTAAACTATTACTTCCAATGTAAACTTAGATGTAGATTAAATTTATTGAACACCTATTATTTGCCAGATATGTTAGTGTCAGAGATGAGTCAGATACAGTCCTTATCCATAGAGACTGTCTAATGTGGGAGACAGACATTTAAACGTACGAAATGTAGCATGAGAAGTTCAATAATAGAAACAGGTACCAGCAACGTGGCACAGTAAAGGCAATGACAAGTCTGATCAGAGAGGAAAGATACTGATCAAGAATAAATATATACACATAAATACACACGTGCATTTACCATTATTATTATTGTTATTGTTTACATTGACTGTCATCCTGGCAATGGGAGCCTGTTTCCTTGAGGCTGAGTGTTTTTAGTGCTGGTATGGACTGAAGTTCTAGAACAAGTGCTTGGCAAGAATAGAAATTGAGAGAATGAGAAAGGGTAAACAGTGGATTATGTCCTATGTCAAAGACACTCAGACTTCTTGTACTTGGTAACTTGCTGCTTATTCAGTCCCTTTTCTAAGGACAGTTGTTCTCTGGATAGAGAAAGTAGTATTTTCATTTCTTTTATGACAGAGCTATTTTTCTCAGGACCACAGTTAATACACAATGTATCTTTTAAAAAGTCATATACAAATATAAGTGAATGTGTAATAAATCTGACAAAGGATGATGAATACTGTATGATCTCTCTTATATATGGAAGCTCATAAACAAACCAAGCACAAAGAAGAGACTGGTGGTTTCAGAGGTGAGGAGTGGGGTGAGAGAAGTGAATGAATTGCTTTTGTGTTGTTTTTAGTTTAAGTATATTGAGTACAGATAATAATAAAACTCATCCGCAAATATAAGTGGATCTCCTCCACACTGTCTGGAAGTACACTGAACATTTGGGCTACATTCTCATTTCGGGAGCCAGGAGAGAATTCCTTCTCAAAGGAGAGCATCCCCAAGATGAAAAGCCGCCACCATTTCCCTCTGTGAGTACTCGTAGAGACAACAGGATATCTTTCTTCCCTGTAATTGCCCTGGTTTGGACCGCTTGTCTATTTAGATCACTTAGGTAGGAACCCTCCCTGATCGGAGGGGTCATTTCCTTTACTCTGTTATGTAGCTGGTACATATTTCTATTAGTGAACTTGTTATGCTGTATTACATGCATTTAACTGTCTCCCACATTAGACTGTCTCTGTGAGGATAAGCCTTGTCTTATCATTTCTAATGTCTAATCCATTCTTAGCATTCCTACCAGACTTTTAGTTCTAAACACAAATCCAGTTATATTATTCTCCGTTACTGAATTGTTTAATGACTCTCTACTTGCCCACAGTGTGAAGTACACATTCTTTAAGAACGTTATGTAAGGTACCTTGTCATCCAACAACAGACTTGCTTTCTAGCATAATCTCCCACCGTATCTCTCCACCCTGTCTGTACCCTGGCCATATCAGTTATCTTGTCATACACCAAATGCAGACGACACACCTTTCTCTGTTTAACATGCCGTGTATTTTTGTGTTTGTCAGCCTTCTTCTCTTAATCGTAAGCTTCATCACATGGGTAGCAATTTTTATCTTCTGATTAACTGCTGTATTAGGAAAGCACCTTAGGAAAGCACCTTGCACATAGTAGGTGCTTGGGGTAAATTTGCAGGCATGAGTGAATTTTTTTAAAGTCCACCTATCTTCACATAAGTAAATATACCAGCCAGTTTGTTTCTGTTACTCTTTTTGGTCAGGTTGAGAATTCTGTTTCTCACATTGAAAAAGAAGACTTTTTTGTTTGTTTTATTCAAGGTGGTTAATCAGATATTGGCAGAGAGGAGTCCGTTGTTGTTAATGACATGCTTCAATAAGAATATGATGTAATGGCTATATTGAGAAATTATATTCTAGGTAACATTTTTTTCCTTAAGTAAGGAAGAAGAAATCAAGTTGTCTTCCCTTAGCAGCTGGTCTATAAACAGAAATCTCTATGTAGCTGAACCATTTAGTTTTTCCTTATGTTCTGTGATCATAAATACTGAATTACCACAGATTGCACAGAGTGCAGATTTCTACCAGAAAAAAAGGTCGTTTCTTTTTTTAGGTTGCTAATTTTTTTTTCACTATTCAAATTTATCTCAAGTTGCAATTCAGTGCTTGGAGACAGTTTTTAAAATCAGCCCAGAAGATACCCATCTAGCAGTTTCACAGCCTTTGACAGAAATGTTCACCAACTCCTTCTGTAAGGTAAGCTGTCACTGTTTTCTCATTAGTATCTGATTTAAGTATGACTACAATAATGATGTTGGGTTGTTAACATTTGAGGGGCTAGACTTTAGGTAACTAACTTCTTCCTAGGTGTAAGGTAGATAGTCCACATAGAGATGATTTGGGACCTAAAATATAACTTTTAATGTGCTTTAGGTTTCCATATTAGTAGCTGTTCACATCCTTTCACCTTCTTTTATATTTAATGATATGTCTTAGTTGCTTTTTAAGTCCTGTTTAGTCTCTGAGCATTTTTAGATTTCTGACATGGAATACAAGTTAAAAACAAAATTTTCCTGTTTACAAAGCAACTATGTAGAAGTAGATTCATTAGGAATTGAATCATCATTTTGAAGCAGATTTCATAAAATTTGACCATTGACAGGACTCTTTAAGACAGGGGAAGTTTCAGGGTCATTGTGCAAAAGCAATGCCAAAAGCCAAATTTTCTGATATCCCTGCTCTCAAGAACTGTTTATAATGGTCTCTGGTTTCTGGCCTTTTCAGGGAACATGGACCATAACATTGCCTGAAAAAAAATTTTTTTAAAGACAGTTTTATTTATTGAGTGATTGATTTGTAGAGAGACAGTATAAGCAGGGAGCAGTGAGGGGTAGAAGGAGAGGGAAAGAGAAAATCTTAAGTAGGCTCTACACCTAGTGCAGAGCCTGATGTGGGGCTCAATCTCACAACTCTGAGGTCATGACCTGAGCCGAAATCAAGAGTCTGACATCTTACCGACTGAGCCACCCACGCATCCCTTAAACTGTCTGAAAAATCTTAAGGTTACTGATTTTAGGGCCTTGGGGTGACCTCCCATGTGTTTTTTCATTACATTTTGGTGCCTCGTGAACTCCTTTTGTTATTCTAGTTCTGTATTCAAGCTTCGGTAGGGAACGAGGAACTCAGGGGAGAAGCCGAAGCATGTAGTGTATACTTCAGCCTGGCAGGGACATTGCTGATACTACCACGTTGGCTGCTTCTAGAACTTGTTGGAAGAGGTTCTGAGAATTGCAGTGAAGATTGCAAGTTGGCAGTATTATCTTCCATCTTTCTATACTTGGAAAAAAGAAAATGCGGTTATCAGATCAATACTAATTATACGACAAAGATGTAAAGAGATAGTGACATGTCTCTGTGCCCCCCATCAGAGAATTCCCCTTTGCTCTCCTTTGGTTGCTGTGATTGTCTGGGCTTCTGGCCTCCTTAGGGAACCCCACTGCAGTGGTTGGATATGCCCATGGTTGAAGCTGACTTTATTTAAGTCCTAGATGCCCAAGAGGCTTGTGCTTGAGACAACACTTGGATTTGCTCATTCCTTAGCTCCTGTCACTGTTCACCTCATACTAAAGAGATCAGAATTTTTTTTTTTTTTACTTCCCAGGAGGCTCAAATTGACTTTTGCGCTCTGTTTAAATAGGGCTCTGTTTTCTTTCTCTCTCACTGTTTCCCTTTGATTATATTTAATTGTAAACATTTTTTACTTACTATTTTTAAAATATAATTTCTTGGAATTGGCTGCATTGTGTATCTGCACAGTATTATTTGTGGTATTAATCCTTCATTATTCCTATTTAACAGCACCAACTTCATCACATACGTGTTTGTTAGGAGAGTACCTCAAAGAGAGTCTAAAACTTGCCTAAAGCAGCATCAAAATTGTTATAATTAAAGAAATTATGTCTCTATTTCACCATAAAAAAGAATGAGATCTTGCCATTTGCAACAGCATGGATGGAACTAGAGGGTATTATGCTAAGCGAAACAAGTCAGAGAAAGACAGATACCATATGATTTCACTCATATGTGGAATTTAAGAAACCATGCAAACAGCAAAGAGTAAAAAAAAAAAAAAGAGAGAGAGAGAGAGAGAGAAACCAAAAAACAGACTTCACTATAGAGAACAAACTGAGGGTTACCAAAGGGGTAGAAGGTGGGGGGGGAATGGGTGAAACAGGTGATGGGGATTAAAGAGGACACTTGCGGTGAGTACCAAGTAATGTATGGAATTATTGAATCATTATATTGTACACCTGAAACTAAAATAATACTGTATGTTAACTAACTGGAATTAAAAACTTCAGAAAAAAAGAAATTATTTGTCTAAGTGTCCTTGGTTGTTACGTTGATCATTTTAGTTTTAGGAGTTAAGTTTCTATACTAAATGGATTCATTCCTTTTATATAAGGTAGATAACCCTCATCCCTACATTATGGGCTGCTCAAATGTATTCAATGAATATGAGAATTAGTTTTCAAAGATATAGAACTGTGGCAATTTCATTAAAATAATTCAGAAGGATTTAGAAGGCAGAATGGATTAGAGTCCCTTTATCAATATGCCATTTTTTGTGACTTGAAAAAGCCACTTTTTCCCCATGCATTAACTGCCCAGGCTTATGTCATAGAAGAAACCCTGACAGCAAGTACTGCGGGGCAGTCCTGTGTCCTTGAACTACACTTACATCCTATGACCGTAGTCAGTTTTAAGTAGTGACCTCTAGTTACAAGGATTCCCGTTTCGACTCTATTTTTTATTCCATTTTATTCGGATACTTTATGCTTAGAAAAACTGATTAGTAGAGAAAGATTACAAAAAATAAGAACAACTCATGTACTTGATGAATGATTTTATACTTGTGAAAATTTGTGTGTAATTAGGGAAGTATATTTGAACGTTGGAGTTATCAAGTTCCTTGAAACTTTAGACAAGACAAAGAACCTGGTGGGTATATTCTAAATGTAGTACATAGGCACATTAGCTACAAATTATGTTTTCTTGAAAACTATAGTTTTACTCACGAACTTCAGAGTCAAGTGTAAAAGCAGCACAATTTTAAAAAGATCTTTCAAAAATGGAAAACTGCATTATGTTCCTGGTGCCACTCAAGATATTTCTGCTTGCGCCTTTGGTTTGAACCTTATGAATGCAAAGGAGGTTTGAGGATGGTAGTAGCTACTGAAAACAGGAAATTTACATTGTTTTTTTATTTTATGATGAAATTAATATGTGTCCACTGTTTTAAAAAATTTGGTCAACATGGAATGATATAAAGAAGAGACTGAAAATTTTACCTCCTTTTGTGTTAGACCTTTCCTGTCTTTGTTTTTTAGCCTGCGTGCATGTATATGTGTGTGTGCATGTATTTAAGTAATAGGATCATATTATTAGTGCTTCTTTTTGTAAACCGTGAATTTGACTTAGTGGGCTATCTCCTTAGATATTAAACATGTTTCAAGATTTTCACTAATATAAAAAAATCTCTTAATATATTTGTATTCCTATTCTTTGTATACTGGTTATCTATTTATTTTACCAGAATTTAATAGAATTTATTAGAAATTTCAGAAAAAAAATCTTCACAACTATACCTAATACCTAATTTGGATAACAAAATATCCTGTTTTTATTTTTAAATATAATGAATTTATTTTCAGCAGCATGTTCATTTAAAACAACAAAGCATTTCCATTCACTAAAAATGTATTTGTCAATAAAATACGCAATAAACTTGTAGCATAAATGTAAATAGTCAAGTTATCTCCATTACCCATAGTATAATTTACCTTTATTTTATGGTTATAGTATTTTAAGTATATTGGTTACTTATATTTGTTCTGCATGAAGTAGGATTTTTTGATCTAGGAAAAGCAAATAAAAAACTTTGATTCACAGTAGCCCATTATCTTCTAGAGAAATTCTACATAGTCATTTTTCTAATAAAGTTATGTGAGAGGACTATTTGCCTATTTCTTTCTAATCTTTTTATTTACAAGTTAAATTTCATCACATGTAATTGCAGATGAGTTACTGTAATGCAGGTTATTCATTATTATTTATGGTTCTGTGGGATGGCTCTTTTTTATGTAGCTAAATGGAAATACATTGATTTTTATTTAATTTCAGAATGACGTTTTGCCTCTCTCAAACTCAGTGCCTGAAGATGTGGGAAAAGCTGACCAATTAAAAGATGAAGGTGAGGATTTCATAAAAAAATTACTTATTTAGTAAAACTTTCTGAAACTCTGGAGAAAATGACTCTGTCAGTTGATAAGATTCTGGTTTACACTGCCAAGCCTGGATTGTCATAAGACCACATGGTATTTGTGAAACAGAAATAAATGTGATAGGGAAAAAACCTAGAAACATAGAATGGCTTGTGAGCAATATAGTTGTGTCTTGTTCCAAGAGAAGCAGATCTGTCGTGAATAAGACCTGGAAAACAAGTCACTTAAAGGGAGATTACTTATAACTGAATTTGCTATGTGTACTCCAGGATACCAAATTCTTTTTTATGTTTAAAGAGATGAAAATAATTTTCAGTATTATTTTAACTCTTGTATATATTTACTGTTTTCGAATTCTTTGAAATTTGTTAATGCGTGTATATGGCACGTAAGTATTAGCTAGCACATTAGTTACTATTACTACATCTTCTTTTTTTTTTTTTAAAGATTTTATTTATTTATTTGTCAGAGAGAGAGAGAGGGAGAGAGAGCAAGCACAGGCAGACAGAACGGCAGGCAGAGGCAGAGGGAGAAGCAGGCTCCCTGATGAGCAAGGAGCCCGATGTGGGACTCGATCCCAGGACGCTGGGATCATGACCTGAGCCGAAGGCAGCTGCTTAACCAACTGAGCCACCCAGGCGTCCCATTACTACATCTTCTAATAGTGGCTCTTGAAGCATTCTTGGTACTAATAAATAAGTCACTGTTGAGGATCTGTGTTCAATTTTTCTATCATGTCATTTATGTTAAGCTATAGAGGAGAGTCAGGTCAGGCATACAAGATTTGTACTAAGAAGCTGGAGGGAAGTTTTGATATTAGCAGTGAATGAGAACCAAGAAATTCCATGTCCTATAGGCAGAGAGTTTTAGGGATTATGCCATGTTCTGAAGCTATACAATATTGGTTCAGAACCATTTTTCTGGACTTTTCCTTACACCGAAAAAAGGATGTTTACTTATAAAAAACCCAAAAAACCAAAAAACCCAACAGTTGATGTCTAAAATGGCAGATATGGGAGAGAGTTTTTCCTATTCCTTGGGCCTTATCTTCTCTATTAAATTTATAAATACATACATATATCATTGTTTTTAATGGCCACATAGTGTTCCATGGTACTGTAAGACCATGATTTACTTACCTAGATGGATAATTTTTAATCCTAAATAACATTATCATAATGTCTTTGTTTGCATTTTTACTACTGTGATTATTGTCGTAGGATTACATTATAAAGTTCTGTATTTCCAACAAATACACAGCTTTCGATTTTCCATTTCCTATTTTCTCTAAGAAAGGATAGTACTACAGTGACTTAAAATTTTAGAATGATGTCTTTCATAGATTACATGGAAAAGTAAGCAACAACCAAGGGCCACCTGGGTGGCTCAGTCAGTTAAGCCTTTGGCTCAGATCATGATCCTGGGGTCCTGAGAGTAAGCTCCATGTCAGGTTCCCTGCTCAGTGGAGAGTCTGCTTGTACCTTCCCCCCTGCAGGGCCCCCTGCCCCTGCTCATGCTCTCTCTCTCTCTCTCAAATAAATAAATAAAATCTTTAATAAAAAATTAAGCAACAGTAAAAAAATTAAGCAACAACCAGAGCCTTGTTGTCATTTGAGTCAAGAGTACTCCCCCACAAGGATTTGAATTTAGGCTATCCAGATAGAAATGCATTTTCCATATATTTAGTTTCTAATTGAAATAATTTAACCTGTTGTTTTTTTTTTTTCTTGCTCAGAGTTTTGTAGTGTCTGAGATCAATGAGGATGATATTGAATAGATAGCAAATTGAAATTTAATTTTTGTCCATCATGTTTACTCCCTCTGCAGGAGATTGTGTTCCCCATACAGTTTGCTATGATGTAGTGAATGTTGGTAAGAGGAGGATTAGGAGTCATTTACTGTTCCAGCATGGGTAACTGAACTACTCTTGCTTTCGCCTTTAACCAAAAGCTTTTATTCTTTGTTTTCCTTAAGACATATCATATCTAAGACACATTACACACAAAGTTAAAGCAATTTTATTTTATTTTATTTTATTGAGACAGTGTACCGGGGGGAGGGGGAGGGAAAGGAGGGAGGTGAGAAGGAGGTGAGAGGGAAGGGCAGAGGGAGAGAGAGAATCTCAAGCAGACTCCACACCCAGTGCAGAGCCCCACAAGGCCATTGTAGATTGTCAAGCATAAGGTTATTCCGGGCTGTGTGTTATACTTACCTGTGTTAGTCAAGGCTTCTAGTCAGCTACCTTCCTGAAAGATTGCTTTCAAATATTTTTGTGTTTGGTTTCTGAAAAGCTGCAATAAGCTCAGAAAAAACCACGATGGTTTCATTTCTGTCATTTCCTCACACATCACAAAAGTCTAGGCATATCTTACAGGTCATCTTGATAATTAAAGGAGACAATTTTATAGGAGAGGACCACAAAAGCATAAATTGCTATAAAATGTTCATTTATATTTATCTTTACAAATTTCTTCATCTGTGTCCTGAATATTTGTACGTTAGATGTTTCGTAACTTTAGGCTTATTGTTACTATACATAAATGTATGTATACATATAGTATGTAGACATTTGATGTGGTGGTGGTTTACAGGAAAAGACATACAATAGATTTTAATAATGTTAATAATAATGATATTAACAGTGCCACCCTACTAGTGAATGATCTGTCACAACTGCTAACTCAGGAAAGAATGAGTGAGTCCTGGTGCTGTTGGGGCCAGCTGCTCTGTCCTTGGGAACCCCAAAGGGACTGGACAGTCAGAGGGACAGCTTCTGGCTGCTTTTGCCAACACTGTCACGAACAAACTCAGATACACTCTTGCGGGAGTAGCCAATAACTCAAGAGAGGAGGGTTTGGAAAAGAGAAAGGTGGAATTTATTTCTGGTACCGGCTGCCGAGGGAGGTGGCAGCTCAAGCCTTAACAACCCACTTATCTGCCTGCAAGGTGGACTCCTGGAGTTTTGCAGGGAGAGGTTTAGGGGAGTAGGTGCCAGAGAGCAGGCAGGGAGCGCATGATCACGGCTGCAGATTAGTATGTTTTCAGCATGTGATCATGGACAGGGATGGGTACCTATGGTGTGTGGTCTTCTAGGCATTCTGTTACTATCAGTGCTTTTCTGGCCTGGCAGTGGGAATGTTCTGGTCATTGCCCAACACCTTCATCGTTGCCTCAAGATAATGTGGTAGGAAATAAGCACAGTGGATTTCAGTTAGAGCATGAGTTAAGTGGTCGTGTCTATTTCTGGTTTTAACTTTTGGGGTCACTGTGGTGCCAGAGGACTCCCTAAGAACCCAAGATGAAAAGGCCCAAGAGCAAAAAGAAAATCCACATAACCCAGAAAATTCCTTTGCACAGGAGAAACAAACCTATTTAAGTACCTAGGCTCATGTAGTTAATATTATCTTGCTCTGTCACAAAAACTATGTAATCCTCTTAGCTTCCTTAGAGGTTTTATAGTTGTTACTTTTGGGGGGTGGGGATCTAAATTAATTTTTTTTTAAACGCTTTATTGAGGGTTACCTTGGTGGCACAGTTGGTTGAGCATCTGAATCTTTGTTTTGGCTCAGGTCATGATCTTAGGGTCTTGGGATCAAGCCCTGCCTTAGCTCTGCTCTCAGAGGGGGGAGTCTGCTTGAGATTCTCTCTCCCTCTGTGTGTCCCTCCTTCCACTTGCTCTTTCTCTATCTAAAATAAATAAATCTAAAAAAAAAAAAAACCAAAACCCACCAGCTTTATTGAGCTAGAATTTGCATACCATACAGTTTACTCCTTTAAAGTGTACAGATTTGGGCGCCTGGGTGGCTCAGTCAGTTAAGCGACTGCCTTCAGCTCAGGTCATGATCC
Organism: Enhydra lutris kenyoni; assembly: GCF_002288905.1. Taxonomy (NCBI): domain Eukaryota; kingdom Metazoa; phylum Chordata; class Mammalia; order Carnivora; family Mustelidae; genus Enhydra; species Enhydra lutris. The sequence continues at coordinate 15,512,197 of NW_019154134.1, read as the reverse complement.
CGGAGTCCTGGGATAGAGTCCCGCATCGGGCTCCCAACTCCACGGGGAGTCTGCTTCTCCCTCTCACCTTCTCCTTGCTCATGCTCTCTCTCACTGTCTCTCTCTCAAATAAATAAATAAAATCTTTAAAATAAATAAATAAAGTGTACAGATTCATTGGTTTTGTAGTATAGTCGTGGAGCTGTGCAACCATTACCACAATTATAGAACATTTTTATTACCCTAGAAAGAAACCATGTAGCTATTAGTGGAATCACTGTTTTTGTTTGTGTTTGTTTTTTTAAGAGAGTGCATGTGTACCTGTGTAGGTGTGAGTTGGGGCAGAGGGAGAGCGAGAGAGAAAATTCTAAGCAGTCACCATGCTCAGTGCAGAGCCCCCACACCCTGAGATCATGACCTGAGTGGAGACTGAGTCAGATGTCTAGCCAATTGAGCCACCCAGGTGTCTCTAGTAGTCACTCCTTAGATGCATTCCTGATTCTTAATGTGCAGTAACTTTTCACATGATTTTATGTATTTATGTATTTGAGATGTGGGGAGGGGCAGAGAGAATTTTAGGCATTGAGCCTGATGCAGGGGCTCGATTTCAATCTCCATCTCACAGCCTGAGATAGTGACCTGAGCCAAAATCAAGAGTCAGACTTAACAGATGGAGCCTCCCAGATGCCCCACTTTTGCATGATTTTAGATGCTTTTGTCTACCTGCGTTTCCTTTAATCTTCCTATTCCTGTTCCTTGTAAAGTTGTACTGTCCTCCTCCTATGAAGTAGCTAATGATCTGTTAAAAGACCAAGCTAATAGGAGAACTTCTGGTTTATTGGAATTTGGAAGGAATAATACAGACCTTTGTGATGTAAATCTTTCCTCTTAACCAGTGTTTTAAAATTTAGATTTTGGACAGTGGTTATTAATCAGTGAGCAGGACACATTCCATTTCAGGAAATACAGAAGATAGCCCCAGGAAATCCCTTATTTTACTGGCTAGTTGTTACCCCAGCTAAATTATTTCCAGATGTATCCGCAGAGGCCCTTCTTGAAAATTAGTACCTGTGGGGTAGCCCTGGTACCTGAAATTCTGTCTTTGTAGAAATTCATGTCCACCTATCCCCTTTTAAAAATTTATCTCTAGAAAGGGTAGTGCATAAAAATATTATCTGCCAATAACATATTAACACGATTAATTTTACCAGTTTACCCACACAGCAGAGTTCTGAGGGCTTGACTGTTTAGCAGGTGTGTGTTTTGACAGGGAGGACTGGAAGAGGGATCCAGATTGAGATGATGATTGAGAAGGGTGTTGTATCTGGAATGGGGTGGGCAGCTCTAAAAAGAAGAGAGATGAAGATAAGGAAGGTAAGAAGAGATTAGATTTCACCTAGATGTTCATAATTATTGCATTAACTCACGGAAGCCTAGATTTCATAAGGTATGCAAACATTAATTGTTTTACGACTTTGCATTGTTAGGATCATTCAAACACACTGATGACTGAGGAGTATGAACTGTATAGTACAATATAACTTTTATCTCTTAGTGCCATTGAAAAAACATGTTGAGGGGGCGTCTGTTGGCTCAGTTGGTAGAACATACCGCTTTTTTTTTTTTTTAAGATTTTATTTATTTGATTGAGATAGAGAGAGAGTTATCACAAGTAGGCAGAGAGGCAGGCAGAGAGAGAATGGGAAGCAGGCTCCCCGCTGAGTAGAGATGCAGGGGCTCAATCCCAGGAACCTGAGATCATAACCTGGCTGAAGGCAGAGGCTTAACGCACTGAGTCACCCAGGTGCCCCAGACATGTGGCTCTTGATCTTGGGAGCCTGAGTTTTCAAGTCCCACATCGTGGGTAGAGTTTACTTAAAAAATAAAAACAAGAAAAATCATCTTGTTGACCTTCATATTATTGTAGTTTCTGTGATTCAGATTTGTCTTTCAGACTTTCTATTTTTTGTGTATATTGTAGTTACTGTACATACTGATTATTTCAGGCAATAACCACATGAAAGAGGAAAATTATGCTGCCGCCGTGGATTGTTACACACAGGCAATAGATCTGGATCCAAATAATGCGGTTTATTATTGCAACAGGTAAACTAGCACTATTGTGGCAGGCTTGAAGTTCTTAAACTGTCATTTACATTAATAGCTCTGAAGGAGAACTGTAAAGTTCATTTTGAAAATTTTGAAAGTTCAGAAATGTATAAAGAAGGAAAAATAAAACCTCATAAAATTACCACTTAGAGCTAATCACTGTTACTCACCTTTGGCATATTTTGTTTAATGTGAGTATAATCAATTTCCAATTCATTGGTATTCAGTAGCCATGTCATAAACATGTCCTTAATTTGTTGAAACTCTTCATAAACACTATATAAATGTATATAAATCAATCTATTTTTACCTCTTCATTTTTTTCATATTTCCAGTACCTATCATTGTGGCTGGCAAAAAGCACTCTTTTTTTTTATATAAATGGATAAGTGTACCTTAATTTATTTTATTTTATTATTATTTTTTTAATGTACCTTAATTTTACATAAATGCTGACCTACTGGACAACTTTGAGGTTGTTCATTTTTCTTCAGTGTGATGAAGCTGTAGTGAACAACTTTATTGCTCAAATTATTTCCTGAAATTTAGGTATTCTGGACTTTGGATTTTATCCTTGGACCTGCTTTCATTTGGTTTAAGAGGAACTGGTTAAAAAAATATTGTTGATGCTAATTGCAAATTTGTTCAGATTTCTTTGAAAAATTTTGCAAGCTGATTTCCTTCCCTAGGAGTGTATAAGTGTATATGTTTTTGCCATATCCTTTTCAGCACTAAGTACCTGAGTTATCGTTTATTGTTGTTAATTTAATATTACTTTTATTTTAATAGTAATTGTTTGAATTTATATTTACTTACTGGTGAGGTTGGACATTTTTCAGATGTTGGGCATTTGTGGGTTTTTTTCTTTAAATTCTCTTTGTACCTGTGCCAGGCTTTAGCCTGTTTGACCTCATAGTTCTTTTTTCCCTTTTCTGCCCTTTTTGACAGAGGGTCTGACCTTTATAGGTTGCATTTCCCAGGCTCCTTTGTCACCTCGGTGTTGTCTGGGTTCAGCCACAGAAGGTACTGGCAGGAGATTGGAGGGTAGAGGAGGAGAGAAGTTGGGGTATTCCTTCCCCTCTTTTTACAACAGGGTGTTTATCTAGCAGGGGCTGCTTCCCATTCTTATCTCCAGACCCCACCCAACACACCTGCTATGGGTCCAGCTTTTGGCAGGTGATGTTGGGTTTTGGACTCTGCACTTTGTCCTCTGTCTTAGGGATGGTAATGGCTTCCTCTTGTTCCTCATCTCTGGGTTGCTGCACAACGATGCCTATTGGCATCTCAGCTCTTCTGTTAACTATGTAGTGAATTCCCTGAGCTAAATTAATCTGTTTTATATGTTAAAGTTCCAATAGTACTTCTGCAGTGATAGAAATGTTCTGTTTCTGCCTTCTTCAATACAGTAACCACTAGCCAGAGTAGCTTTTGACCATTTGCAGTGTAGCTAGTGCAATTGAGAAAGTAAATTTTTAGTGTTTAATCAATTGAAGAGCAATTTAAATTAATTGAATTGCAATAGCCACATGTAGCTTGTGGCTGCTGTCCTGTATGGCATAGCTGTATATTAAAGATATAATCCATTTGTCCTAATTGCACAGCTTTTTGTTTACCTTTTGATGTTTTTATATGTAAAACTTTTAAGTATTGGTGTAAGCAAGTTTGTTTTTCCTTTCTTTTGAATATTCTTCTGATGCTTTTAATCTTAAAGCTCTCCCCATTTGTGGACTTGACAAAAACTTTTCTTATTTTTCCTTCACATTTATTTATTTATTTAAAAGATTTTATTTATTTATTTATTTATTTATTTGACAGAGAGAGAGAGAGAGAGAGAGACAGTGAGAGAGGGAACACAAGCAGGAGCAGGTGGGAGAGAGAGAAGCAGGTATCCCTCTGAGCAGGGAGCCCGATGCAGGGCTCTATCCCAGGACCCTGGGACTGTCACCGGACCTGAAGGCAGACACCTAATGACTGAGCCACCCAGGTGGCCCTTTCCCTTCACATTTAAATTTTCTCATTGCAAGTGTGTTCTGGTGAATGTTATCTGGAACTTTTCATGACAGAATATAAAAATTGCCTTATATAGTAAGTTCTTAAATTTGGGAGAGATTATCTTTCATTGAGTTACCATATCATGTTTATGGTATTCATACCCTTGTGAGGTCATCCCTTCTCCCTTGCCTTTTCTTTTCTTTTTTTTTTTTTTTTTTAAAGATTTTATTTATTTATTTGATAGAGACCACAAGTAGTCAGAGAGGCAGGCAGAGAGAGGAGGAAGCAGGCTCCCCGCCGAGCAGAGAGCCCGACGCGGGGCTCGATCCCAGGACCCTGGGATCGTGACCTGAGCCGAAGGCAGAGGCCCTAACCCACTGAGCCACCCAGGCGCCCCTTCTTTTCTTTTTTTAAAAATTATTTTGTATTAATATATAATGTATTACTTGTACCCCTTGGTACAGGTCTGTCAATCATCAGTCTTAGACAATTCACAGCACTCATCATCTGCACATACCCTCCCCAATGTCCATGACTCAGCCACCCTCTCCCCCGCCTTTTCTTTAGAAAAATCTTCCTTGTGTTGACACTGAATTTGTTTTCCCAAAACCCCTGTAGCTAATCTCAGTTGACAGTTCTTATTTTTATTCTTGAGGGCAATTACAGAATGATCCTTCTTTTTCATAATAGTACCTTACACTTTGAAGTTTGTTACCCTGTTCACTTGAGTTCTTTTCTCCACATTATATGTTCGCAGCTTCTTCAGTTACACCTCGGATAATACAGTTTTATGTTCTGCACTTTTGCTCTAAATTTGTTCAAGTTTACCTGTATGTGTAGTTCCCAGGAATTTACATGGAATTTCTGGAATTTGTGTAACCACAACAGTCTCATAGGGCTCTCATTTAACCTACTTCTAGATAACATAGTTATATATTTGCATTTTGTAGCATTATTTATTAAATTCATATTTTGCTTTTGGCTTATTAAAGTGTCTCTGTTTCACACATTCTCTTTATTTTGTCATTCAATCGTATTTTCATTTGATAAATTCTTGCCAAACACCTGCTGTGTACCAGTGCTGTCACTGGAGGTATAGTTGGTTTTCTGTACTCAAATGCAGAATCTTTTATTTTATCCCTATAGACTTTTATCTTGTTATAGACTCTTATATGTATGACCCTTAGTCTTTTTGGATAATTTGTAAAGTAATGTATTTGCTTTTGCTCCTAGTTTCATGTCATCCATAAACTTAAGAATGCCATATATTATATTATGTCAGTTACGAAGTCAACTAAGAGAGAAATCACAGGGAAGTGGTTAAGAGCAGGGGTTCTGACCCAGACTCTTTTGAATTCTGATTTCTGGCTCTGACACTTACTAAGTATGTGACCTTGAGCAAATTACCTAACATATGCATGCCTTAGTTTCCCCATTAGCAAAATATGGATAATAGTATCTACCCCATAGGACTTTTGTAGAGATTAAATAGTTAATACATATGAAGTACTAGGAAGCTGTCTAGTAAAGAGTGTTTTACACAACAGTATTATTATTGTGTAATAATACTATATAATTGTATGTTATAATTATATATCATTAATTATATACTATATTAACTAAATGTTATTTATTATATCATTAATTCTGTTATATATTTAATATTATCATTATTATTTATACAATCTGAGGTTTTTTGCTTTGATCAGAATTTGAAGAAAGACCCAAATTTATTGGAGTCCAAATATGTTGTCAGTTGTCTTTCTCTGTCTTTCTCTGATTTACTAGTCTGGTAGTAGGCCTGTTAAAATAAGAAAGGAAATGATGTTAGACAGGAGTTGCTCTGAATGGATCTATGTCATTTATCTTCTTTTTTTGGGTAGGGAGAAGGTCCTCTTAAATTTTTTGAAAGACTTTGAACTTGAAAGAAGTTTACAGTAAATACTTTTATATCCAGCCACACCAAGATTTTTGCCTTTAATATTTTACTACATTTGCTGTGTCACATGTTTTTTTACCGATTTGTACACCCTCTGTTCATTAGTCTGTCTTATTTTTGATGCATTTCAAGGTAAATTGCACCCATCAGTACACTGTCCCCCTAAATACTTCATCATGCATGTCATTAATAGAGTTCTGTATTTTGCATTTTTTTCCTTTGAGGTAAAATATACAAGTCATAACATACACAAATCTTAACTGCACTTTGCCTGAGTTTTGACAAATGCATACAGTTGTGTAACACAAAACCCCCATCAAGCTACTGAAAATTATGCATGCCCCTTCAGAGTCAGTTGCCTAAAACACCAGAGGCAGCCACTGTTCTGTTTTGTTTTATTTACCTACTACAGATTAGATTTGTTTTTTTGAGAGTTCCACATAAAAGAAATTGTACCATATATACTTTTAGGTGTGTGACTGTTTTTGCTTAGGTTGATGGTTTTGAGATTCATTGTGTTGTTGCTTGTCTTATTGGTTCTTGTTTTTAATTGCTCAGGCATCCTCTACTGTTGGCATGTACACAGTTCACTGAGATGTTTTCCTATTTATGGTCATCTGAGTGCTTTTGGTGTTTTGTTTGTTTTGTATTTTGTCCAGAATTTGTAGTTATTATTTGTGGAAGATCCTTATGGATCCGAAAGGAGGTTAGTTGTCCATACTAGAAATCTACATTTCCTTTACCAAAAAATCCCTTTATTAATGTGTCCTAATAATCTAGCCCAGAAAAATTAAAAACCCATATACTTTGTGCAAAATGAACTTTGCAAGCTGTGTGTTTTATTGTCTGTCATCAGATGACAGAGATATGTTTTAATTTATATGTTTTAATTTAATTTATGTTTTAATTTAACATGAAAATTTTTAATTTAACATGAAATATTTGAAAAAAAAATTAATAGTGTCACTAAATGTTATGAACAGATATAGATGTTATCAGAAAATTGCTTGTTTATAGACCACAGTAAGCCATACACTTTTAACTGTGAATATGGTAAATTGGAGCCTAAATAAATCATTTACTTCAAATGAGATTAGGGTTCATGAATAGTCTTATGTTTACTAGTACTGGATTAAAAGAGATTCTTGTGCTTGCTTTTCATGTAGCTGTCATTAAGTTGAAATCAATAATCATGCTCATCTTTTTCATTTAAATAGTAATTTTTTCCCCTGAGGAGTTCAGTAATAGAGCAAGCAATTTAGTATTAAATAATTAGAAAACTTTATTTGTATATTTAATACAAATATTGACAAAAGGTTAAAAAAATTTTAGACCCCAGTAAAGTTGTAGATATCTCAATAGTTTTGCCAGCTACTTCTTGCATTTTTCTTAGCCAGCTGGCTGCCAAGAATTAGAAGCCCGGAATAGTAGATCTAAATATTTCTTTGGATATTCATTTTCACAGTTTTATGCCTATTCAAAATATTGTTCATATATTAAACTTGCTAGCATGAACTGTAGCTTTCTTTTTATAGAAGTGACTTTCTTATATGTTAGAAAATAATCACTTGGCATATTTCTTAACCATGAGACTTTCTCGTCTAGTTTATCTTCTGTTTTAGCTTTTAGGATCCTAAGGATGCTTTAGGTTCCACTTAGGTACCAGGAGAACCTGAGTCCCTTCTTGAAAACCCATTATTTATTTTTGCTTTTTTTCTCTACTCCCAGCACTCACTGATCATGATATATAACATTTATGTCAGTTTATCATATGTTGTGCCTTATTTTATTTTCACACTTGTTTTATTTCTTCAGAAGAAAGGCAGAGATTGAAGCTTGTATATTTTTGTATCTCTTATAGTACCTAGCACGGTTCCTCATAGAACTTCAGCCAATTTTTGTTGGATGCATGGAGGACTATAGAAGAACTGTAAGAAATTTCCAGTGATATTGAAGCGACGACACTCACTTTAACACTTGTATACATAAAACAACAAATGATTGAATACAGGTCTAAAACATTTCCAAGTACTTTATAATATGAAATGATATTTTATATTAAGCTAGCAAACTTTCTGTGTCTTCTATCCCTAAATGGTACTCTTACTTCTTTTGTACAACCTCATTGCTGAGGTTTACCCGTAAACGTCTATTTCTGGAGTGGATGGATGGTTGAATGACTGAGACAATAAATGGAATTAAAGGTGTATAGGAGAGAGTCAGAGCATGATGGAGATAATTTGTCCAGAGGCCTCTCAGGTGATGAGGAATTGGAGATGGATCTAGATTTTATGGACAGGTAGAACTTAGATGGAGGATGGGGGAAGGTATTTTAAGTTGGAGAACATAGTTTAAAAGGCATGATTAGGGATGTTAGTAACAATGTGAGCTCTGAGAAAGACTGAAACAGAGACCACACTGTTTTTCCCTTTGTTTTCCTCCACCTCCATAAACAGTATGTAGTTGTTAGGCTCACTTGGATTTGAACTTGGTTCGTGGAATTTGGAGTTTGAATTTCAGGTCAGCTGTGTATTAGCTCCGTGATCTTGGGCAGCCGCTTAACCTTTCGAGCTTCAGTTTCTTCACCTGTAAAATAGAGATAATACTAACCAGGTCATAGGGTAATTGTGAGGAGTGATAATATATATAAAGCACCTAGCATAGTTCTAGGCTTTCAATATTTGTTTCTTTCAAAAACAGTGTAATTACCAGTTATAGAAATGGGTTTTTGCTCTAACTTATTTATGCATGACCTATGGTATGGGAGATGTAAGTTATCCGTGATTTTTCTTTCTGCCTTGTCTTCTATAAAAATAAAACACAGGTTATATTCATGCTCTTGTTCTAACAGGATAAAGAAGGCGAGGGTGTCAGAAAACATGGTGACTCTGACTGTATTGTTCTATTGGAATTTCATTAGTTATGCCCTGATAACCAGACAGCAGGGGCAGAGAGAGAGGCCACATTGATATTCAGTTCAGACACTGACGTGTTTGGCTTCATCTCACAGAAGATTTTAATATAGCCCAAATTCTCTTCCCTTTCCAGGCCTTAGAAGTTCAGGTGCCTGCTCTATTTTGAAAGATCCTAGCTTGCAGTTTGTGATCTAAAGCTAAAGCTATCGGGCACCTGGGTGGCTCAGTCAGCTAAGCGTCTGAGGTTGGCTCAGGTCATGATCCCAGGGTCCTGGGATCCAGCCCCGCATCGGGCTCCCTGATCAGTGGGGGGCCTGCTTCTCCCTTTCCCTGCTGCTCCCCCTGCTTATGTGCTCTCTCTCTCTCTCTCTCTCTCTCTGTCAAATAAATAAATACATAAATAAAATCTTAAAAAAAAAAAAGAAGCTAAAACTATCAAGAATGAAACATAGTCATCCTCTTCCCTTCTGCCCCCTCTTTCTGGGTCTGATTCTCCCTGCCTTATTCCTTTTCTTTTTATCAGTATCTGAAGTGAGAGTCAGGGTGTCTTCTGCTCAGTTTACCTTTTCGGTATATCTCCCAACAGCTCATTCGTTCCCTCCTCCATTTCTATCACTACTCCTTTAGTCCAGGTTCTTAAGTTTTGCTAAACTAGTGCTACAGTAACTTGGTTTGGTTTCCACTGTCCACTTGCACTCCCTACTCCAGTCTTCTGACAAAAGGGTCTTTCTAAAATGTGCAATTAATCATCTAATTTTTGCTTTCTTCTTGCTAGACCCAAATACCTATATGATCATATTTAAACTCCTCAGCATGATGCATAAGATCTTTTATAATTATGCATTTAAAAAATATTTGGCTGTTTTTGTTAGCCATTCATTTTTAAAAATAGATTATTTATTTGAGAAAGAGAGAGAGAGAAGACACGAGTGGGGGAAGGGTTGAAGGATGGGGAAAAGCAGGCTCCTCGCTGAGCAGGATTCCTGATGTGTGGTGATTGCAGGATCCTGGGATCATGACCTGAACCAAAGACAGACACTTAATCGACTGAGCTACCCAGGCATCCCATCATTTTCCTTTTTAAAATTTCATTATTTTCACTGTTCTTCCTACTCCATTGTTCTTTCTATTCTATGCATATGGAATGTGAAATTTGCTGACATGCTGACATGTTGAGACGCCTCTCCATGCTTTTATGTGCGCTGCCTAGAATGCTTTCTACCTTATTTAACTGGTCAGCGGCCAGCCATCCTTCAAGACCCTGCTAGTGTTGCTTTTGGAAAGATTTTCTAAATTTTTTTTCTTCCCAATCTCCTGTCCATGCTCTGCACACTTCTCCACCATGTCCTATGGAATGGTGCTGTCCAGATGGTAGGTCCTAGCCACATGCGGCTGGTCAAACGTAAGTTAAACTTAATAAAATAAAAAATTCCATCCCTCAGTTGCACTACCATATTACACGCACTGTTTAGCCACATGTGGGCAAGGGGCTACTGTATTGGATAGCACAAAAAAAGAAGTTACTTATCACAGAAAAGTCTATTAGCTCCTGCAGGGTTAACTATACTTTTCTCATGTTGCCTCTCCCTTTGATGCTTTGTTGATACTTCTTTTGATTCCACTGTTGCACTTATACTATTATTTATTTACATGTGTTTTTCTCTATTAGTGAAAGATTGGAGAGCAGAGATATAGCCTCTTCATCTATGTGTCTTTGGCTTGGATTTCAGGGTTTAGCATATTATAGTTTTCAACAAAAGTTTGAGTTGAATTGATGTAGTGAATTTTAGAAGGGAATTGCCTCCACTTGAAAGACTTCTAATACTGAAACAGTTGTATGTCAGCATGTTTTATAAATATATACATAGATATGTATTATAAATAATATAGTAAGTTTATTATATAATATATATTTAGGAAAATAAATTTAAAGCTATTTAAAAAGCATTTCAACTTACTGAAAGAGTAATACATGAACATCTTTATATGCTTATTATAGAGTCGAAAATAGCTAACATTTGCCATGTTTACTTCCTCTTTCTTTCTCTCTTTCTGTCTCTGTGGGGGTGTGTGAGTATGTGTATTAAGTTTTCTTGCTGGTCCTAAATCCTTCAGTTATATCTCCTAAGAATGAGAATATATTCTGCCTAATTATCATGCCATTCACCTGTAGGAAAATTAGTGTTAATATTGACATTTCTTCATTTGTCCCTAGAATACCTTCAATAACTCTGTCTTTGACCCAGAAGCCAATCAGTGTTTGTGTATTGCATTTTGAGATGTTACTTTTGTCTCTTAATCCAGAATATATTACTGGTTCTTTATTTTTATTTTTTTATGAAATAGACATTTTTGAAGAGTTCAGACCAGTGATTTTATAGCATGTGCCATAATCTGGCTTTGTGTAATTGCTTCCTCATTATAATTTTAGGTTAAAGTGTGGTATGAAGCCCACATAAATAATTTTGTGTGCCATTTATTACATTATAGCAGGAGGCACATAATTTCTAACTGTCCATTAGTGATGATTCTAAGTTTGATATCTTAGGGTGGTGGCCGTCATATCTATTATTCCTTTCATAATTAAAATTAAACCTTATCTGTAGGGCCAGATCATGTGAATATCCCATTCCCCAGCAATCTTTTACTCAATGTTTTACCATCTGTTTATGATCTTTCTTGGAATCATTAAAACACTGATGGTTACAAAATGGTGATTATCTGATTTTATCATTTCTTTTACATGTATTTTCTCACATATTTCTGTAAAGAAGAGCTTTCTTTCTACTCCTCTCTTTTCCACTTTCCTCCTCCTTCCGTCTATCCCAACTTTCTTGAGTATCATCATGGACTAATGAATTTTTAAAATCGCTATTAAATATGTTATAATTGCCATAATTTTATTTTTGGCACTTTAACTTATCCCATATTTGGCCAGTGGGAGCCCCTTTAAACTGGCTATGGTGTCCTTTTATATAACTTTGTTTTAAACATTTTCTTGCTTCCTGAGACAACAAGGTATTCCACATTTGCCTTGTACATTCTTTGCCCTAGACCTGAGCTCAGCTATTTCTACAAGTAGCCCCTATTCCTGTTAGTGGAAAATAGTATTTAGAAACCAAGTTCTGGTCACAAGACGTGATCATTGCTACTGAAGTGTTATTGCTTCTTCAGTGAACAGAGCTAGGGAATATAACTTTTGAAGAATCTTTGGTTTATACAGATACATTCAATTTGCATCCCATTGTCACAGAAATCTCCCTGACCTTTCCCCATTTTATGTGGATTTCTTTTCTTCTGCAGTGAAAATCCTGCTTTCAAACAGCACCAGTATATTTAATTAGGTCTACCCTTCAATATTCTTCAGTTGATAGTACAATACTAATATTATACCTCTAGCAAGCCTACTAAGTAAACTTCACAGTTTCTTTTCTCCTTAGAGTCCATCTGATTTAAGATATATACTTAGAATACTACTTGAAAGTTACTTGATTTCTTTTTGATCTATAGTTAGCATCATTTTTCTGTTTGACTCAGTTGCAAGGTTTGCTTTTTCATCCTTTTTGAAGTCTTATTCCCATTTTTATCCCATCTACCCCATGCCCACCCATCCTCTATGAGAGTGAGAATTTTCATATAAGTTTGATTTCTGAACCATGTAAATATTTTCCATAAAAGTAAACAAACAGGATGGTCAGTAATAATGACTCTGTCCTCAACTATGCTTTTTGCTTCATGTCTGATATTTGTGTTCCTACATCAACTATTTTTGCTTGGTTTTCAATTGGCCTGATTTTCTTTTTCTATCCCTTTCTTTAACCTGTGTGTGATTATGTTCTGGTGAAATGTATACAATTTGAGAAACTGATTTTTATCTAGGTTACTTTGTAGGTGCTTTTATGCTTGAATTGTTTTTCTGCAATGATATTCTTTGGTTCCCTCTGTCTTCCCTGCTCTTTTTTTTTTTTTTTTTTTTTGCCTTCTATGGTATTGATTGAGTTATTTTTACTTCATTTTTTTCTTTCTAATTATTTGGAAGTGATACATTCTAAGTGCCTTCTTTTAATGGTCATTTTTTAAAAAGGATTTTATTTATTCATTTGACAGAAATCACAAGTAGGCAGAGAAGCAGGCAGAGAGAGAGGGGGAAGCAGGCTCCCCGCTGAGCAGAGAGTCCGATGTGGAGCCTGATCCCTGGGGCCTGATCCCAGGACCCTGATACCATGACCTGAGCCGAAGGTAGAGGCTTAACCCACTGAGCCACCCAGCCACCCTTAATGGTCATTTTTAATGTCCATCCTTCTCATGCTGGTTAGTTTGTGTTGAATGTTCAATCAAATAAACCCATTGCTCTTTTTCATATGAACTACCAAATCAGGTTTGTTGAATTCTGGACTTAACACTTAAATTTTTTTTTTCACTGAAAGGAGACTATATGTTTATTTATTTTTTTAAATTTTATAATCTTAATTTGAAAAGAGATTCTCAGTCATCCTATATGAAGAAAAATTGAGAGAAACTGGAGTGACCACCACCTTTCCTTCATAGCCTGCCATTACCCTCCCCCTACACCCCTCCCAGGAACCTATGCACTGTTGAGGCCAGGAATATTATTTTGATTACTGCTCTCTCCATTATGCCTAGAAAAGCATCTGTGCATTAGCTAGACCTCAATAGATATATTAGTTGAATGAATAAATAGAAATATTTAGTCTGCAGAAGAGTGAATGGGGCAGTAGTGGGAGTGGGATGGAGGGCAGGAGACATGGTGGAATGTTTTAGTTTGAAGAGCTTGCATCTAGGATAATCATTCTGCTTGTTTAGTACGGCCCTGAGGGTTGAAGTGAGCATGACAGCAGGAAAGCAGAGGGCTTAATCTACTATCAGGACTGTCTGAAGGAATAGGAAGGAGCTTCATTATACCATCAGCCCCTGGAATCAAGTTATTCCAGGAGAGTTCTATTAGAGGTAACTGGAAAAGTTTCAATAGTCCTTAATTGCTCTGAGATTCTGTGATAGTGGATGGAATGCATTGCCATCCTTCATTTGCAGCCAGATTTAGGTACACAGGTAGGTTAAAGTTTCATCTTAGACTTGCCCGATGATGACCTTAACCCTACTAGTAAAGTGATCATCTAAGAGCATAACACTGGGTAGCCATCATTTCTGCATGCTTCCCTAGTAATCCCACATGTCCTGGAGCTTTCATTTTTTGGTTTGGGCAAATCAGAAAAGCAATAAGTAGATAGACTGCTTGTGTGATTCGCTTATTTGTCTTTTCTCTAGCAAAACAGTGAAAGGCAGTCTGCATATTTTCTCTGTATTTTACTTTTGAATTATCTTTTTGTTTGATTATAGAGTTATCTTAGTTTGATTTAGATACTTACTGGCAGTGATATACAAATTGGGACAAAGAAAATGTAGTTTTATAGTACTTAACAATCTAAATTAGTGTCCTGTGGTCTGCTTCTAATAAAAATCTCTTCTCTTTCTCTTAGGGCTGCTGCTCAGAGTAAATTAGGTCACTACACGGATGCAATAAAGGACTGTGAGAAAGCAATAGCAATTGATTCAAAATACAGCAAGGCCTATGGGAGAATGGGGTAAGCTCAGGCAAAATGTTCAAAGTGGTACTAGGGAGTATCAGACTTGCTGGTAATGGTTTGTTTTTCAGTTTCCTGCTTAAATTCTGCAAGGAAGATCAATATACCATTGAAGAGAGGAAATGACTGCAACTTCTTTGAGTTGGGATGTATGATGAATATATGTATGATGCATGGTTGGTTGTTGGGGAAAATCATACAACTGTGTTGAGTAGACTTACTTCATATTCAGGGCCACAAATCTCAAACAAGCACTCAGTATTTTGACGGACAATCCTACTATACTTCCTTCTACTTTCACCTTACCACACTCTTCCCACCTTCTCTTCTCTCTTCAGATTTCCACCACACACTCCATGGTGACTCTCAGTCCATGCCTGCCTTGCATTTAATTGAGAAAATAGATGCATTTAGAAGAAAAGTAACTCCTCTTCTTGCTTCTGAATGAACCAATCCACCTGCCTTTGTACCCTCAAAGACTGCCTTTTGTTCCTGTTCAGATGGAAGGGTTCTTTTCTCAGACTTGCCTTCACTCATGCCTTACATCTCGTCTCTTTGTACCTTCTCCAGGACTTTATGCTTGGAATCCTCTCCTTCATCTTCTGCAACACCAGATTGCCTACCTCCAAAAGTGACAGTGACTCCATGCAGAAAGTTCATAGGAAATCACCCATTGGAACTATCCTTTTCCCAGCGAGGCCATTTCCCAGCTCTTCCTTCTCTGAATGGCTCCCTTGGCTACCTGTGTTTGCTGTCTCATCTCCCTCAGGTCTCATTTGCTCTCCACTTACTCTGATAGGGCCTTCATCTCTGTCACTCTACTGACAGCCGTGTTCACAGTCCCCAGTTGACTGTATTTTGCCAGGGCCAGTGTTCACATGTGTATCCTTAATCTGCCCCATGTTTTAGTATTTGGCATGATTAACTTTTTTTTCTTTTAAAGTTTCTTTATTTATTTAAGTAATTTCTGTACTACCCAACGTCATAGCTCTTCCAACTGAGTTGCCCAGATGCCCTGGCACAATTAACTTATTTTTGAAATACTTTATTCTCTCCACTTCTGTGACATCACACTTCCTGGTTCTCCTTCTACTTCATTGGATGCTCTTTCCCAGTCTCCCTTGCTAGTTATTCCTTCTCTACCACTTCTAAATAATGGTTAATTTCAGGGCTCTCTCCTCTGATGCTGCCATTTTTCTGTTCTCTCTTGTGATTGCATCCTGTCCCATGCTTTTAAATTCCATCCATAGTCAGTACTCATTATTCATGGATTCTGTATTTAGGAATTTGCATACATGCTGAAATTTTTTTGTAATCCCCAAATCAGTAATCACTGTGCTTTTGTGGTCATTCACAGAAGAGTAAAAAATTTGAGTCACCTGTCAGCAGAGGTCTGGTGAGATGGTACTCTGCCTTTTTGTTTTAGCTTTCATGCTATCAATGAGTGTCATTTTCAGTCTTTCTAGGGCTGTATTTTTTTTCTTTTTGCATTTGCATGCCTTTTGTGATTGATTTCCCTGTTTACAGTGGCCCCCAAAATGTAGGCTGAAGTGTTGTCTAGTGTTCCTAATCACAAGAAGGCTACAGTGTGCCTTATGAAGAAAACATAATTTTTGATCAGAAATGAGTTGTGCTGTTGGCTATTGGCTAATGAATCATTAATATATAATTTATATATATATATTATGCATATAATATATATAATTAATAATATATATTAAATAAGGTTTTTTTAAAAAGAAACACATAATATAGATTATGTTTTGATCTGTTCATGAAAATGTTGTGATCAAAAGCTCACAGGAACACAGTCCTCTATTCCCTCGAGGAACAGTTGTTCAGTATTTGCTAATTTATTGTTTGTTATATTCCTTATAGAATATAACTACTGTTGTTAACTAGTTTCAACTGTATATGAAGATGCAGCTCTTAAATTACATGTCTGAACTCCATACTCATATATTCAACTGCTTTTCATGTTTGATGTTTGATAGGCATTTAAAGCTTCCCCTGAGGCAAATAATACATTATATGTTAATCTAAAAAAAAAAGGGGGAAAAAAAGCTTAATATGCCCCCCAAAGAACTTTTGTTCCCTTCTTAAATCTTTCCCATCTCAGTAAATGGTACCATCATTCACCTCCCAGTACCAAAAGGTCAGAAGCCTAGGAGTCATCCTTCATTCTTATGCCTGGCACAACTAATCTATCAGCAAGTCCTGTCAATTCTGGTTTCCATATATATCTTGAACTCAAGCAGTGAATGTGGTCTTGTTTCTAAACCTAGTTCAAATTACTGTCTCTTACCGAGATTACTACTGTAGCTTCATAACTGGTCCCCCTGCTGCCATTCTGCCCATACCCATGGTGATCATCTTCAGAAAAGCCAGAGTGATTATTCTTTCTTTTCTTCTTCTTTTTTTTTAAGAGATGGGGAGAGAGAGGCAGAGGAGAAGGGAGAAGGGGCAGAGGGAGAGAGAATCTTAAGCTCTGCACCCAGCACAGAGCCTAACATGGGGCCCAATCTCACAACCCTGAGATCATGACCTGAGCCAAAATCAAGAGTCAGAGGTTTAACCACAGTGCCCTCAGAGTGAATGTTCTAATGCATAAATCAGATCTGTCACTCCATTGCAACCACAATAAAATCCAGACTCCAAACCATGGTCTTACATGATCTGGCATCTCATTATTCCCTGACATCATCTTTCCACACTTTATTTTCTGTGCTCTCTCCTTATCAGCTTTTGTCTTGTTCCTTAAGTATACCAAACACATCATTCTCAGGGCCGTTGTGTTTACCATGTCTTCTTTTCAGAATGCTCTTCCTTTGATTTTTCATGTAACTGCTTTCTACTCATCACTCAGGTCTTTTCACTGTGGCTGTCTTTGAGCAGCTCCCCCTTTCCTTAATATTATGATTTTATTTGTGTGTTTATTACTTATCTTTCCAGGTAGGATGGAATTTTCTTAATCTCAAGGACTTTCATCTTTCTCATTGTGAACTATAAAATAGTATCTGGTATGAAGTAGGGTTTCAGTAAATACCTACTGATTGTTGATCCATTGAGGACTCCAAACAAAGATCTTTCATTGTTGACGAGAAGAAAGTGAATTAGGTTCTGAGAATTTTTCTGTGGTTAGACACTGTGTTCTGTCTTGATCAGACATCTGGGCTCTAAGTCATCCAAGAAAGAAGTGGAGTAATTTGTTAAAAACAAGTCTATACTATAAACAACCTCAATACTGTCTACCCATATATGCCAATATCGTATTAGTTCTTAAGTAATTTTCTGATAAATTCTAACTAGGTAGAGAATAACAAAATAATGAACTTTTTGATCTGTGCCTGGGATAAAAATGCATTGGGTTGTAAAGATGCTAATTTTATCTACTTCACAGCTAACATGTCTTCTTTACAAGTCCATTGATAATCCATCGCCCATTTTTATTTTTTATTTTTTTTAATGGCAAGTTGATATTTATTGTGGCTCAGTGCCTTTGTTAGGAAGACGGAAGAAAGTGGGACATTCAGAGTCCTTAAAATGGTTTTAGCATCATGGAGTTATAGTGGCCACAGGTTGTTAGCTCACATCTTTGTGGATCTTTATCATTCATAAGGCAATTACTTCACATATGAGGCTTACAATTGGAAGGGTAGGTAAGTTTCATTTCTTAGCATTAAATTCATGACTATATAGGATGGCCAAAGTTGTCAGCAAGCAGAAAGGAGAGAGTCCAGACTTACAGAATCTTGGAATTAGAAGGAATTTTCGTGATATTTGCCTGAATCCTAGTACAGTGAATCAAGTAAGCGTAGTCTGGATTCAAATTGAATACCAAGATAGATGTTTGACTATTGGTGATGTCCTGATATTCTTTAATCATATATCTTCTATTCTCATGTTTTCTTCTTTTCAGATTGGCCCTCACTGCCATAAATAAATTTGAAGAAGCAGTTACAAGTTATCAAAAGGCATTAGATCTTGACCCTGAGAATGATTCTTATAAGTCAAATCTGAAAATAGCAGAACAGAAGTTAAGAGAGGTATCTAGTCCTGTAAGTTATTAATGGCAGATGAGGGAAATATTTTCTGTCATTCTCAATTTGTTATAATCAAATTATAGTGGTTGGAATAATTCTCAGCTATAATTGTTTTACAGACAGGAACTGGATTGAGCTTTGACATGGCTAGCTTAATAAATAATCCAGCCTTCATTAGTATGGTGAGTATATTTCCTTTTCTTCTCTCTGGCTCTGTTTTCCATAGAGCTTTATGGTTCCCAAACTTTTAGAAATAAATACTGGAGCTTTTGTGGTGATGGTGGTGGTAGAGTGGGGACACAATGTTCTGGCTCAGGTTTTTAACCTTTGTATCTCTTTGTGAAAAAGACATGGAGAGACTTCAGGAAGCTCACAGATTCCCTGAAAATGTATAAAAAATTTTGTATACATGTGCACGTATGTATTTTTCTATGGAGAACTGTATTTTTCATCCAGTTGGCAAAGGGGTCTGCATATCTACAAAAGGTTAAAAACAACTCTTTTCCATGAAAGTAGCCCTAGGAAGATCTTTAATAATTGAAGTCTGAGTAGTTTGTCATGGTACCCTAAGCTCTCCTCTCATGGTCTGCTTACTTTCGATCCTGAGTTTATTTGAACTTTTAGTAGAATCCTCAGATATATGTATTTTGTCCTTCAAAACAACAAAATGACTCATGGATCTTTTTAAAAACACACCTGCTCTGGTCCAGTTTTTGGAAACTCTGATTTAGTGGCTCGGGATGTTACCCAGGCATATAAACCTCCTTGAGTGATTATTTCTGGTTGAGAACCATTTGTTCCACCACATGCCATGCCCTTGGAAGGCAGCAGTACCACCTGAATTCCTCTTTGGTTCTTAAAAAAAAATGTGTCACGCATCCATGGAATCATTGAATTGAAATGCACAGATGGCTTACTCTCAGTGAGATAAAGAAGTCTTTTAAACAATTATTAGGTCTGTAGCAATTAGCTGTTTACAACTGGTAGTTGAGATCTTTGTAGACAGTAGGTAATTTTTGAATCACTCACTCTAAATGAGGTGTTGGGAAAGCCACCACTTGCTTTTAATTATCAGAGAGATGATTATTTGGCTGACTTGCACATAATTCACTATTCTCATGTCTCAGGATTGAGCCCATCACACTTAAGTTGGTTTTATCTACATGCCAGCAATTATAGGTCTCTTCATAGGTTTTGTGACATTTTTAGCATTGTTACCCATTTCTAGGCCTCAGGTTATGCTATTGTAGTAGAATGTGAAAATCGATTTTTTTTTTTTTTAGTTTCAGATTTGTCTTAGCCCTCAAGATGTTATGTACCAAAGTGAAGTGTTGCAGAAGGCGGCAGTTAAAAACATACTGTGCGACTTGTGAAGAGAGTGAGTTCGATAGACAGTAAGAGGATTTTTGGAGAAAGCTATTGGAGTTACAGAGCATTTTTCCATGTATGAGGGAATGAAGGGGGCCTGCCCTCCTCTGAAGCCCACAGAGAGGGCTTTTCTGGCCCACTCAGAGAGCTTTCTAGATGGCCCTCAGTAGGCTGGTGTCTGACCTGCTGGCTATAGAAGCCTGTGTGGTTTAGCAAATAACTATACTGATGGCAGTGGAGTGGAGGGGTGTTTTCTGTGGACCAAGGTGAGCACACGTGCTCAGAAGATAGTCCATTGTGATCTGCCCGGAAAGGCCTCTTGGAAGGTGACAGGACTGTAACAGAGTCTCTAGAGGAGGACTACAAAGAACCTGGGACTAAAGGGAAAGTCATAGTGTCCATCCAGAGTAAGTTACTCTTCTCAGAGGATAGATGAGAAATACCCAGAGGGGTGGGGGTGGGAGATGTTTCTGAAGGACCTTAGAGCCCCAAGAGAGATCCCAAGTAGTTGTAAACAATCTGTACATCCAAAGAGCACCATTGCAAAACCACTGAGATAGTACCAGTCATCAACTTTCCTGTACCCCTGACTCCCAGGACTCTTGTGCAGCCTGCTGGCGGAAGAGGCACAGAAGCACTGTGGTGAAAAAGAGCAGGCAGTTGTGCCTCTGTCCTCTAGTGCGACTGGCCCATGCAAAGTAGGCCCAGGCCGGGGAGGGGAAACGCTTTGCCTATAAATGAAGTGTTATGTATATGGTTATTACAGTGAATAAGATGTGTAGTACTGAACCAGAGGTCATTTTCTAACTTAAAGCGACTAGAGGGGGGCACCTGGGTAGCTCAGTTGGTTGGGCATCAGCCTTCGGCTCAGGTCATGATTCCGGGGTCCTGGGATCGAATCTGAGGTTGGGCTCCCTGCTTAGTGGGGAGTCTAATTTTCCCTCTGCCTCTGTCCCTCCACTCATCCTCTCACTTTCTCAAATAAATTAAAAAAAAAAAAAAAAAAGGCAACTAGAGGACTGTTTACTTAAAAGCGACCAGAAGAGTCCTAGGATCTGCTCTGTATTTCCTCTAGGTCCTAGAATCTAGAAGAGGATGAACTGCTTTTACAGAATCAGATTGAAAGGGCTGTGAAACAAAAGGCTTTCTATTTATAGCTCATAAATCCTGCCTTTTCTGTGTAATGTCCACAGTACTTGTGTGTTGGTGCAGAGGCACTAATCCCAACCAAGACTTGAGAAAAGCTAATGAATTGTTTGCAAGTAAGTCAGACCGTTCTCTTTATGGCAATGAAAGCAAGTGAAGGCTTTTTCCAACACCTCATGTAGGGTCAGTAAATCAAAATTACTGTCTACAAAAGATTTAGATTAAATGTTACATGAACATTTAAGGCAAAACAAAAACAAAAACCAAAAACTGATACGCTTTCAAAACAAAGTTTTACAAGTGACCAGAGCTGAACCAACTGAGCCACCCAGGCATCCCATTTGCGATGTATTTTCAATGCCATTTTTTCCTAGTACTTTCTCTTTTTTTACATTCATTCATTTTGTTTAAAAGTACACTAAAACTAGGGGCGCCTGGGTGGCTCAGTTGGTTAAGCGTCCAACTGTTGGTTTTGGCTCTGGTCATGATCTCAGGGTCATGAGACAGAGCCCTGTGTCCAGCACAGAGCCTGCTTGGGATTCTACCCTCACCCCTCCACTTCATGCACATGTGTTCTCTCTCAAAAAAAAGTACACTAAAACTCTTAACAATGTTAAAATATACATGGTTTAGCTTTCATTCCTGGTTTGTTTTTTTAAATCTTGGTTAAAGATCCTTAAATATTAACTGCCTTTAATGGGAGATGCCATTTTTCAATTCCAGGCAGCAAGTTTAATGCAGAATCCTCAAGTCCAGCAGCTGTAAGTATATTTTCCCTCCCAGCTGCCAGGTTCCTAATTTGAGCACATCAGTTCCAAAGTGATAAGTGGTAAATGGTAGATAAATGCCAGCCAATTAGAACTTGGAGCCATTCACATTTGGCCTGACTTCCTACACAGTGCGAGTATATTTAACTTATTTCTCCTTAGCCAGTATCCTACTTGTTAAAGAATATATGCTCATTCCAGTGATGTATCTCTTGCCTATTCTAGAATGTCAGGAATGATGACAAATGCTATTGGGGGACCTGCTGCTGGAGTTGGGGGACTAACTGACCTGTCTAGCCTCATCCAAGCGTAAGTGTTACTTAAATAGAAATAGTAAAAAAAAATTGATAGCTTGTCTCTAAAGTGAAGGGACCAGGGCTTTCTTGAAAAAATTTTTTCTTTGACTATTAGTTATCAGTGGCTTCATTGTTACTCAATTTAAAGAAGTTCATAACTTGGAATTTTCAGACTAAAGGGCAGGAATTCAGAAGATCTGTACCCATGAAAAAGTTTTCCAGCAGATTTGAATAGCTACTCAGGATGTAGATGAAAGTCAAATATCTGCTTAAAGTATGTACTAATTTAGGTATATTCATATATTTAAAGATGGTGTATTCCATATATTAATGTCCCGACAATTTAGGAGACTATTTTATTTGAACTTTTTCAATGCATGTCATCACCAGAGGAACTCTTTGATCTTCTCATGACTTGAGCACACTACCTTCACTTCCACTCACATTGCTTAAGATTCTCTTCTTTTTTTTTTTTTTTTTTTTAAAGATTTTATTTATTTATTTGACAGAGAGAGATCACAAGCAGGCAGAGAGGCAGGCAGAGAGAGAGAGGAGGAAGCAGGCTCCCTGCTGAGCAGAGAGCCCGATGCGGGGCTCGATCCCAGGACCCTGAGATCATGACCTGAGCCGAAGGCAGCGGCTTAACCCACTGAGCCACCCAGGCGCCCCAAGATTCTCTTCTTTTTGAATTGATTTTTGCATCTGTGTGTCACGTTGCCCCTGGAAATTTTACATGAAGACACAAGGATCATTTGCTTTTTTGTGATCGCAACCATGTAACCCCGCTTACAAGATTGCATTTTTACAGTGATCTTTACGTGGCACGATTATAGTGATATGTAACTCTTGAAGATTATATACTCAGGAATTTGTATTAAGGTTCTTTGCCTTTGTAAAAATCATTTATGTTAGGTAACATATATGTAACCAAAATGGATGTGACACCTATCATATGGTGATATATAATATATATATATAATATAATATCATATTATATTTGAGTGCCTGCAATGAAAGCATGTACTATTCAGCCCTTTGGTTGTTTATGGTTAAGCATTAGAGGGACTGGATTTCACCCTGATTTCAGGAAGTCACTTTTTAGCATGGTTGTTTTGTTTCTTATCAAGAACACTGAACTGTAATAATGCTATATGGAGGTACTGGTAGCTGGAAGATACTAAAATCAGGAGCCTTAGATTGGTTTTTAGAGAAAAAGTTCCCTTTGAGTAACACCCATATCCTCTGCGGTTCTGTCTGCATGGGTATGATATGACTGCAAGTTCCCTAATTCATACCACTTTGCTTCTTTACTCCAGGGGACAGCAGTTTGCTCAGCAGATACAGCAACAGAATCCTGAACTCATAGAGCAACTTAGAAATCATATCCGGAGCAGATCATTCAGCAGCAGTACTGAAGAACATTCGTGACTTGACCAGGGACCCTGGCCCAGAGCACAAATGATTATGACTCTTAAGTGTTTGCTATAGATAGTGGCCAAAACAAAGACACCTAAAGAATCAATATGTCTAGATGATAGGTTTGTCATAAATAGACTGAACATAACATGACTCCTTTGTAAACAAATGAGCAGTAGCCCTGTGGAGTGCCAGTATAGTACTGGACAGGGTTCCATTTTCAAATCTTCATCATCATATTTGTATATTAGACCTAATAGCAGAGTATATTTATTGAACAGTAGGGCTGTTTATTGGTGAGCTTTCCAGCTCCAGATTCCCATAAGCAAACCCTTTTGAGTTTGATGGAGATGACCAAGAGGAAAGGTTTCTCATGCTGGTTTATAAATATCCTGGCCACTGAATAGCATGTCTGGAGAAAAGAAATTTGTTGTCTAGGCTTCATTTTGATAGTGCGGTCAGTACTAAATATAGATCACAGGGGCCAGTACTATCTTTAATGCTGCTTGTTCTGAAGGGCAACACGGAATACTAAGAGCTGGTGGAAAGCAGCATTTGGTGCAAGGGTTGTTTTGAAAAGAAAAATAGATGCTGTGAATGTACAGAGAGTGAAGGTAGGATGTTCAGGTTTTCTGCATAGTTCTTAACTAATCTTGCCTGCAGTTTGGTCTTGATAACATTAGCATGGCCAATTACTCTAAGTACATAATAAAATACATTTAGAAATCCTTAATGGTACTGTTTAGGTCCTTTGTATAACTGTTCAATTTAACTTGCACAATTTCCCCAGTGGTGACTTTACCATGGAAACTCTCAAATATATTTACATTTAAATAAGCCAGTGGTTTGACCCTCAAGGATTTTCTAAGTGGCATTTAATTATGTGCATATAAATACTGATTTTTAAAAAACTCATTAATTATTTGATGGATTATAAAAACTTCTATCACTAACATTGCTTGTTCATGTAAACCTTTGCTGTAATTTGGCTTGGCATGTTGCTTTTATGCTTAATCTTAATTTGATGCAATGTAAACATTAATAGGGGACTTAAATATTTCACTGAAATCAGAATTCATAGTAGTTAAGAAATGTGGCATTAAGTATTAATGGCATGGCTTTAACTACAGCGATGGTAAGACCATTCTAACTGGAATTTCTTTTGTTAATTATGGAATTGGTAAAATTGGGTGAACACATAACAATTTCACAAGTGTGAGAGATAACTGAAAAAGTAATATAAAATTAAGTCAGTAATACTCATGATGATGAGGGCCTTACTATAACTATTCTCCTCAGAAGACCTGGTATCTAGAAGTTTAAATACCAACTTTTCCTTTCTTTCCCCTTGTGAGTTTAGAATAATGGTTCTGTAATTTCACTGTAAGAATTCATTAAAAACAAAGTTTCAGAGCCATACTTTCAATTTTTATTTAATAGGTCCTGTAGTAAGGCCTAGGAATCACCATTTTAAATAGCATACCAGGTGGTTGTGATGTACGTCCAAGGACTCTAATTTAGAGCAAAAGTAGGGTAGAGGTATCACCTCAGACCAGCAAATATCTGAATGCCTGCGTTCAGGTTACAAAGATGACCCATATAAATCCATAGTTCTGCCCAGAGAAGAGCAGTACTTAAAATTTTAGATCCTCTGAATTAAATCTCCTGAATTCCATCTAACCAACTTAATTTTTCATAAATTCAGGTCCTAGTGTTCAAGTGTTAAACAGAATGAAGTACTAACTCTTCACATGAAAGTTAGGACTGTTCTGGGGAAAAAAAAGGTGAAAGGGCGAAAGGTGATCCACAATTAAAAATTAGCTACTCCTGGGGCACCTGGCTGGCTCAGTAGGTAGAGCATGTGACTCTTGAGTTCAGGCTCTACGCTGGGCATACAGCTTGCTTAGCAACAACAACAAAAATTAGCTACTCTTATCCAGTAGTAAGAGAAAGTTTCTAGCAAAACTATCTTGAGTGTGTTAAAATGCTCTTAGACCAATAAAATTGGTAAGCCTATAGATGACTGACTAGGAAAATAGAGAAAATACAAATCAACAGTACCAGAAGTAAAAGAGGGGATATCACTACAGCCTTTCAGACTTTAAAGGGATAATCAGAAAATAGAGTGACCAACTCTAGGTCCATATACTGAACAACTTACATGAAACAGATGAATTCACTGTAAGATAAAGATTAGCAAAGCTCAGGGAAGAAACAGGTATCCTCCAGAAAAGCAAGTTACAGGCCAAGATGATTTCAATGGTAAATTCTACTGAATACTTAGAGAAATACTATCAAATCTACACTCTCTCTTCAAAAACAGAAGAAGAGGTAACACTTTGCAACTCATTTTATTCAGCTATTTACTCTGATACCAAAATCAGACAAAGGCATTATAAGAAAAAACACTTTAAAACAATGTCTTGATTTGCTAATATCTATAATTGCGGTAAGCCATTCTTTTTACGAAGCACTGGTGTATTCCTTCCATTTCAACTTTCTAGTTTGTTTCTTGGTTTATATACCACTTATAACAAATTCACTTGAGGTATCTGTCCACTGATCTGGATTTCCATTCTATTCAAGCCAGTTTTGTTCTTCAAATACCTTCCTCACTTTGGAATCACTGCACTGCTAATTATTTCAAGGAAGTTTTGTGCAGATGGATTGTGCTAGCTACTCTTAAAATTATAAGGGATGCCCCAAATACTTTCCTGGCTTATCCGGAACAGGACATTAAAGTAAATCTTTATATACATTCTACTTAGGAATGAGTGGCTTCTGTTAACCACACTTCATTGTAATAGCTATAGCTGTTATGATGCTATGTAAAACTTTAAAGGTCCCTTTTATACAAATGATATTTTCATTTAATGTACCAAACTGTTTAGCTAATTTTTATAATATGGTTTCGACAGATCCCAAGATGACATTATCTAACCTTTAGTTAGAGAATGGACAGTGTCTATCATAAAAAGAGACTTTAACCATTATATGTTACTTTTAAAAATCTGGAACAATGAAACAGAAGGTTCAGTCATGAGAAGATGCTTAAAAAACATTAAAAATACACAGTGCAGTGGATATAAAGTCTTATCATTTAATCAATCTTACTCATTCTGGAAGAAAGAAAGATTTCGGCTTTATACTGCTTGCACTTTATTTTGCACAGATAGTTCATTATTAGTGCAATTTAAGGGGCAGATCTCATTCTGAATATAGCTTTACTCTGGACCAAATAATTTGTCATGGCAATAAATAATTATGCATTTAAGAAAAACCAATTTTTGTATTTGACTTAATGACTCTAACATTTAAGCAATAATATTTACATCCTTGAATTTCAACTTACGAAAATAAGTTTTTATTTAACAGCATAAGCTTTCTGTTTCCTTACAAAATACTGAAACTTACTATAGTCATGTTGCAAACTTGTTTATAATCTTAACTTTCTGTTTTGTTCCTGGAATAAGTAAATCACTGTGATTACATACAGAGACAGTTTTGTAGTATTAATACATGATTTAGAGTTCAAAATCCAATAGCAGAAGGTGGAAATCCTTTAAATATGCCTTATGAAAATAAGTGGCTTATTTTTCAATGTGAAAAAAACCCAGGACTTTTTGGCTTAGAATTAGGAAATTATCAGGATTCTTGGTTAAAAGTTAACAGAGTAATCAACAATCCAAGAAATTAAACCCATTCTGATCTGCTGTTAGTAACTGAAATTTAGATGTGTGTTTATATGTAACCACAAGCACAGGTACGAACAAACAGAATAACTGACAACTAAGCAGAACTCATACTGTGTTAGCAACATAAGGGTACATGAGGACTACTCTAGTTGTCTGAAGCTTTTTCTGCTGACTGAAGAGTTAGGAAAAAAACTGGGGCTAATTGAAAAATTTTAAATGAAGTATTATAAGAATCTGAAGTTCTAAACAATTGTATCTTTTAGATCAAGGTCAGCAAACTATGGCCTAGGCCCAATGGCCAGTTGCCTGTTTCTGTAACACTGCTTGTTCTTTTTGCCTACTGGCTGCTGTCCCACTACAATAGCAGAATTTTTTCAACAGCAGCCACATCTCCTGTGAAGACAAATATTTAGTATCTGGACCTTTACATAAAATGTTTGCTAACCCCCATTCCAGATAGTTGCTAGGGACAAACAGCCTCAAATAGAGAACTTCAGGAAAACGAAGTCCAATGGTTATCTAGAAATGGAATATGCTGAGTGGAGAAAATGTACAAATGTCCATTCAGAATATAACTCACAAGATAAAATCAGTAGATGGTTCTTTTCAAAACAAATATTTAATATTTTAACTTTGTCAGGAAAGAAATTTAAATAATAGGTACTTATTTTTGTTGTAGACTTGATCATTTCACAAAGGTGACAAAAAAAAAAACAGTTCTGTGAAATTCAATGAAAAGCACTGGAAATCTTCAGCTCTCCACTTTAATGGCCGAAGACACCACACAGACCTGTGCGATGTCATCATATTCATATGTTCTCTTTAAGAACGTGTCTGTTAATCTTAAGCCGGAGACACTCTATTGAGAGAAAGATACAGGCATGAATTTTCATACATTGGTAATTACCAGAGAAATTTGGAAAGAGTCAATGCCCATGGGTTAACATTCCCAGATACCAAAATGAGTGAAAAGAGAGCGCACCTGCAGTCCCTGTACTGAAGACAGCAGAGTAAGGGCAAGGCAGAGAGAAGAACTGGGATGCAGCTTTCCAAGCTGTCTTCCTGAAATGCCACACCAGTGGATAGAATTGGTATTGCACATTTCCAAAACCAGATCCATAGTCCTTTCACTGCTGGAGGAATCAGAAAGACAGGAATAAATCTTGTTCCTTTCACAAAGCAGTACTTGGTATTTCTTCCACTTAGTGCCAATGAATTTGTTTTTGGTGTATCCAGGAGAATAAAAAGCAGAATCAGAAATAAAAAACTACAATGTAATTTTTATTCCACTTAAGACAGAATCAGGAAAATAGAGAGATGGCATCTTCTAGGGTTTAAAGTGGCACTGAGATTGAGCTGCTTGTCTGGGTATAAGCCTTCTGGTTCTATTACTGAATCCTGGCCCCCTGGTGCTGATCTGTTAACAGCTCTGCCATTTCTCTGGGAGACTTCCAGACATCTGTGTCTACTCTTGTTGCTATATTTTCTATTTCTGTTAGGTACTCAACAGGAAAGAAAAAGATAAACTGAGTCTTTTTGCTATTTAACTTATGTTTCTTTAATGCAGATAACACAGAAAATGACAAGATTTCTAAGTAAATATTATTCAGGTTTGTTCACTGGTCACATGAAAAGACTCTTCTGCTTATAAATGATATCACCAGTTTAGCTTAAACATGTTTAAAAAAAAAAAAAACAAAAACTGTCAATGCCAGTATACACACATATTGGTTTTTTGTCTTTTTTTTTTTTAAGATTTTTTTTATTTATTTGAAACAGAGAGAGAGAGATCACAGGTAGGCAGAAAGGCAGGCAGAGAGAGGGGAAAGCAGGCTTCCTGCCGAGCAGAGAGCCCAATGTGGGGCGCGATCCCAGGACCCTGAGATCATGACCCAAGCCAAAGGCAGAGGCTTAACCCACTGAGCCACCCAGGTGCCCCCTTTTGTTTGTTTTTTTAAGTAACCAAAAGGCTCAAAGTAAAATATAGGCCTCTGCTCTACCACCATTTCTGGCTACTTTCAACTGTTTTAGCTCTTTTTTCCTTCTAGTTGGCTCCTTATTTTGGCCATTAATTGATTTGCTACACCTCAAACTTTAAGTAAACAAAAAATCCAAAAGCACGCCTATACACACAGGGTCTTCACCCTATGCATGTTGCTGTTTAGTGAACTTCCATGATGTGGCAGGCAGTGCATTCCCAATGCTAGGTAAGACATGATCCCTTCTGTTGAATAATGAATAATCTAGTAAGGGAGAGACTAAAAATTATAACAATATATGAATGTCACTAAAAAAAACGATAAAAAATTTGCTAGGACAGAGGAAGGAATGATTAACTGTGCATGGGAGGGTCACTAGCTTCAGAAGGAGAAATGTATTTTTGTAATTCTGAAGGATAAATATTTCCTATGGAGTGCATACGGAATTTTAAAAGAGTATACATTCAAATTATGTGGGATAGGATTCATCCCTGCAATAATTTCAAAATGCCCCAACAGGTAATATAAGCTTTACCACAAGTGATAGGACTGGAATTTAATCCTTGGCTTTTCTGGCTTCAAAGCCCTGTGCTCTTTGCATCCCAACAGCTAGATTATATTCTATTACAAGGCCCCACTTTCCAAACTACGACTGATCCCTTATATTAAATTCATAACCAATTTTTACCTTCTAAATGCTAAAGATACAGTTCAACCATAAGTGTAATTCAGAAAAATCTATCTTATTACATTAAATCTATACTGTATTATTCCATAAAAATGTGACTTGTTCATGCTTTAGTAATTTTTTTTTAGATTTTATTTTTATTTACTTATTTGACAGAGATCACAAGTAGGCAGAGAGGCAGGCAGATAGGAGGAAGCAGGCTCCCTGCTGAGCAGAGAGCCCAATGTGGGGCTCGATCCCAGAACCCTGGGATCATGACCAGAGCTGAAGGCAGAGGCCTTAACCCACTGAGCCACCCAGGCGCCTCCATGCTTTAGTAATCTGAAGTGTGAGGAAATGTAAACAATGAAAAGAGCATGGACTCTAAAGTCAAACAGACCTGGTTTCAAAGTCTGGCCCCATCTTCTCTAGCTCTCTCAGCTTGAGTATGTCACTTTAACTCTGCGTTGGTTTTCTCTTGCATAAATTGTGAATAGTAGTACCTACCTCATAGGGGACAATGCATGAATGAAATAAAATACAGAAAATGCCAAATAAAGTCAGACCTCAAAAAATGTAATGTATAGAGCTACCAGATGAAGAAATTTATAGTATTCAACACCACCTCAGAGGTGGTTTCCATCAGCATACTCAAAAGACTTTAATTCTTTGACGTAGGTGAAGAGGAAAGGCACCCATCCACAAACACTGCCATTACCTGCAGTTTGTTATTTTACAGGTAATATGAAAAGGTTCTTCTAGGTTTACGGTATCTGGGATTGCCTCCAAAGACAACCTAACATCTCCATAACCTGGAGCCTAAGAGAAAAAGCAACAGAGTTAACATACATCTATCACAAAACCCCTCCACTTTAATAAAGGTACCACACTAGCATTTACTCAACAGTTGTTCCATCTCCAAGCTGATGTTTAGAGAAAATACTTCCCAATCATTCTATTGTTCCCCATTCCAATTTCTTTTGCTACTACTGCCTGTAGAACAACACTCAGGACCCTGACTGGGTTTGCTGTGATTACTCCATGTTCAGTAGAGATCAAATGAATCTGATAGGTAAATAGTAAAGAAATTTCAATAGGTCTGAACTTAAATGGAGGCTTTCCAAAGATCCTATAGCTTATACATATATAACTCTAAAAAGTAAAGGTTGTTACCTAGACAGATAGAGTAAGATTGCTTTGAAAAGATCCAGGAAAACAAACAAACAATGTCTGTCCACAAGATACTCAAGCAGGAAGAGACCATAGAAACATCAAAGCTTGGAACATCCATAGCAAGATGATAGCTAACAGCTGTATTTTTAAAATTGGCTCGGTGATAATTTCTGCCCCCCCCACACTTATTACTTGAAATAATAAGAATGATTTTTAAAGACTATCTCCCAATAGGTAATACTCAGCACAAAGGGAACATTCTGTAGCATATCTCATTAGCACAAGAGAAAGGACTATAACCATCCCTATTTTAAGAGCAGAAATTAGGTAAAATACTCAAGTAATGCTTATAACTTCAAACAGGACTCACTTTCTGAATTTCAGACAACTCAGATTCTCAAAGTCTTTAAACAAGTATGAATTGAGTTGGTGAAATGTAGTAAGTCCAAGAGTTTCAAGACATTGCAAAAAAACCTTCAACGTAGTAGAAATCAGATGAACAATGAACATGAGCCACCACAGGAGGGAAAAATGGGTGAGCAGTAACTTAATTTCTATTTGGTAGAATAATAAACCATGTATTATGGATAAATTAACATTTGAGTATTTTTCATTCATCTCAATATCAAGTTTCTAAAGAGCAGTAAAATTATTGGTCTTTTATCTCTTATTTACTGGTAATATTAATGCCTTTTAGAGCATTGATTTTTAGTGATGCACCTAGGAAAATATAAGCTGTTGTAACTGTCTACCCCCCCCAAGCACCAAAACCCCCTCCAACATTTTTTTCTAGACTCACCATTCGCTGAAGTTGGCTGGTCTGTAATCTTCCCCTTTCACCTAGATTTGTTTTCCACACTATATCCAATTTTCCAATTACTGTTACTCCTTTAATGATGCCTGCTTTTTCTGCAAACTCCTTCTTAGGTTTTAGGCAGTACAAATACTGGCGTGTATCCATTGGCTGCAAATATGCTCTGGATCCAAACGTAGTTACACTGAGAGAAGTGGAGAGAGAGATGGAGAAAATTCTCTAGGGTCTTTTAAAAGAAAAACCATGGCTGTGATTGTTCCTTTGGATAGGAACTGATTGATTTACCATCCAAATATCTTAAATAGAACAGTTCAATGGTTTCAATACAAATGAAAGTGGACCTGAACTTAGAGGATTTATTCTTCTTTAAATTTTTCAGATGATATGGAAAATCTTTAAGTTCTTTATAACAGAATCCAATATATTACCTAAAATACTAGATATGTATCAATTACCTGAAAAAAATGCAACAAATCAAAACCTAACGTATTCTGTCCCGTTTCTCTATAATTAAAAAAAATAGTTTAGACAAACGTACATTGTAAACAAAGTGATCATTTTTTTTTTAAATAAAGATTTTATTTATTTGTCAGAGAGCGATGGAGAGAGAGCGAGCACAGGCAGACAGAATGGCAGGCAGAGGGAGAAGCAGGCTCCCTGCCGAGAAAGGAGCCAGATGCAGGACTCGATCCCAGGATGCTGGGATCATGACCTGAGCCGAAGGCAGCTGCTTAACCAACTGAGCCACCCAGGCGTCCCAAAGTGATCATTTTTTAAATGAACTAAAAGATCAGGGAAAGACTGGAAAGTTACTGTTTTCCTCAGTGGGAATATGGAAGGCTACAAACTTTACTGAATTTAACCATAATAAGATAAAAAAGTAAATGTTTCTTTCATTCTTTTTTTTAAATTTTATTTATTTATTTGACAGACAGATCACAAGTAGGCAGAAGCAGGCAGAGAGAGAGGAGGAAGCAGGCTCCCTGCTGAGCAGAGAGCCCGATGTGGGGCTCGATCCCAGGACCCTGAGATCATGATCTGAGCCGAAGGCAGAGGCTTTTAACTCACTGAGCCATCCAGGTGCCCCTGTTTCTTTCATTCTTGATGAATGAAATCAGGTACTTTCTCTAGCTATTACTTTCTTATTTGTATTAAAGTCAACTTTATATTTATTCCTCCTCTTTTAAATCACCTATAGAAAGATATATGTATTCATTTTTGCAAAAAACTAGATCTATTCCTATGCCCACTCCTTTTAATGTTGACAGAATATTTTTTTTTAAAGATTTTATTATTTATTTATTTGACAGAGAGAGCGAGTGAGAGAGGGAACACAAGCAAGGGTAGAGGAGAGGGAGGAGCATGCTTCCCGCTGATCAGGGACCCCAATGCAGGGGTTGATCCCAGGACCCTGGGATCATGGCCTGAGCCAAAGGCAGACACTTAACTGACTGAGCCACCCAGGCACCCCTTGACAGAATATTCTTAAAACTCACCCTTCATCTTTAACCTTACTAATGTCTCCATCATTCCTTCCCGTGCCTCAGTTTTATCATTTGCAGGAAATGATGAACAGTTTTAGATTTACCTCACTGAGTTATTATAAAAATTAAAAGACTGAGTGCTTCCAAGAGTAAAACATAAAATGCAAATGTCTAGGATCTTTTTATGTGGAGGGAGGAATGAATAGGTAAAGCACAGGAGATTTTTTGAGCACTGGGACTATTTTGTATAATATAGTAATGGTGAGTACATGTCTTTGCATTTGTTAAAACCCACAAAATGTAGGACATAAAGAGTGAACCCCAAATTTAAACTATGGACTGTAATGAATAAAAGTATCAATATTGGTTCATCAACTGGAACAAATATGCCATATTAAAAGAAGGTATAAATTATACGGGAACTATGAGTAGAGAGAGGGGCATGTGGGAACTCCGTTTCTGATCAATTTTTCTGTGAATATAAAACTTCCCTAAGAGGGCACCTGGGTGGCTCAGTCAGTTAAGCGTCTGCTTTTGGCTCAGGTCATGGTCCCAGTGTCCTGGGATCCAGTGGCACTTGGAGGGGGAGGTTTCACTGCTCAGTGAGCAGTCCGCTTTCCCCTCTACCTCTCCCCCTGCTCGTGATGTCTCTCTCACTCTTTCTCTCAAGTAAAATCTTAAAAAAAAAAAAAAAAAGTCCCTAAGAAAAATAAGGTCTATTAATTAAAATACAAATTACAAAACATCTAAAAATAACAAGTGTTAGAAAAGTTCATATACTTAAAAACAAAAACTTTATAATTCATATTTACCATTCTCCAGCTTGGCTGACTGAGTTTAATTCTGCTACATTGTACATTATAGATGGTTCCAATGAAACTTTCTCCATAAACATGGGTGAGGTTGTAATATTCTGAATCTGGGCTTCCAGAAATACTTCATCAGTCTGAGGATATGAAAAAAATATCCACCAAAGTGTAATGGTATTTAAAATATTTACCTCAACAAAAATATCTGATCTATACGAAGAAAAAATATTAACCACAACTGTGATTAGTTCATGCCTGCAAATCAAAGTTATCATAATTAATGCAAGAAAAGAAATCTTCACCCTAACGTAATTAACAGGGGGAAAGTCAAGGGTTAGTTAACTGATAACTTGTCAAACAATGGATAGGGGATAACTACATTTTTTGGATCAATATCCAAAAATAGTTATTTACTGGAATTTCATTCACAGGTATCCTAATTCTTCTAATAAGTCATTAAAATGTTAAAATGTCATTTAGTAAGATGAATATACCTATGTACCTATCATTTCAGTGATATGTTAATATAATTAGGTCTTCATTATAATATTCTATCATAATATAGTTTCAATGGTCATATTATTTCAATTTAGAAAGTATAGGGACCACCAGTACAGTGAATAATCAGTCTATTTTATAATCTTATAGGATTTAACTTTTCAATTAAAGCAATTTGTTAGTGGCCATTAGTGATTTCTTGGTTCATTTAAAATGTACATTTAGGGCAAAAAATGAATTATACTTGACAGTCACAGAGCTTTTAAATCAAGCACAAGGTATTCTGTAGCCTTAGAGACTAATGCTATTCAGCAATATTTTAATGAATGGGTGATTTAAATATGTACTTTTATATAAAATTTTTATTTCCTAAAATTTAGGAATTAAAATTGAGATTTATATTAAACATCCTTCTTTACATGTGATTTGGCTTTTTTGGTGTATAACTGAAGGGTAACAGAACTTGGTTCATTTTCTAAATAAATCTATATAAAATGTGACAGAGTAAGGATACGCCATAATTATTTTGTTCAAAAATTTCAGAGTAATATTTATAAAAATAAATTTAAAAAACAAACTATGACCCAAAAAATTTGGCACTGAATAAACGTTTTAAATATTAAGTCCAGGAAAATGGAAATCATTTCCAAAAATATAATGATGAAGTTATAATGTAATGTATTATTATCTAAACTAAAACAGATTCTTTAGTTCTTGGCACATGCGCTCAAATGAAAATTGAAATATAATGATTTATCAATCTAAAAGAATGTGCCACTTAAAGGCATTATCCTATTACTTTTTCTCAAAAAAACAAAAAAAGGTAAATATATCCCATCAATCCATTGCTTTAAAAAAAATTACCACAGGCCCACATTTCAAATTTTAAAATGCATTTTTCTGCTTAAATTTAGAAAAAGCTTAGATAAAATGGAAGAAAAACAAGCAGCATAATGGAAAATTAAGTTAGTTTGAAGTTAGTACAAAGTAATTTGACACTTGAAAAATAAAGAATTCTGTGCTACAGCAGTTGATGTTGTTATCATGTAAGTCATATATTATAAGCAAGTGCTGTTTATATTAAATAGAAATTTGAAAATATGACTTTAGCCAACTTGGGAACATTTGAGGTTCTTCTGTTTACTAATGTCAAAGGGCCAACTTTACCTGACCCAGACATAAAACTAAAACCACTGTGCATCTGAAGATAAATTTCAACTAGAGAGTTTACCTCAAAGAATTAAAAGTAAAGAATCTTATTTAAGAAGATGTTGAAAAATCTCAAGGCCATTTTTAACAAGGTTAACATGCCTCTTTTAACAAACACCCAAAGGAAAAACACTAAGAATGAGAGCATACTTGTTTCAGTATGATAATTTAATCTTCAATTTAATTTTTTCCCAGAGAAAGATAATTAATATAATATAAAAAGTATAAATTAGATACATCTTTTAAAATCACATTTGTAGTATTTCACAACTAACTTTGTTTTTCCACTATGTTTCATAAAGAAAGATTAATTAGGCAGAGTCAAAAAGTGGTAAGTAAGAAAAGCATATAAATTTATAATAAAAAATCAAATTACCACAGAACTGAGGTCACTCTAATGGAAAAATAAAAAAGAAAAATTAGAAAAATCAGAATTAAATGTTAAAGAAAGAGAATAACTAACTTTAAAATAAAATGCATTTCTGCATTTTTTTTAATTTTCTAAACAAGACAGCATTAGTAAAACAAAGAAGTAAACAGAAAGTAACAAAGGAATATGACATTTTTCTAAAAAGGTGAAACTGCTATGGTTAAATGAATGAAGAACACTACAGGTGAATACTTAAACAGGAGCAAATATTCAAGGACAAATTTGGGTGAGAAAGGTATAACCCATGTTTTTCTAGTTCTATAAATTCTTTACCTACACCGTAATTCTTCACGGATTACTTTAAATGGCTATCCGTTCTCTTCCACAATCAGAATAGATATACACTCTATTATATAGCTTCTCCTAAATTTATCTAATAATGGAACCATTTTTTTCAAGAAGCATCTTCAGTGACTAGAGTTCCATGCATTATACTTCAGGAAATACTGAGCTAGACCACATCAGACAACTGAGAGTTTATTCTTTTCTTGTTAATATATTTTATAGTTTGTCTTTTTTACATATATACTTCTAAGGCTACTTATTTATCAAGGGTCATCTCAAATGTTGTTTCTTTTGTCCAACCCATTGCTAAAAATACTTTTTCATCTCCAATGTTCCCAGAATCTAAGTACACTTCATGATCTATGGGTGGCACTTACATTGCATTTTTGTCATGTTTGTCTCCTCCACTAGATCTAAGTAACCCTGAGAATTGGGAAGATGCCCAATTTATATTTAATTTCTCTCTACTACCTGGCATGGAGCCCTATTCCCAGCAGGTGACCCAATGTTTGAACCTACTTGCTAATGTCACCAATCTTCTTTCCTATTTTAGAAGACGGCAACAAAATTTCTCATAACAAACTTGTTTTCCTTTCAGTGATTCACATATTGCTAGAATTATTAGAAACAGAGTAAAAAATCATGTTTGAGACAATTGTGGGGCTAATAAAAGTCAATGTGTAAGAACTATGGCACAAAGTAATAAACATCACCTACCAATATGCGTGTGGTTTATGAACTCCTATAATTTACCTGAATTTTCTAGTTGGGGTCAATAAAATCTGCTTGGTCCTATAGGCTGAATAGTATTTGTTTTCCTAATAGGTAATACTGAATATCTTAGAGACCCTAAAAATACTATTTGTTTACTGCCGGTTTTTAAAGAAATATCTATTTTCAAAAGTTCAGAATTTTACAAATTTTCTTAGTTGACATTTGTTGGCAAAGATTACAAATTTTGTTTATATATAATGTTAACTGAAGAAAGCAACATTCTGTTACTATAATTATAAAAACAGTATTAAACATAAGTTAGTAAAATCTGAAAGAACATGGATTAATGAAAAGCCCATTATTTTTTGGTGTGGTGGAATTGTGGGATTTTTTTCACCCTTCCTTTTTGGGGAGTATATCATGTTTATAATATTATTCAAGGAATAACAAGTAATTTTAAAAACTGCAAAAATCACTCTAAATATTCGTGTTATACAACTATTTGACAAGTATCTTAATCTACCACTACATTTGCAGCAAAGAAAACCTAAAATAGTTTAATATGTGCCTTCCTAGGAGCCAATTATAAGAAAAAAGACTACCTACAGCACTGTTTGTTTCTAATTTGCAAACATATATACTCTTGCAAAATAGTTACTTATCTTCCCTCATACTATGGATGAACTCCTTCCTAGCAAAAC
Organism: Enhydra lutris kenyoni; assembly: GCF_002288905.1. NCBI lineage: Eukaryota > Metazoa > Chordata > Mammalia > Carnivora > Mustelidae > Enhydra > Enhydra lutris. The sequence goes on along the minus strand of NW_019154134.1, from coordinate 15,474,166 downwards.
GATAAATTAAGACCACTTAAAATTTAATAAGCGGAATAGCTATACTATAATTAATCAAAAGTATTCCAGTAAAACAAAAAAGGCAGCATACACATGTAGTATGGCAACTCCCCTAAGCCCTGAAAAGAAATGTTAACTCTAAACTAGTAGGGGGAGCTAGTAATCCCCTTGATGAGACTGTATCTTCCCATGAAATATGCATATTCTTTACTTATGTACTCCATATTCCATGTGCATTTGTAATTCTGCTTGGAATGCCTTCACTGCTTTGACACTTTTATGTTTCCAACATCTATTATTTCCAGACTCCACTCCAGTTACCCTTCTCATCTTCTCTGAAAACTACTGTAAAATCTCAGCCCTAGACTTCATGCAGTACTTCAGATTCACGACATATACTATACTAGGTAGTTTTATTATTTTATGCACTTTTTTCTTTTGTCCTAATAGGACTCTACTGCAGGTCAGATTCCTCTCTTGGTATGCCCATCTGTAGTACAAACTATACTGAATAAAAACTCAGATGCTGATGGTAAAAATACATACAAATTTGACATGGGACTACAAATTTCTGATCATTAAATTTAGAGTAATAAAGACATAATTTTCATTTCAAAATACTGTATTTTAATATTTTTGAATTTATCACTATGGTAGGAAAGACATGACTTTTGCAGGAATAAGAGGCCCATTAGGAAATCGTTTTTTTCTGGAACTCTAGAAGCCAAGATAAAGTAGAATTTTTACTTTACTTTTACTGTTTTTTTTTTAAAGTAGAATTTTAAGAAAAATCCAAATAATAAAACCTTCTTCCTATGGCAAAATCTATTTTATCTCTTTTGTTCAAATAGAAGATAGATTATCTTCTACTCTCTAAGTTACCGTATTTTTATTTTTGCCAGTCTTGTTTATTCCAAAAAGTACTTCTAACCATTCACTGAACTTAATAAACAAACTGCAGCTGACACACTGATTTCCCAGGACAAAGAATTTAATTTATTGAGTTCTATTTGTCAATATTTCCCAAGAATATTAAATCATTTTTGCAGGGTTAGATTGACTACTTCAGAATCACACTGTAAATATTTAACAAATTGCTATGGTTTTTAGATAGTAACAATAATCATTAAATGGAAATTTAGGGCAATGATTTAATGAAAGGGGGTGAAAGCCTCATGAAATTAACAAAAATAAAATTCAAGATACACTGATTCTATGTAATTTTAAAACAGCATACTAAAAGATCTACAATGAAATTATTCTCTTTTGATTAAACTTGAGGCTCATTTTTCACAAGTAATTCACACTCTTCTCAGCAATTTACTTCAACATGAAATGAAATGTAATCCATCAGAATTTTAGTCAAGTAAGATCTTACTTTTAATCTGAATTCCTATTAAGTGCTAAACACTTACCTCTGCATTGTAAAATTTGGTTTTCACATCCAATGGTTTGAGAACCTAGTCGAATAAAGCATATCAATCAGAGGAGATTATCATTTATTTTTGTTTATTTATTTTAAATCACAGGGCTTATATCTGTCAAAGGCATTTTCTAATTTTAATTGTAAAAAGCTTTTTTAATAGGTATGCAATATTTTTGCAAAAACAACAAAAAACCCAAAAAACAATCCCAAATGTATTTTTAAAAGACAACCATCATTTTTTAATTGGGTAATAGTCACATGAGTTACATGTGTGTTTACTCCATAGTATTTTTGTTAAACTGAATATATGTATTTTATGTATTTTTCTCTATATTTTTCACAAAAATGTTTATTAAAATAAGTGCATAAATCTTTTATTTTCTTTTAAAAGTCATGCAAAATCTTAAATGAGTGATACAGCAAAATTTTTTCTTTTAGAAAGTTTTTTTTTTTTTTTTTTTTTGGAAAGTTTTTTTCAAGTAATCTCTACACCCACCATGGGGCTTGAACTCAAGACCCCAAGATCAAGAGTCACACGCTCCACATAATGAGGCAGGCAGGTGCCCCAAAATAAATCTGGGTACATTTAATAATTTAATTAATTAATTCCTACTGTTAGTACTTTTTCTTCCACTTAAAAACAGGTATGAAAAATATATATTGCATAATATCTAGATCTAATTTAAAGGGTTATATGTGGTCATTTCATCCCTAAAACCACTAAAACCAGTGGTTTTAACTATTTTTAATCACAGAGTGAATACTCTGTATAAATACAAAACTCTACATATAAGTTTGGTGACTCATGGAATCCCGGAAGGAAGCTTGGTCCACTCAGCCCAAGTCAATTATCTCTCATTTAAATATTTCTTTAGAAATTTGATACTATTTATACTTAATTTATCTGGACTTTGTACTCCTTTTATCCCTCTTGTATATTCTTGTGAGTTTTGTCAAGGTATAAAAACAGGACAATCTTTTTTGGATAAAAATCGGTAAATGAGGGGTGCCTGGCTGGCTCAGTCAGAATAGTGTGCAACTCTTGATCTCGGGGTTGTGAGTCTGAGCCCCTCGTTGGATATAAAGATTACTAAAAAAATAAAAAAATAAACTTAAAAAAATCTTCAGGTGAAATATTACACTGACAACGATAATTTCTCTGCTTTTACTTAATTTAGTCTGACTTTAGATTTCTAGTACTATGACAAATGCAGACATATGAAGCTATTTGCTTTATTTGGAGGCTGTTTTCCCTGCAGATAGATAGGAATAACTTCACAGGGGAAAAAATCTGTAAACTATTTACACAGTCACATTTAATACCTGAAATTTGAAGAATTTTCTAAAATACATTTTTTCTCCACCCTGAGTTGTATAGCTCACTGCACACACCAAGCTGAAATGGAAAGATATCTCTGAATTATCTTTGATTTTGTTTAATAATAAATCTAATACACCTCAATTTTACTCACAAATTTGGAAAATATTGTAACCAATGGTGTAAAAGCATAGCCAAATGAGCCTAGAGTAGGGAAAAAAGAGTTTTAGCAGATAAAAATATAATTCAATGAACAAGAAAGCTCTGATTAGCAAAATTAAATATATAATAGTGAAATATATTCCAAAACAAATCCAAAAAATCAAATAGTTAAATGTACAAATTAAGTTTATATAATTTAGAAGAAAAAAAATAAATTAAAAAAAATTCTAGGATGTGGAAAGACTTTTTAATATAAATGGGCAATGGAAAGGAAAAAAGAGTCATAAATGTATAAACTGAAAAAATCAAAATCATGTTAAAACAAAAAGCAGACAAAATGGGATAAAATACTTCTAATGAAATGAAGAGAAATCTCATAAGCAAAACATTAGTATCTTGCTCAAAATAGGAGGAAAGGATACATAGATAGATGACAGTACCATAAATGGCTAACAAAAAGGTGAAAACATTCAGCCTCACAAGAGGTCAAAGTAATAAAATAATGAGACATATTTTTTCCACTTCTTAAGATTAAAAAAAAATTCTTTTATAGGTGTTACCAGGATTGGTGAGGGGTTAGAGAAAGTGACTCTCTCTACACTGCTAGTGGTTAAAAGAGATTTAGAAAACAAGTCTTAAGTAAGAGTCTTAAAAATGCTTATATGCTCCTATGGTAAACCCACTATAAGCAGTCTATCACAGGAAATACTAAGATGCTCAGCACTATATTATTTATAACAGTGGAAGACTAGAAACAATCTAATGTCCAACATCAGTAAACAAATTAAAGTATATGGTCCAAGCAGGTAAGATAAAACTATCTCAAAAAGAATGTTTTCACAGAATATTGACTCAAGTGGGAAAATGTTCACAGTGCACTGAAAAAGATAAAACCATGGGTAATATGATCAAAATTTTGAAAAGTGTTATTTATTTATACAAATATGTTACATAAACACACATAAAAAACTAGAAAATCATATACTAATATTTTAATAGCAGTTACACTCAGTGGTGACAATACAGGAAATTTAATTTCTCCTTTTAAGTTAAGTGTACATAAGCCAGGTACTAGGGATATAGTATTGTTCAAAACACAGTAACTGTTCTCAAGTGCTCACAGTAAAAAGCAGTATAGCAGGGTATGGGTTTTTGAAGCCAGATTTAGATTTGAGTTCCACTTCTTATTTACTATTTAATTCTACAAGAGACTCATCTTCTCTAAAAGGAGGTTTTTACACATTTAATAAACTTCAATAAACTTAAATTCTTAATAAAATTTAATAATTGTAATAAATATAAAATTTAAATAAAAATAAAATAACAATTTAATGAATTTCAATAAACTCTATTTCAACAAGTACTGACCACTATTCTCTGCTAGATCATGAGGACACAGCTGACTTCATGGAACTCGTACTCTAACAGAAATGACAGGCGTAAGTAATTAATTTTAAGTAGAAGACCAAAAAAATGACAAGTTATGGATGCTATAGAATATATTAAAAGGGGTATTTAATTTAGTCTTGGAGGTCAGGAAAGCCTCTTCGAGAAGTCATGGTGAATCTGATATATGAAGAAGTGGAAGTAAGCTAAACAAACGAACAGAGTCATTCCTTAGGAAGGGAAAAATTTATCTCAAGTCTTGGAGGAGTGCAAAGGAAAGAGACTTCCAATATCACTTAGTATAAAACAGGGAGGAATGAGAAAAGGTAAGAACTAAAGCAGCTCATACAGATTAGGTTCTAGAGAACTTTGTAAAGCCAATACAAAGAATTTTCTATGGATAGTGGTAGGTCACTGAAGAGTCAAGTGACTTATCCAAGAACATGTAATTAATAAATGATGGAGCTGAAATTTGAACTCTTTAAATTTTGACTGCAAAGCTCATACCAACCACAGAATATATACTAAGAAGTGCCTATAAAAGAGATGTCACCACAATGAACTGATTAACAGCTAATATTATATACTACTTTAAGCCAAGGAAGAGAGGCAAAAATGGTGACATAAGTGGAGATGAAGAAGGTGGGATGATATACAGTTAGTAAGAATTAACAGGACTTTGTAAATTTATTGTATGTGTAAACGGTAAGGCAGATGGAAGTTTAAAATTATTTAGATGGCTGAAATTTTCATATCTGCCTCTCAAAGAAAAATAGAGGATTCACATTCATATGCCAGGAATACAGAATTTGATATATTTTTTTTCTCATAGCTTATCTTACTTTGGTTCTATATTTCTGAATTCTCAGGGTAGAATATATATACATAGTTAAACAAGAACTGAAAAGTTGTACAGAACTGAGAAGTTGTAATTTAAAAATAAACACTATTAATGTCAGTTTCTAGCATTTCAAAAAATAATTAACATACTTTTGGCCAGAGTGGTACCTGGGTTTTAAAAATCTGCATAGCTTTTTATTTTTTGGATAAGATTGTCTGTAGATGCAAACACGAAAACAGAAATACAGGAAAATAAATTAAGATATTTTCCCCTAAAAAACAAACATTTTGTTTAAAGTCTGTGATAATCATGTAATCCTGCAACATTAAATTCCTTCTTAAGTAGGTTCATAGGTTTGATACTAAATGGACATAAAACGAAAATTTCAAATAAAGGCATACATAAGGAAAAGCCTTTGAGAACTAGTAAAATTAATCCTTACATGTGTGTTCCAATTTCCTTCACTTCATGGTGTATGACATCATCAATACAACAATCAGGTTTAAGTTCAGCCACTGCAGCATTGGAAGCTGAAAGATTTAAACGCTGAGAACTTGTCTGAAGATCAGCCTTGAAAAAAAGAGATTAAGAAAAAAAAATCCAAATGAGACTGGTTACCTACAGGGTGAGGCTGGGTATGAGTGAAAATAGGAGATCACGAACAAGGAAGAAGGGTTGATACGGAGCAACACTTCTTAGTGTCAGTCTTTCTACCACAGCTCTGCAGCTTAAAACCACATTAATGGTTCATACAAGCACACCAAAATCAAATAAATAAAATCAGCCAGGAAGTAGGGGGAATAGGTAATGGAATATGAACAGTACCAAATGAACACAACCACAATGGGAGGGAGGGATGGGAAAAAAAGAACTAACCTAAGGAAGCCTGGCTAACAAAAGCTACAGACAAAAAGAATGACAGGGGGATATTGCACTCTAGCTAGTATGTTTGCTTATATTAGCAATTCTACAACTGTTATGGGCCTACCACGACCAAACAAAAAAATACTATGGATAATAAGAGAGAAGTTTCTCCCCTCTGGAGGAAAAAAAAGGTGTAAATAAGGAAAGGGAGAAGGCTGCAATGAAACTTTTGGTGTTGAGTTGGAATGAGAGGCATCAATATGAATATATGGTTTTAAAACATACATACAGATGGATAATCCAGGAACAAATATAGATAGGTATGCACACATGTGCTACTATATAACACTAAAAGATAAATTACTATTCAAAACAATATTAGGTGGGGCGCCTGGGTGGCTCAGTGGGTTAAGCCGCTGCCTTCGGCTCAGGTTGTGATCCCAGGGTCCTCGGATCGAGTCCCACATTGGATCTCAACCTGAGGCCTGACTCCACAGTAGGCAGTTAACAAATACGTGTTGAATATGTCTTTCTACCACAGCTCTGCAGCTTAAAACCACACTAATGGTTTTATGAATGAATGAAGTTATGAAGTTATGATGAAATTTTGAGGGAAATGTCAAGAAATATTCAGAGACAGTAAAGACCATGTTAGGTAATGGGGATTAGGGGAGGTTTTTGCATAAAAGCTTGGATTCTATTAAGTCTCTGTTTCTTTTTAAAAACTAACAGGTTTTCTGCAGTTAATTCTAATCTAACATTCTTAATGCTAAGCAGTGTGAAGCAGGATATTTATTGGTGCTATCTCTTTGGTCATTATGTTCAGTTATAAAATAGTAGGAACTCAAATTTATTGGGTACCATCTATGTGCAAGGCCTTGTTCTAAGTTCATTATTCATTTAATATCCACAATCCTGAAGTAGGCAGTCATACTATTCCCATTTTATAGACAATAAAACCAAGGCAGAGAGAAATAATAACTTCCCCAAGGTTATACAACTAGTAAGTAATGGAACTGAGATTAAAAATTCCTTAAACATTTTAAATATCAGAGAAGAAGGGATAAAAAAAGAAACACTCAAACCCATGGGCTGTCTGTTCAGTATGTTTTCCTCTGTGTCATTTTTAAAGTATTAATGTATTAATGTATATACAGCTAAACACTTTCATCTTTTTCTTTTTTGCTATTATAAATAATGCTAAATAAATAAATAAATAAATAATGCTGCACCAAACATTTATTTTCTTATTACCTATTATGTGTTTGGGGAAAATAGTAGTGGAGAAATGGAAGACTGCTTGGGATAGGAGAATAATTTTTTTTTTTTTTTTTAAGAGCTATTTGACCTCACAACCCTGCGATCCAGACCTGAGCCAAAATCAAGAGTCAGAAGCTTAAACAAGTGCACCCCAGGGGAATACAATTTAAATTTCAGGGTAGGGTCTATGCTGCAATTTGGATGAGGAGAATTTAGGAAAAGGGTAAAGAAGAAAGAGAAGGAAGCCTTTCAGATAAGTTAAACAGAGTCAGCAAAACATCTTAAATATGAGAGTTCAAAGGTGTCTTCAAAAGCCATCAGAAAAGAATTTTTTACTTAGCAAAGCTGAGAAAGACAATTATCTTATGGTCTTACTTATTTGTGGAACATAAGGAAGAGCATGGAGGACATTAGGAGAAGGAAGGGAAAAATGAAGGGTGGGAATCAGAGTGGGAAAGGAACCATGAGAGACTATGGACTCCAGGAAACAAACAGGGTTTTAGATGAGAGAGGGCTCAGCGGGGGATGGGTGAGCCCAGTGATGGGTATTGAGGGCACAGATAACATGGAATACTAGGTGTTATACACAATGAATCATCGAACAATACATCAAAAACTAAGGATGTGCTGTATGGTGACTAACAACATAATAAAAAAATTTAAAAAAATATTAGTGTAATATTTTTAAAAAGGAAAAGAATTTTTTATAATTAAGGGATTAATATTCAGGAATAGAGAAAATATATTTTCAAAGATCTAGAATAAGCTTCAAGAGGATAGAGGCCTTGACTTTTTTTTTTTTAAGTTTAGTTTTATTTTTTTTAACAGATTTTATTTATCTATATGAGAGAGAGAGAGAGCACAGAAGCAAGGGGAGCAGCAGGCAGAGGGAGAAGCAGGCTCCCAGCTGACCAGGGAGCCTGGTGTGGGGCTTGATCCCAGGACCTGGGAACACGACCCGAGCCAAAGACAGACACTTCACTGACCAAGCCACCCAGGTGGCCTGACTGTTTTCTTTCCCTAGCAACTATAATTGTGCCTGGAACACTTTAGAAATAGAAATTCTTGGGCACCATTTTATACTAATCAAATCAGAAACCCTGGGGATGAGCTTTGGCAGTCAGCATTTTAACAAGCTCTCCAGATAACTTTAATACTTCCTGAAGTTTGAGAACAACTAGTATAGACAAAAAGAGTTATCTGTTTTATTTCTAGTACAGTAATTATATTGTTTTGTTTATATAACAATATTTTTTAATGTAGCATGTTAATATTTTCAGATACAATGCTGGATTTTTTTCAATTAAAAAGAAAAAACTAATGGTTTCCAGTTGAACATGGTAGAATATACAAGCATTTCTATTCTCAAAAACAACACTAAGCTGAGAAAAGAATAAAAAAAAGTACAGATTCACAATCTCTCTTCCTTGATTTCAAAATTCCCAGAGTTGTAAAAAATTAAAGTTTTGAGGGCAGAAGTCTGGGTATCTGAAGTAATAGCAGCAGTGTAACCGTGAATCTCCCAAGTCATCCATAAAACAAAAACAAAAGCAACTAAAACTAAAGCTTGCGTTAATATAATTAGAAAGCATCATACGTCCAAACTTCATATTACCTGTAAGTAGACATATATCAAATTTTTGCAAGCTCTTTCTCATGCTCTTGCCATGAACTTTTGCAAAGAATAAGGGAAGTTCAGGGGAATTTGAGCTGAAGAGAAACAGAAGAGATAGGTCTAATACTGATCTAAACCACTTCCAGAAAGACAAAGTCTATTCTAAGCATGAAAATACCAAGAAAGTGCATTACTGGAAGATGAGAGCACAGTCTATAGGGAAGGGACTTAACAGTTGTTTGACAGGAAAGAAAACACTTCAGGGTTTTGAAAAAGAGTTCAAAGGAGAGACACCTTTTAGAAACTGTGGAGTGAAGAGGAAAAATTTAGGACACTACAATTCACATGAAAAGAGAAAATCTGGGGTGCCTGAATGGCTCAGTAGGTTAAGCATCTGCCTTCAGCTCAGGTCATGATCCCAGGGTCCTGGTATCATGCCCCTCAGGCTTCTTGCTCAGTGGGGAGTGTACTTCTCCCTCTACCTCTGTCCACTGCTTCCCCCTGCTTATGCGGTCTCTCTCTGCCAAATAAATAAAATCTTAAAAAAAAAAAAGAAAATCTGAGGAACACACAACCCCGTTCTCCTCTATCAGCCTCCCCAAAAGACACAATAAAGAAACCACACTTTGTGCACAATGCTTTAAGAGGGTGTTTTTGAATTAGGAATATCAAAGCACCCAAACTGCATTTCACAGAATGCAAAGCCTCCAACAGTTTTCATCTATACAAAAATAATGTAAAAAGAAAATAGTGAGAACTGAGACAATTCACTGATAACTGCCACCCAAAACCAATAGTGAACTATTGTATCTAAGAGAAAACTGTAAAATACTTAAACTGAATTAAATTACCCTCAAGAGAACACTTGGAATATAAAAAAACACCTAGAATGAGAAATTTTAAAACTAAGGCTAAATTTGTTGTTGTTTTAGCATGGGGCTAAAATTTTTTAAGAGAAGAATGTAAATAGTTGACTGAATTCGGGAAAGAAGAAAAGGACACAAATCATATTAGAAACGTGAAATGACAAACGAAATAATGGAATACACCTACTATTAAAATACAATCCATGAAAACTTTCTACAAATAATAGATCTAAATCTACATATTCAAAGGGTGCACTTGCTATTAGAGAAATGACATTAAATGACCAATTCTAAAACATACAGAAAAAAAAATCCCCAGGGCCTCCAGGAAAAATTATCAAATTTCTTCTTCTTTTTTTTTTTTTTTAGATTATTTATTTATTTATTTGACAGACAGAGATCACAAGTAGGCAGAGAGGCAGGCAGAGAGAGAAGGAGGAAGCAGGCTCCCTGCTGAGCAGAGAGCCCGATGCGGGGCTCGATTCCAGGACCCTGGGATCATGACCTGAGCCAAAGGCAGATGCTTAACTAACTGAACCACCTAGGCATTCCCTCCCTTTTTTTTTTTTTTTTTAAGATTTTATTTATTTATTTGACAGACAGAGATCACAAATAGGCAGAGAGGCAGGCACAGAGAGAGGAGGAAGCAGACTCCCTGCTAAGCAGAGAGCCTGATTCGGGGCTCGATCCCAGGATCCTGGGATCATGACCTGAGCCGAAGGCAGAGGCTTTAACCCACTGATCCATCCAGGCGCCCCTCCTCCTTTTTAAAAAAATTATTTTTATTAACATATGATGTATTATTTGCCCCAGGGGTACATGTCTGCGAATCACCGGACTTACACATTTCATAGCACTCACCATAGTACATACCCTCCCCAATGTCCATAACCCAACCTCGCTCTCCCTACCCCCCACCCTCCAGCAACCCTCAGTTTGTTTCGTGAGATTAAGAGTCTGTTATGGTTTGTCTCCCTCTCCATCCCACCTTGTTTCATTTTTTCCTTCCCTATGCCTTAAACCACCCACCTTGCCTCTCAAATTCCTCATATCAGGGAGATCATATGGTAATTGTCTTTCTCTGATTGACTTATTTCTTTCAGCATAATACCCTCTAGTTCCACCTACGTCGTTGCAAATGGCAAGATTTCCTTTCTTTTGATGGCTGCATAGTATTCCATTGTGCATATGTATGTGTGTGTGTGTGTGTGTGTGTGTGTGTGTCTCTCTCTCTCTCTCTCTCTCACATCTTCTTTATCCATTCATCTGTTGATGGACATCAAGGTTCTTTCCATAGTTTGGCTACTGTGGACATTGGTGCTATAAACATTCTTTTTTTTAAAGAAACCATAATACTGACATCTAAAACTGAATACACAACATAAAAAAGAAAAATATAGACCAGTATCATGCTGTGATTCCTCACCTATATCCTCTTAAGTTACTCTGATGTCAAAAATGGCTTATGTGTATATCATGAATCTGAATGTTTTACCTGAGAAACTAAGATAATTCTTGGTGGGCATTGCACAATAAACATTAGCTGCTATTATTATTAATACCACAGCCTTTATGCAAATTAAAACTGAATAAAGCCAACATAAATATAAATACATATTTAATAGTAAGTATGGTATTATATTATTTACTCTTTTAAATACTGACTTAAATCATATGCACTTGCTGATTTATTCACTTTTATGCAAATAAATTAATCAGTTACTGAATGTCAACTGTATGCCAGGAAAAAAAGTATATATTCTCAAAGCTCTCAAAGTCAGATCTTTTCATAATCAATGCAGAGGCTGGCAAACTTTTTCTTTAAAAGGTCAGATAGTTGGGACATCTGGGTGGCTCAGTTGCTTAAGTGTCTGCCTTTGGCTCAAGTCATGATCCCAGGGTCCTGGGATCAAGTCCCACATTAGGCTCCCTGTTCAATGGGAGTCTGCTTTCCCCTCTGCCCTCCCTCTGCTTGTTCTCTCTTTCTTTCAAATAAATAAATAAAAGCTTTAAAAAAAAATTAAAGGTCAGATAGCAAATACTTTAAACTTTACAGGTCATCCAATGTCTCTGCAACTCCCCAGTTGTAGTCCCAGTAGTAGCCTGATATCTGCCCCAGATAATACCTAAATGAATGACTGTGGCTACTGCCAATAAAACTTTATTTATGGACACTGACATTTGAATTTCATATAATTTTCACATCCAAAGTAAGATTGTTTCTTTGAATCATTTGAAAATGTTGAAACCATCCTTAGCTCCAAGGCCTTACAAAAACAGGCAAAGAGACCAAATTTGGCCTGCAGGCTATAGTATGACAACCCATGGTTTAATAAAAGGCAGAAACTCCATCCATAGTATGACAAGCATACAAACACGTATGAAAAACTTTGCATCCAGTTTCTGGTAGTTGGGTCCTATATGAAATTTGGCATACTGGCTCTATAAGGTCCTTTTCAATTCTAACACTTGCTGATCATTTAAAAACTCATTTTAAGTGGACTTCCTTTCTGGCAATGCTGCAGTAACATAAAGTTACCATGTGAAGATAGCCTTGATGACTTCTGCTCGACCTACAGTAAATTTTTACTTTCTTTATATTTAGTTTCAAATTGTTTGAGTTAGCATATTCTATTTCTTGATTTCTAAATGCTGGCAAGAATATTCTAACTGGTGAATTTCCTACAAGCTATCCCATACCATACTTTCATATCAGTCTTCCAACACAGTGTCACTACCTTTGCTCGGAAATCCCCACTGACTGCCCACCGCCTTTAAAAAAAAAAAAAAAAAAAAAAAAAAAAGGCTAAAACCTTTAGCTGTCACCTGGCTTTTGAGATGCTCCACTCAATGGCTACTGCACATCTCTGTACCTTATCTACTTCTATCAAGTGAATTCTATTCACGGCTACAAGAACACATTATGGATGCCTATGTCTCTGCTGATTATCATGTTTTGCTTTTCCTCTGAGTCCTACCATTCTTTGAGGATCCTGTTGCATACCTTCTCCTCCAATATGTCCTCAAGACTGATGCAATCATCTGTGATCTTTCCTCCTCTTCCAAATTCTATTATGTTAATCACAAATTAATAAAAACTTAAACCTTTAACTGGCATACTGTCTCACCCAAGTGATCACAACCTTTGAGGATAAGGAAAAATGATTCTGTGCTTGTTACCATATTATCTTACACAATTATGTGTTCAATTAATGCCTGTTGTTAATGACAATCAAAAGTCCAGTATCAAAGTACATCTTAATGAAATTTCAAAAATGTAAGAATACAAATTAAAAAGTTAAAAAAAAATATATATATATATACCAAGCAAGAATGCCACTTACTTTTACTAATATATCTTTTACAACTTGATTGCTATCATTATGAACGCTGATGTAACTGGAAAAGGTCTCTCCCAAAAATATATTCCTGTGAAATAAAATAAACTTTTAGGCAGAAATCTACTCATATTTTAACACACAATCTATATAAGCACCACTGAGAACTTAAAATGGAGAAGAATTTATTAAAGGATAATGATTAAGTGAAATACTGCTTCAGCATTTCTTTGTGTACCCTATGCTGCTCATTCATTACTCAGTACAGTTAAAAATACTGATGTAGTCTATGAAACATGACATAATCTTGGCCCTCAACTACTGTATAAATAGCCTGTTTCCCTAGACATAAGCCACTGAAATTAGATCCATATTAAAAGTCTTAATGATTATTTACTGATGAGGCTAGAAAAGGCAATTTTTGAAATAACTTATGCCCTAAATCTAGTAGAGACCCCCAATTGATCTGAGTATTTTTTTACCAATTTGTCTTATTTTTCTAAGTTACTATAACACAAATAATGACTACTTTATATTTTTTGTAAGGTAAGTTTTATAAAAATACCTGTTTATAAATATATATTACACAAAAACCTATAAATATATTTCACATCAATTTTTAAATATGAACATATTTCCAAGCTTTCAAGACACCAGTCAGTAACTACATTCTGTAAACCTTTTTTAAACTTAAAAATTCCATGTGGTCTTAAATTCTCTCAGTTGAAAACAGAGAAAAACCAAGGGCTTCTACCTCATTAATAACCCAGAAGAAGAGAAGAAGAGCTAAGACTAAGAGAAGGAATAAAAATTGACAGCTCCTGGGCGCCTGGGTGGCTCAGTGGGTTAAGCCGCTGCCTTCAGCTCAGGTCATGATCTCAGGGTCCTGGGATCGAGTCCCACATCGGGTTCTCTGCTCAGCGGGAAGCAGAGAACCCGATGTGGGACTCGATTGCTTCCCTCTCTCTCTCTGCCTGCTTCTCTGTCTACTTGTGATCTCTGTCAAATAAATAAATAAAATCTTAAAAAAAAAAAATGGACAGCTCCTAATGAGCTGACAAGTCTGATAGCTTGTGTTAGGACTATGAAACTGAACAAGAAAGCACCTTTCTGAAAGACATTTAGATTAAGCCAGTTAAAAGAAAAGGAATATATGGCTATTGAAAAATGTAGTAAGATCTAAGGAAGAAAATTAAAATTTAATCGTCCCTAGAAACCACTATTCATACTTTGGTATGTATCCTTTTTTTTTTTTTTTTTTTTTTTGCAGGGGGTTGGTGTTGGTGGTTTGGAGGAGATGGCAGAGGAAGAGAGAGAGAGAGAATCCTAAGAAGGCTCCACACCCAGGATGAGCCCAATGTAGGGCTTGATCTCACCACCCTGAGATCACGACCTAAGCAGAAAGCAACTTAATTGACAGAGCCACCCGGGAGCCCCTTTTCTTTTTTTGTCTCTCTTTTTTTTTTAATTAAAAAACTCCCCCAGAATCACTAAGTATAATTCTGGTAAAACCTTTTTTTTTTTTTTTTTTAGGTGTTCTTTAACCTTTTTTTTTTTAAACCACTTAAATGTATGAGTATTTTTCCATTCATTAGTTATTTTATGAAAATATAATTTGTAATGGCTTTAAGTATGGCTTATGTCAACATATTCTTACCCGAAATTCTGTGGCAAAGTCAACATTTCACCCAACATTAAAATTTCTGCACCATTTACAGTTGAAGGATCATCTCTCATGAGTTGGTTAAAAAGATCTCCTATAGAAAGAGAAAAACGTAAATTCTAAAATCTATCTTGTAAATAAGTTTTACTGCCACAAAGAAACAGCTGGGAGAAACACTTTAAAAAAAATGCTTTAACAAAAATCTAATTTATTATCTTCACTACAACAAATTTATGGCAAAAAATTTGAGTTTCACAGAGAATGAATGCTTCAGAAACAAAGGAAAATGAAGGCCATGAGACACAAAATATAAAGAGCTCCAATAATTTTAAAGGGAATGGCTAATACACAAGTTGATGGACCATGTGAAGATAAATAAAATTTTGATATCATGACTATGAATGTATTCTTACTAAAATTAAGTTTCTTATTGCCATGGGATATCCATAGTATCTTGACTTAAGAGATTATGAGTAAGACCTACTATGTAGATGGCCACCACTTACATCATACAAAAAGAGACAGCAAAGAATGCAGCAAAGAGTTAGTAGAAGACTGGCAAGACTATGCTTATTGCAAGGTAACACAGGCAACCCAGGTTTCAACTTTTCCCTAGGTACAAGCAGAACAAAGCATACCAGGTAAGTCTTTTTCTTCACATGTTACTGGAATATTGGTGAATAAAGTAGGCTTAGTTAACCGCATCACTGTGAATTAAGAAAAAAAAGAAAGAAAGAAAATGTTAATATTGTTTTGGACTAGCATTCCTAAGATGAGTGTATGATACTCATCCATTCCATACTAAAATCGAATATAACCTAAAGCTTCCTAAATATAATATTAAGTACTTTCCCAAACCGTACACCAATGATTTACTAAAAATATTAATTTACAACAGAAAATTACATATGACTTATTTAAAGCTTAATGCATTAAAAAAATTAAATGTAAATGTAGAATACCACATTATAGAAAAACTGGAAAATAAAGGAATTTTAAAGCTTAAGGTATATGAGAATAAGGCTTTAAGAAAAATCCTGAGTGACGTTCTTTGAACAGTATCAAGAAGATATCTTCCTGAAAGGGAAAAATGTTTTGATTCACCACCATGAATATGAGACAGTAATTTTACAAAAAAAGAATCTTTATGAGCTTTATCTCTCGGTTCTAATCACTGGCCACTGGAAGTTCAGTAAGTGGACCTTGAAGCAATATTCATTCCGTAAGGAAATGATGAAAGTATCATTCAATGTATAGCTATTTATTTATTTATTTTAAAAAAGATTTTATTTCTTTATTTGACAGACAGAGATCATAAGTAGGCAGAGAGGCAGGCAGAGAGAGAGAGAGAGGGGGAAGCAGGCTCCCTGCTGAGCAGAGAGCCGGATGCGGAGCTCCATCCCAGGACCCTGGGATCATGACCTGAGCCACCCAGGCGCCCCCAATGTATAGCTTTTTAAATTCCAACCAAAACTAAGATTTGTTCTTGGGACATGACAGAATGTGTCTAAAGTTTAGAAAAACAAGTAAAAATAAGCTAAGGAAATTAATGGGAAAAAAATGAGGCAGACATGAATTTACCATATATTAAAAGATTTGTCTATAGTCAACTAATTGGTTTATTAATGCAACACCACACAGATATATTAGACAGTGAAATAAAGATTATTAGGATGCAGAAAAAAAAAGCAACGTGATAAAGCACAACTGGTTGGCTATCTGGGAAAAATAAGAAATTTAACTTACAAATTAAATTCAAATACCAAATAAATTGCTTTTGTATCAAACAGTTAAGAGGCAAAAATTAAGCCATAGAAAACTAAAAAGTGAAAATTTATGAAATCTAGTAGAGTGAGGATAGGACATTTTAACTAAAAAAATCTTTTTCAATTACTTCTAAAGACTGACCTTTGATCACATTAAAATAAAGACAAAAATATAACAGTAAAAATCATAGAAACTTGTAAAATATTTCAGAAAATTAATCATTTCTTTATACTCTATTAAAAATGTTCATTCAGGGGGCACCTGGGTGGCTCGGTTGGTTGGGCGACTGCCTTCGGCTCAGGTCATGATCCCGGAATGCCGGGATCGAGTCCCGCATCGGGCTCCCAGTTCCGCGGGGAGTCTGCTTCTCCCTCTGACCTTCTCCCCTGTCATTCTCTCTCTCGTTCTCTCTCAAATGAATAAATAAAAAAAAAAATCTTTAAAAAAAAAACGTTCATTCAAATCTAACCCCAAAAACTTTAAAGACTATCAACTTAAATGGTCAATTCACAGTTTAAGTGGTATTCATTAGCAGATGTAAACATGTACCACCCAACTACTAACTAGCTATATCATTCACACCAAATTCAGTGCCTTTCTCATTGGGTCTCAGGCTAAATGTCATCTTTTCCAAAAAAGAAATAACAGCTCACCTTGTCTCTCTCATAGCCCCTTGTATTTATCATGAACTGAGAAATGTACTTATTTACAGCATTTTGATCCAAACTTCACAAGGTTGAGGCTCTTACCTATTATATTCAGTTTTCTGGCTTTGTTGCTTGACAGTTTGTGGCACATAGTATATTCTATAAATCTTTGCTGAATGAAAGAATTAGCACCTCACCTAAATCCTCAAGTACCTGGTATTATTTTAAAGATGTTACATTTCATGAACGGAGGCCATTAAACAATGTTATATATTAAAATAGATGGCTGTTGAGGGTTGCCTAGTTGGCTCTTGGTCTCAGAGTCGTAAGTTCAAGCCCTATGCTGGGCACAGATCTTACTTAAACAAATAAAGTAAAAACAGATAATATAAATAGGTGGCTACCGAAACAGGCAACATATGTTAACCTTAAAATTTCTGAAGTCACTTTGCATAACTGATATTTACTGAGCATTTACTAGTGCCAGACAGCATGCTAAATACTTCACAAGTATCAACACATTTAAGTCTCATGACTACAAATTTGGTGTCATTAACTACATTTTACACATAAGGGTGATACTTGGAGAAGGTAATTTGCATATAAGACTATATAGCAGATAGATGGCAGAATTAGATCTGAACTCAGATAAATTCACTTTGTTCAAAACTAATTCTCTGTATTATTAATTATAAGCCTAGGGGCATAAACCTGTTACGTTATGCCTTATCAGAAACATCGTATGGGCATTCAAAATAGAACTCTGTGTCAAGCAGAGTATTAACCAGCTACAGATCATTGATGGGCACCAGAAGTGGTTGAGAAGGTTTTCTTTCTACTTCACTCTTATTTCTAACTAGGAAAGCAGATTAAAATTCAGTACAATCTGAAGGGGATAAAAAAGTGTTCTAAAAATGATAAAGAAGAGACCTTCTTTTCACAATCTAAATATCTAAGACTCTAAGCTAACTTTTTTCCTTTTTTTGAGAGAGAGATAGCAAGAGACACAGAGATAGCGAGAGAAACAGAGAGAGGGAAAGAGGATGAGCTGAGAGGAGAGGCAGGAGCAGGTTCTCCACTGAGTGGGGAGCCTGACTTGGGGCTCAGGCCCAGGATCCTAGGAACATGACCTGAGCTAAAGACAAATGCTTAACCAAATGAGCCACCCAGGCCCCCCTCTAAGCTCACTTTTTACACCAAGTGGTGTTCTCTATGCCCCATTTTTTTTTTCATTTCAGAAGAAACGTGATCTTAATAAAAATACGCTCTCAAGGGAATGCTAAAACATTATTTTTTAAAAAGTGACCTCGAAAATACCATGTGATTTCACTCATATGTGGAATTTAACAAACAAAACAAACCAGCAAAAGGAAAAATCGAGAGAGAGAAGGCAAGAAACGAACCCTTAACTATAGAGAACTAATGGTTATCAGAGTGGAGGTGGATGTGGGGGTGGGAGTAATGGGTTCGTTTGACTTAGAGATTATGCACTTGTATTGAGCACCAGGTGTTGTATGGAAGGGCTGAAGCACTGTTTTTGTACACCCGAAACTAATATTAAATGTATGATAACTAAATGGAAATTAAAAAGTTAAAAAAAACTATAAAGTGTTTTTGAGTTCACCCAAATGTGTAGCTACCTTACTTGCTTATTATATGCTCAAACTTCCATTGTGTACAAGTCTTATAAAGTTTAGTTTTACTCATTTTACGATTTCCTAGGAGATGAGATATTAGAGAGTGGGTGAGGAATAACCCTCCATTAAAAATAAAAACTTCCCAAACTGGTATTAAAAATACCTGTTTCCTTCATATTTTCAAAGAGGGTAAAAAATCAGTGTGTGTGTGGGGGAAGCAGTTGTTAAGAAATACTATCATTCTGTGGACTCAAAGAAAACTACTATAAAACACAAACTGGGCAAGTCCAGTTAGTAACATAAAAGTATCTCATGTTGAAACTCAATGTTTCCTGTCTTACAGCAAATGAATGGACCTCAAATACCACACATAATGTTTGTTAGCTGGAAAAGACCAAATACCAACAATAGCAAGGTTTAAGAAACCTGGGAGAGGAACTAAAATAAAGCATTGTTTTTTTTTTTTTTTTTAAAGATTTATTTACTTTATAGAAAGTAAGAGAGTAGGTACACTTGGTGGGGGGTTGGGCAGAAGGGGAGGGTGAGAAGGGACTTCCCAGTGAGCATGGAGTCTGAAGCAGGGCTTGATCTCACAACCCAGAGATCATGACCTGAGCCAGAATCAAGAGTTGGAGGTTAACTGAATGAGCTACCCAGATGCCCTAATAAAGCACTGGTTATTAAATGATAATCTTATATTTAGGCTTGAATGTTAAAAAACAGGTTCTTTGTCAAAAATTAGAGACAAAAAAGAATATGCAATTTTCAGCCAAGTGCCAAATCAAATATTCACTAGGCACAGCAAATAGTGTCATGTGTGGTGCCATTTTCATTGGAACTCACAAAACACAGACATTTACTTATGAAATTCAGGTTTCACCTATTATCTTATTAAAAAAAAAACTTCTGTAAGTCTTCAATAATTTATGTAAGAGGCCTGAGGTTACAAACTAATGAACTGGGCCAAGTTCAACTTTTGTATACATTTTGCTTGGAAAGAACATTAAAAAAAAACAACCCAATAAATTAAGGCAGGATCTTCTTCAAGTTCAAAGTCCTGAACTACATTCCACAGTCTTGCCTATCTAGTCCCTGAATGATTTCAAGTTTGTGAACTGTGAATTCTGGATATTTTGCGCACATTTTATCAAAGAGAATCATTATGCAAGAGCTCATTTTGAAATTCTCAAAAAATGGTCTTTAAGCTATTTGATAAATTGGTAAAGGAAGCTAAATTCATACGATACCCTCCACATCTTTTTTTGGTTGAATTTAACATTTATCTTAAGGTAGAGAGGTTGTCAGGGAAAAATAAAATTATGGTACTGCTGCCACTTTCCTAGAGTAAATGCTGTCGGCATTTCATCAGATGCTCTCAGAGATTCACCTTTCTGTACACATTCTTGTGTACCTAACTTACTTCCACATCTATGACTTAATGGTAGAAATGAGAAATACTGCTGAGCCTACTATTAGCTAGTGCTAGAATCATCAGTCCTAAGGTTCTAAGTACACGAAAAAAGCTTCAAAGCAGTAATGGATTCTAAATTCTTATGCCTTGATTACTTAAAAAAAAATTATTTATTTATTTGACAGAAAGAGACACAGCGAGAGAGGTAACATAAGCAGGGGGAGTGGGAGAGGGAGAAGCAAGCCTCCCACCAAGCAGGGAGCCCGAGGCGGGGCAATACCGGGACCCTGGGGCCATGACCCAAGCCAAAGGCAGACCCTTAACAACCGAGCCACCCAGACACCCTGGTCCTGATCACTTCAAATGGAAGTGGAGAAGTAGGAAGGAGAAATGGATCTCTCCTTCTTTCAAAATCATAGCACTATTTGCAGTAAAACTCAATCTTGAGTTTTCCAGGTCTGAATTACCCTTTCACTACTTCTGTAAGAGGTAGAAAGCAAACGACACAAATGAGAAAACTTTAAATCCATCACATATGAAGACAAAGAAACTCTTTTTAATAAGTGTGATTCTTGGCTAAAATTAACTCAAGAAACAACAGATGTTGGCGAGGATGAGGAGAAAGGGTAATGCTCTTAAACTGTTGGTGGGAATGCAAACTGGTGCAGCCACTCGGGAAAACAGTATGGCAGTTCCTCAAAAAGTTAAAAATAGGGTTACCCTATGACCCAGCAATAGTACTACTAAGAATTTATTCAAAGGATACATACATAATGATTTGAAGGGGCACCTGTACCCCAATGTTTATAGCAGCAATGTCCACAACAGCCAAACTATGGAAAGAGCCCGGATACGGACAGATGACTGGATACAGAAGATGTGGTATACACATAAAATGGAATATATTACTTAGCTATCAAAAAGAATGAAACCTTGCCATTTACAATGACGTGGATGGAACTAGACGGTATAATGCTAAGCAAAATAAGCTAGTCAGAGAAAGACAAATACCATATGATTTCAGTCATAAGTAGAATTTAAGAAACAAAACAGATGAACATAGGGGAAGGAAAGGAAAAATAAAATAAGATGAAAACAGGGAAGCAAACCATAAGAGATGCTAAACTCTAGGAAAACAAACTGAGGGTAGCTGGAGGGAAGGTGAATGGGGGAAGGGGTAAATGGGTGATGGGCATTAAGGAAGGCACTTGACATAATGAGCATTGCCTGTTACATGCAACTGATAAATCAGTAAATTCTACCCTGGTAACTAATAATACAGTGTATGTTAACTAAATTGAATTTAAATAAAGAATTTTTAGAAGTATGATTCTTGGATTAAAAAACTGCTCATAACAATCTCATGACTCGACTATACCTTATATTTTAAACTATGTCAGAAAAAAAACTGTCTTCTGTTCAAGTGACTTTGTCTTACAATTACCTTACTTTTTTTTTTTTTTAAAGATTTTATTTATTTATTTGTTAGAGAGAGAGAGAGAGAGAGAGAGAGCACGAGCACAGGCAGAGTGGCAGGCAGAGGCAGAGGGAGAAGCAAGCTCCCCGCCAAGCAAGGAGCCCAATGTGGGACTCGATCCCAGGACACTGGGACCATGACCTGAGCCGAAGGCAGCCGCTTAACCAACTGAGCCACCCAGGCGTCCCACAATTACCTTACTTTTAATTAGCAACTTCTGGTAAATAAGACCTGAACAAAAAAAATTAAATCCACCATCTATGACTGCCTAACAATATGACAACTCTTATTTGCAAAGCTTGGTGGCAATACTCAATAACTTCTTGATACCCGTCAGCTGCCTAGGTTGAAAAGATGATTAAGGAAACAAAGAAGAAGTGATTACTGAAAAAGTGACCTCAGAAACTCCCTCTAAACCTGGTGATTTTTCATTTAAAGACTTTTGGAAGCATTCATGCACCTGATGATTATTTTCTAGACAGCAGTATCACTTGAGACAATAAAAAGGTACTGAAAGTAGTTAAAAGTGTTTGGACAGACTGAAATCTAATTGGAAAAAAATTATCACTTTATTTAAAAATTAATAGTTTGCTTTTAAGCAACCTCAACTCAGACAGGCTACAAAGAATCTCTCCAAAGGGCATGTACATGTTTATTGAGCCCTTACCATTATCAGGCACTGTGCCACAAGGCAAATGTGTCTGCCTTTCAGAAAGACTACAATTCTTGCTGTTTCCCAGGGAGGTGGTTTGACCACTTAATGGAAGTAACTCCATGTAAACTCTGTAAGGGTAGGTCCGTGTTTCTCCTTCCATACTGCTTTCTAACCAGCTTGCGTTAGGCACTTAAATTTGCTAAATAAGTATATTTTTACATAAAACCTTTATAATCATTTTGGGTATTTTTATGAGGTGATGTGTACACCCAATTTAAAACTTTTGCTATTGGGAAACTCACAATAACTCCAGGAACCCATCAACTAGCAATCAGCATTAACCACAATTAATATGGAATACTTGTACTAGATTAAATAAAGAATAACGAGCTCTTACCCACATTTGATATTTCCCTTCAAAATAGTTATATCCTTAAAGATACATTATGGTCTTAGGCAAATTATACATTTTTACTTGTGTTTCAAAATTCCAGGTTCCATGGCGTAGTGGTTAGCACATCTGCCTTACACAAAATTCCACGTCAACTATTGTCAGTTACAGATTCTTGGAAACATTGGTACAATCTGGGCTAGTTTCCCAATTTGAACTATGTTCATGCTATTTGAATAACATTTGCAATAGAACTGGTTTTATTATTATTTTTTAATAATTACACTTTAGAACGGTAAAGAAAAAACACTATAAAATTACATTTTAGGACTTTACCAAAATCCAACCATTCACTGTAATTCATTGCGCTATCTAATTCAACCACTGGAAAAGTAACAGAACAAAGCAACAGCACATTTTACCTCTAAGCTCAGTAAAATAACAATTTATCACAATTTATTTAGAAGAAAACTACTAAAAGCATAACCCGGAAAGCTCTTGTATTAATACACATCTAGGAACTCAAGTGATGGCCATTTATTTCTGAGAAACCACTGTATACAAATTACCACACAATTTTTTTATACTATTAAGAATGAAGAGGCTATCTTAGTGAGGGGTCAAATAAAAAAATTAAATAAAAAATTTAAAACCCTGTAAAAAAATTGATTGATCACACTATTTCAGATCCTACTCCGTTCATTCAGAATATTCTTTTCTTTAACAATCAGTAAAATTCATTACATACTAAAAATAACACCATATTTATGCACAAATAAATTCATTTTCCCAGTAAGAGCTAACCTTCCTTTAAGAAGACTTCCCACATATTCACAGTACATAATATCACAGAACACCCATATTTGGCCTAAGTGTCTCTGAAACGTAGCATTACAAGATGGAAGTTCATTGTGCCGGATGATATGATTGAGTTTTGACCAAATGTCTTCCAGAGTTTGGTTGTTACAAATAGCATGCTCTATAGTCCATCTTGCTCTATAAAGTGAATGCAAATTCAATGCCTTTAAACTATCTCGCAAGTTTTTAGACAAAGGAAAAATATTTTCAGTGCAATTACTGTTGGGAAGTGAAACACTCCAAAACCTCTTCTTGTGTTGTCTTCCCTTTTCTGATTGTTTATCTAAATTTCCAGAATTAGTCTGTTCATTCAGTGAGTGTGACCGGATTAAGTGCTTCCTTTTTTTAAAATTAGGTTGAAATTCCAAAAGATCTACTGTGCAATCATAACTCTGTGATTTAACATCGTGTTCTGAAATGGTTAAGTATTGTTTCACATCTTCAGCTGCCTCTTCAGAAATCACAGGTGGTGATCTTTTAGGTTTGAGTGGAAGTTTGGACACATCATGCGAAAACCAAGGAATAAATCTCGATAGTGGACGTGTAGGAAAGTCTTGAATTGCTTTCTCTGCAATTTTTGGCAGTTGTGTGGGATCACTCTCACATGGTCGATAATGTAATATTACTTCTGTAGACATTCTGCAGTAATCCAGTTACTCTTAATGAAGAAAACATTTCTTAGATGCACTCTTCAGCGCTAGAATGTAATTTATAATTATAAGACTCTCTTTCCAAATCAGAAGGAAACAGGACCTAAAGTGGAAGTATTGCAAAGAGTAAGATATGGTAGGATAGCCTACACACAAATAGGGAAAAAGAAAAAAATAAAACTAGTTTCAATATATTTTACCAAGTGCTGTTGGTAAATTTGAGTGTAATCCACAAAATCGGAAATGCTTTATCTCATCGGAGTAGATGCCCTACAAGATCACCTTCAGCCTAAAACTGCCAGGAGTCAACAAGTCTAACTTAACAGACAGAAAGGATTTGGAACCATTGTCATTAATAAATTTGGTAAATAATCTTAAGACTATAGCAGAAACAAAAGGTAAATTAGTGATTCTCAGAATACTAGATTCATTTGAAGATAACAAAAATGTAATAATACTTTAAAATTTGAGACATCTGAGTTGAGGACAATGAAAATCATTGTAATTTTTAATGCCTTGAGAAAAATCTTTATACTTTAAAATTATATGAATTCTACCAAATATATAGACAGAATACTTAATGATTTCTTTCTTTCACAGTAGCAACACTGGTAACATGAAAATAGTTTAACTCTGATTTTAACCAGGCTAGGAACTGGGTTTGTGACTAAGTCTCCTTTGTCTAAATGGGGGACTTTCACAGTATCAAGACATTAGTACCATGGCTCCTGAATTCCATTTCTGAAGAGGAAAACAAGACGGCTAGACCTTCCTTATTTTTTTCCCTCTTAGAACAAAGAATTCTTCAAGTTGTACCAAATGAAGTCGTTTATAATAAGTTCTAGCAAATAGTTCGTCTTCCTAACCAAGTTCAAAGCTGCATGAGCCATAATGCAGGCTCTTTCAAATCCTAATTACTGTAGGGGGCAAAAAAAAGAGAGAGAGAGAGAGAGAGAGAGAGAGAGAGAGAGGTTGTATCTCTTCTCTCCCAAATCATGAGAGAACTCTTTGAAGGCGTTCTCCCATTGCTAGAATGACCATGGATGGGGACTCCTGTCATGATGTCACAATATTCATTTGACCACTGATTCTGAAGAGTCAGAAATAATTAATCTCATAATGATTCTTTTCACCTACTGTAAATGTCCACTAACAGTGGACAGATTTGACAACTTAAACTCATAAGTGACTGTGATCCTTAACATCCATAATTTTAATATGAATCTAAACATAGAGAGCATATTCTTAAAAGCATTAGTAATGCTTTTAATTTTTCTTTCCTCTTCCTTATACTTTCACATTCTAAGATATGGCACTGAAAATTCTTTGATTTCTTTTGAACTTAGTCAGTGTCATACCCTGAGGACTGATGAAATTCTGAGAGCTCCTTAACCTTTTATATAGACAAGAAAGTAAACTTAAATTACCACATAAATTGATATACTTGGCATTCAACAATCAGTAAAATGAAAATCTGTGAAAAAAAATTTAATAAGTTATTTTATTTTTTAAAGTTATCCCTATACCGGATGTGAGGCTTGAACTCATCACCCCGAGATCAAGAGTCATATGCTCCCCCGACTGAGCCAGGCAGGTGCCCCAAAGCTTGTAAAAATTATTGATGAACAAGGGGAAACAATGGTATGGAGGAGCTTTAATAAAACTGAGACTATCAGTGAATTTCAAAACACTTATCCTTTTAGCCTGCTAAAATCTCTCCCAGATTTTCTTCTATTTCAGAAAATAAAGAGTAACAGAAAACTAAAAATACCCAATGGTAATTAGCTTCCACATTACTGGAATATAACTGTGTTTAATAACTTCCAATTTGCATAAAATCATACCTATCTGCTAACAGAACTGTTTCAAATTCTCATCAAAGTAACTAATCAGAGAATGTTCTCTGAAAATGCTGTTTCCTTCATTGGGAAACAATGAGTCTTGGAAAGATGGAGGAAGGCCTTGTGTTGAAATACTACCTCCAATCACTCACTAGCTTTGTGATCCTGAGAAAGTTTCTAAAATTTCTGATAGATAGCAAAATCCACTCTACATACTTGATTTAAGATTAAGAAAAAACATGACAGTTTCTTTTCCTTTTTCTCTAGAAGAATCCATTTTAGTCTAGCTCATTTACTCAGGCTAAGCTTACAGGTCCTGTTGCTGTATTACCTAATATTGTTGTTTTTTAGTTCTATGATCAGAGACAACCCTCTGAAACTAAGCTATCAGTATTTGATTTTATATTACAGATGGGACTGGTAAGCTTCTGGAATGTTTGATGCCTACATCATAACTGGGGACGGGATAAGAGTCCCTCAAAATGGATGCCACAAGGAAGGTAAGTGCAATTTAACTAAATTCAAACGTCTATTGAGCCTTTTCTCAGCTCAGTTCAAGAAGTTACTGGTAACCACACAGTAGAGCATCCAAGAAAGAAGCATCGCATTTGTTTAAGTAGAAAACAGATGAAAAAAAGCTTAAAGCATTTTAAATAAAAGGTTTTCAGAAAACAGTAAGAATTCCAGAAAAACTACCCTGTTGGGTTTCCCTAAATAATCATACAATTAAATCATCAAAGTTATTCAAAAAGTTTGCTGTGCGCACAAAACAAAAGTTGACATTAATTTTCCCGTATCCACAACACTTCGAAGTAAACTTAAATTTTAACAAATCTAAATTATACGTTGTTGTACTATGTATTTCTAAATCCCTGGCACTGCTTACTGCAATACTAGACTAACTTTACAGATGAAGCTGAAGCCTATTAACTTTATCAGTGCCACATGAAGACACAACAGACAAGGAAAATCACTGTAGATGGCTATTGTAAACCATCTTGGTTCACCAGGCTCTCTCTCCCCGGAGCTCGCGGCTAAAGCCAGTCTGTTAACTGCAGCATATCACACAATGAGTGATTTACCGGGTATCTATTCCATTCTAGAGAGAGGCTGTCAAATCTAAAAAGCAAAGAGAAGAAACTGCTTCCTTCCACTCGGCGCCAAAGGACAGAGCAGGAGCGAAGGCACTAACTGTTTAAGAAAAACGAGGCCTACATCCCAGGGACCAGATTTATGGGGTAAAGCCTTCGAGAATTACGACAGAAGAGGAGAAAACAGACTAAAGGGAGTCAGGTTCATAAAAGTTTACCTTTCAGGGCCAGCAGGTGCTCCTGTTTGGGGGGATTCACTTCCATTTTGACCGGCACTTTCGACCCACTGCCTACGGCAACGGAAGAGGTTCAGTGCAGCCCGGAAGAAAACAGAAAAGCGAACGTTCGGGAAGATCAAATCACTCGTAACAGGCTTTCTTCGCCGGTGATACCTTAAATTCTCTTCTTACCACGTCCTTCACGGATTCAACGGCCTCTTTTTACCAAAGCCATCTCTTGCCTCTTAGAGACCTATACATAACATACTTCCCTATTTTCAAGCCACAATCACGCATCGCGACTTCAAGAAATTTTTTCTCGGTGACAACACGTAGAGCGTCCCAAATACGTACATTGCGGAGTGAAAGAGACGAACTTTGCATGCTGGGATTTGTAGTTTAAACAAAACAGCATTGCATGCAGGGAGATGTAGTCCCCCTTCTCTCCCAAGTCTATTCTGCAATTGGGCAGAGTTTGTTACTGAAGCAGGAGTTTCACCCCGAAAATTTACTTCTAGATTTAGTCTTCTTTTTCCCTTTACTTTTATTCCTTCCATCAGTTGCAGACTCCTGGGTAATAACAATATAAATAGCAAAGCCTTCATATATACAAGGATGTGCCGACAAACAGCTAGTGACTGGCAGGAGGAGGAGTACGGAGGTCAAGCCAGCGGCGCTCCGCGTCTTACTGCGCCTGTGCGCGGGCGGTGAACGCTGAGGCCTCTGGGTAGGTGGCTGGACCCCGCCCCTCACTTGAAGGCAGTGACGGCTGCTTCTGCGGCGCCGCTCCGCGTAGGATGGCTACCCTCATTGTAAACAAGCCTGGAGCGGGACTAGACAGTGGCCGTCAGGGCAGCCGGGGTACGGCCGTGGTGAAGGTGAGGGACCTTGCGTGCTCTGTTCTCCACCATCGGCCTCGTTCGGTTCATCCCTGAGGTCTGGCGGCCGCGCTCCGGCGGTCTTCTTTGGGCCTTTGCGCGCCTCTCGGCGTTACAAGCCTTGCCATGCCCTCCGCGATTTTTATCTCTGCGGGATTGAAGTTGCTTGGTTTTCTGCTCATACCAGTCCTCTACGTGGCCGATGGGGACATTTGTGAAAAGGAGCTTATGGGCCTGTGAGACTGACTTCTGCCGGTCTTTGCTTAGTTCCTCTCCTTTTTGTTAAGCTCAACAGGCATTAGTTTATTTTTATTAAATTGAGCCATTGTTATTACCAGGTACTGTATTAAGTATTTTGGCTCGTTAGTATCTACTTATAAGGTATATGATAATTACTGTTTGACAGGTGAAGAAACACAGGTTTACGTTAACACAGTGTATCATGGATCCAGGGTTGAATGCCTTTAAAATCTGGTTTTCATTATTGCACTTCTTCTATAACCAGACATACAGTAATGGTTGGTCTGCCCCCTCTTCTCTTATTAGTATAGTCTGTCAACAGTTTTTTGAGAAGTGTCCCTGCAGCAGCATGGCTGAACATTAACGTTTAGGATATACGAATTGCCCTGTGCTTCAGGTTTGAAATTCTACCATGCTTAAGTGCTTCAAAATGCATTAACGAATCAATTGAAATATGTGGGATTCACATTTCCCTTCCACTGTATACGTATAGAAAGATCAGCAAGGGAGAACTGATCTCATCGGTTTGTAGAATAACTTTCGTTGTTGTAATCTGAGTTACTGGTAATTCTCATTATGGGCTACATACTTAGAATAACTTAAAACTTAAAAAAAAAAAAACCACCGATGCACTCCTCCCCAAGTTCTGATTAACTTGACATCAGTATATTTTTTAAACATTCCTAGAAGTGATTTTAATGTGCAACCAAGGTTGAAAACCACTCTATCAGATAATATCTGAAGTTAATTTGAGATCTTGGGTAATAGGCATCTATGATTTTTTCACCTAATGTTGGTTTTTATATGACAACAAATGCTACATTTCTATTCACAGGTATGTTGCCAATTATTGATGGCTTTTGATTCATCTGGCCTTTGTTATTCTGAAGGTACACAGCATATCTGAGATACAGAGGAACACTGTTATTAGCCATGTTACATGGTCGAGGTTTTATGTATTAAATTGGGCTTTAAGGAGAGAATACCTGAAGATTTTTTTGTGAAATAGCTTGAATTAAGAAGTTGTAATTGGAATGGTTATTGTTGCTGTATCTACTTTTGTTACCCTAGTTGCCTTAAAATCTCAAAAAATATATGAAGGCCTCATATGACTCAAATTTGTTACAGCACAGAGTTTGATGTGTTACAGGTTCACTTTGTTTTTATCTTCACATGTAAAATGTTCCCGAGCTGTGCAGTAGGGTAGTCCTCCTTGGTAAGATGCTTATGCTGTGATTTGTAACTCATTCTCATTTTCATAGATGAAAGCAGAAATTACTCATTGGAAGGTGAAAGTTGAAGTATATATTGCTAAAAGGTAAAATAATGAATAAGTTGATAATGACAGGGTTTTTCATTAGAAAACTCAAAGATAAAAATCTGACATTATGAAATTATTCACATTCAAAAAAGAGTCAGGAAGGGAGGCCTGGGTGACTTAGTCAGTTAAGCGTCTGCCTTTGGCTCAGGTCATGATCCCAGGGTCCTAGAATCGAGCCCCACATGGGGCTGACTCCTTGCTCAGCAGGGAGCCTCTTCCCTCTGCCAGCCATTCCCCCTACTTGTGCATGCTCTCTCTCTCTGACAAATAAATAAAATCTTTTTGAAAAAAGAGGAAAAAAAAAAAAAAGAATCAGGATGGTTTCTTTTGAGGACTGAGTCTTTTTAGTCCATTTAAAGTATGGTATGATTAGGGTGCCCGGCTGGCTCCATTGGAGGAGTGTGCTACTCTTGATTTCAGGGTTGTGAGTTTGAGTCCCATGATGGGGCTAGAGATTACTAAAAAAATAAATAAAAAACATAAATAAAATATAGTCTGGTTAATTAAAATTTGTTTTACATGTAATCAGCTTGAAGCTCTCTTTGACATATTTGTGAAATTGATAAGATTAAGAGCTTTTTTCTTATTTAGCTTTTTTTTATTGTGCTGTTAGCCACAGTTTGTGTTCATAAATACTGAAGAAAGAATTTCTTATTTTATTGTTTCCTGAGTTGATATGAAATAGTCTAGTAAGTTTATTTTTTGTTCCTTGTTTAGTTTATGAATCTGTGGTATGTTATTAGTGCTTTTTGAAAACTTAAGTTCTTTTATCTTGTGTAATTATGGGTTCAGAGGTAAAAGATCTGAATGGACTGAAATTTTATTTGTTTCGAGTTTATGGTCATAAACAAGTTTATTACGGTGTTAGAAAAATGAAACATAAAAAATGTTGCGTTTATTTTATATCTAATTCTGTTATATCTTCTCTGTATTTGAATGAATTTGATATTTTAGTGACAATATATAAATGAAACTTCTGTCCTGCTTTTTTTGAAAAATGTAGGATACATTTAAGTGTTTGTGTATAATACAGTTTATGTGTAACTTTTCCCATCTGTTTTCCTTCCTCATAGGGAGCCACTATTCCAGTGTAATCAGTTTCCTGTGTATCCTGCTAGAAAGATAGTATGCCTGTATAAAAATATAGATATAAATGTAAGCTCTTTCCCCAGTTTTATGCAAAAGCTAATTAAATATTCTATATATTTTTCACTTTGCTTTATTCATATGAAGTCATTCTATGTGTGTACGTAGGAAACTTCCTTTTTCTCAACAAACTTCATGGTTTTGCAGTATATGAATATACTATAATTTATTTCCCAGTCATGTTGCTATCTATTTATTTTGTTTCCAGTCATTTGCAAATGCAAATGGTACTGTAAGGAATAACACAGAGATCTTGTCACACATGTGTGATATATTTGTCAGATAAATTCCTGGAAATAGAATTACTAAGCTATATAAAGTTTTGATAGGTATTTTCAAATTGCCTTTCATAAAGCCTATTTTAGTCATTAAACATTTCACAGCAGTCAGCAAGTATATCTATTTTCCCACATCTTCACCAACACAAAGGATTATACAAAGGGTTATCAACCTGTTTGCTCTAATCTGAAAAAAATGTATTGGTTTAAGTGCATTTTAAAGTGTTTTGAGAGTGATTGAACATCTTTTTATATATTTAAAGAGCTGTTTTTATGTCTTTTCTTGTGAGCTATGTGTTACATTTAAGCCTCTTTTGAACCATACTGGGTTGCAAGCCAATTATGTATTATCAATGTATAATGAAAGATGTTTGTATTTCATACACTGAGTCCAAATTAATTACAGAGTTAATATTAAATTTTTAATGGATTAAGTGGATTTTCTGTTTTTTACCTTGCATTGTGTATTTGTTGGGGGATGGTGGTTGGGCTGAACTGTTCTTAATTTTTAATCTTGCCAGACTTTATTTATATAAACACCCTAGTACTGCGTTTTTAGGAATGCCCTGTTCCTGAGGGCTTTTTGGTCTAAGAGGGAAAGACAGGCTGGAAGCCAATAATGGAATTATGTGTTTAGGGTATCAAGATAAACACTTACGTGGTGCGTGATGGCCCAGGGGGTAGTGTGGTCATTTCAGTTGGAATGAGCTGTGGGTAGACTGAGAGATACAGTTTAGAAATTTGTTTGTTTATTAATGTTAAAAAAAAAAAAAAAGGAAACCACTAGGAAAATGTCTGTTTAGCTATTTCCTCAGCATTAGCTTAAAAAAAAAGGCAAAAACCAGTTTTCAAGTTCTGGGAACTACAAATTGTTAGATACAGTTTGAGCATGGAGTCTGAAGTGGGTGGCAGGGAAGCAGTGGGACAGAGTCCAGATTGTAGCAGGTCATGGATGGCTGACATAGTTTGTGATATAATTGAACAGTTCAGTATGGGTGTTTTTAAAAAATGAATTAAAATTATGTAACACTTTTACTGTATTGGGAAATAAAGGTACCAACAGTGCTTCATTGATAAAAATATAGTTTGTTAACTAATTATAAAACAATCTCATGGGCTTTAGAGTGAGAGTATGCTGATTCTTGTCACTTCTTTTGACTAACTCCATGGCGTTGGCCAAGATATGTGCCTGTAATTGGAATGATATAGACAAAATATTTTCTAACCCAGGGGCATATTTATTAATTGAGAACAATGAATTGAAATTTAAGTCTTAGCTGACTGGTTTCTTGAGTTTACATTATGTAGTATACATGGATACTAGAAAATACTTGAATATTACTTGCAGTCTGTTCTGAACAAGTTCTTGATCATTTACAAGGAGTAATTGTCACCCTAGTACATATTTCAAATGATTTCTGTTCAAATTAATCATGGTCTTTTGGAGGCAAGGTAATTGCAGAGAAATTGTTTAAGAACCCAACTTTGGCAGAATGATATATTACACAGATTCAGATATAATGAATCAAGACATAATTTTCAAAAGATAAAGGTGATGTTAATTTACAACATTATCTTGGTCCCTAACAGTTGACATTTCAAGAAGATTTCACTATGATGTAATTTTTATGTGGTCCGTCAGATGAAATGATAAAAGGTGATTTAAAATTTTACAATCTAGACTTTTTTTCATGGAGGAATAATTTAATGAGATTGATTTAATACATTAGATTGAGGGGTTTTTTTAGCCTAGAGTATGTGTGCTTTTAAAATCATTTAAAAAGCACATCTTTCCTTTCCAAATATTAGGTGCTGGAGTGTGGAGTTTGTGAAGATGTCTTTTCTTTGCAAGGAGACAAAGTTCCTCGCCTTCTGCTTTGTGGCCACACAGTCTGTCATGACTGTCTTACCCGCCTCCCTCTTCATGGAAGAGCAATCCGTTGCCCTTTTGATCGACAAGTAACAGATCTAGGTAGGAAAATATATTGTATGTATTTAAGATTTAAAATTGTTTGGTTTATTTGTATGAAAAGGAGTTTGTATAGTCATTGCTGCAGGTTCTAGGTTAGATGAGAGATGGGGGAAAATATTATCTTTAGCTGTTTGAGTTCCATTTTACAGAGAGGAGTTAATTTAGATTAAGTGTAAGTTTCATACAGTGGTTTTCAAACATGAATCATAGCTTATTTGTAGTTATGAAATCAGTTTAATTGACTCTCAGTAGGTGTTTTCAAGAAGAAAGAGAACGAAAAATACGGGTGTTTTGCTAACTGTGAGAATGAATACTTGTGTATGAAACTTTTGTTTCAGCTGTAAATATACACATATTTTTAAAAACTTATTTATGTATAAGTAAATGTACATTATCCTGTGTTGTAATGGAAAATATATGTCTTACTGTAGGTTGGTCTAAAAAATATTGTAAAGCACTTGTTTTAATATATGTAGTAAAAGTCTTTGGTAAAATAGGATTTATAAAGTTAAATGATAGAAAAATAGAAGTCCTTTAAGTATCTTTCTACTACAGTGCTGAGGAGTTTCTGGGGCTTTTTTTATTAATTTTTAAAATTTGTTATAAACATATAATGTATTTTTATCCCCAGGGGTACAGGTCTGTGAATCGCCAGGTTTACACATTTCACAGCACTCACCATAGCACATACCCTCCCCAATGTCCATAACCCCACCACCCTCTCCCTTCCCTCTTCCCCCAGCAACCCTCAGCCTGTTTTGTGAGATTGAGTCTTTTATGGTTTGTCTCCCTCCCAATCCCATCATCTTTCATTTTTTCTTTCCTACCCCCCAAAGCCCTACGTTGCATCTCCACTTCCTCATATCAGGGAGATCATATGATACTTGTCTTTCTCCAATTGACTTATTTTGCTAAGCATAATATCCTCTAGTTCCATCCACATCGTCGCAAATGGCAAGATTTCATTTCTTTTGATGGCTACATAGTATTCCATTGTATATATATACCATATCTTCTTTATCCATTCATCTGTTGATGGACATCTAGGTTCTTTCCATAGTTTGGCTATTGTGGGAGTTTCTGTTTTTTAAAGAGAATTTTAACCAGGGAATAGTTTAAGCACAAAAAGATAATGGGGAAAATTTGAATTTTGAAAATTTAGACATTAATGATTAAAATATATGACAAGTTACTATTGAGGTATGAGGTAAAATGATTAATATTCCATTTTGTTAGATTTAGTTTTTATTTTTATATTTTAGGAGATTCAGGTGTTTGGGGATTGAAAAAAAATTTTGCTTTATTGGAGCTTTTGGAACGACTGCAGAATGGACATATTGGTCAGTACGGAGCTGCAGAAGAAGCCATTGGGATATCTGGAGAGGTATTGATAGAACTTGGTGAAATATTTATTATGAGCTTGAATTTTTTCTTTTAATTTAAAATATTTGCCATCTAAAGCACGATCTTACCTCACTTGCTCCAGCAGATAGGTTTCCAGAAACACAACTTTTCATTACATTATAGTTTTGTAGGCAACAATATTCCCAGCGAAACAGCGGTAAAACTTAAACTTGAATTCTCTGAAAATACCATACCTAAAGTATGTTTTATGTATATATATATTTCCTTATTGTAATTCACTTTTACCCAAGGATAAAGTTAAAGAGTAAGAAGGTTATAGAAGAGTAAGAAGAAGGTATAAGCTACATATTAAACCAGAGGGTTTAAAAGTGAATCAATAAGTAGTACAGCACAAAGAAAGAGGAAGTCCTTGAAAGAGGCCAGTTAGTGTAGAGGCCAAATGCCTTGAAAATAGCAATAGCTCCTGAGGGAATTACTACTACTACTAAATATCTTCGTGAAAGGTTTAAATTATGTGTAAGTATACTCTCTTTATCCAATAGGCTGATCGTCCAGTCAATATAAGAATGAAGCTCATTAACATAGGTTAAAATACATTTTAATTTTTTATTTTTTCAATTATGTAGGTTCCATGCCTAATATGGGACTTGAACTCATGACCCTGAGATCCAGAGTTGCATGCTGAATGGACTGAACCAGCCAGGCGCCCCTTAAAATGCATTTTTAATGCTTGAAGAATTGTCCACATAGCTCGTATTACTGTACTAGATGTAAGAATAGTTGTAGTAAATAACAGTTAATGATTTAGGTGATCAACTTTAAAATCACAGGCTTAGTATCAAGGAAAAAAATGTCAGATTGAGTTCTACTTTTATTAAATCATGATTTCTTTATGTAAAGTGAATCACTGAAGTGAATTTCAAACTGGAACACTGTTTCCTGTTTATTTTTTTCCTTCAAGATTTTATTTAAATTCAAGTTAGTTAACATGTAGTGTAGTATTAGTTTCAGGGATAAATTTAGTGATTCATCACTTGTATATAACACCTAGTGCTCATTATATCACCCATTAACCTACCCCCATCCCCTTTCCTCCAGCAACCCTTAGTTTCTTCCCTATAGTTAAGCATCTCTTATGGTTTGCCTCCCTCTCTGTTTTTATCTTATTGTGTTTTTTCCCTTCCCCCATGTTTATCTTTTTTGTTTCTTAGATTCACATATGAGTGAAATCATATGGTATTTGTTTTTCTCAGACTGATTTATTTTGCTTAGCATGATACCCTCTAGTTCCATCCACATCATTGTAAATTTCATTCTTTTTAATAGCTGGGTAATATTCCATTGTATGTACATACCATATCTTTATCCATTCATCTGTTGATGGACATTTGGGCTTTTTCAGTATTTTGGCCTCTGTGGATAATGCTGCTATAAGCATTGGGGTGCATGTGCCCCTTCAAATTATTATTTTTGTATCCTTTGGATAAATATTACTAGTATAATTGCTGGTCTTCTATTTTTAACTTTTTGAGGAACCTCCATACTGTTTTTCAGAACAGCTACCCAGTTTGGGTTCCCGCCAACAATGCAAAGGGTCCTCTTCTGCATCCTCATGAACATCTTTTGTTTCCTGATTTGTTACTTTTAGCCATTCTGACTGGTGTGAGGTGATATATCATTGTGGTTTTGATTTGTAGTTCTGTGATGATGAGTCATGTTGAACATTTTTTCATGTGTCTGTTTGCCATTTATATGTCTTCTTTTGAGAAATGTCTATTCATGTCTTCTGCCAGTTCTTAATTGGATTTTTTTTGGGGGGGGTTGTTGAGTTTGGTAAGTTCTTTATAGATTTTGGATACTAGCCCTTTATCTGATATGTTACTTGCAGCTATCTTCCCCTATTCCTTTGGTTGCCTTTTAATTTCCTCTCACATTTACGTCTTTAATCCATTTTGAATTTATTTTTGTGTATGGTGTAAGGAAGTGGTCCAGTTTGATTCTTCTGCGTGATTCTGTCCTGTTTTCCCAACACCTTTTGTTGATGAGACCGTGTTTTTTCCATTGGATATTTTTTCCTGCTTTGTTGAAGATTAGTTGACCATATACTTGCGGGGAGCACTGTTTTCTAGGCTTTTTGTACTTCTTTCATGTGCTATATCTTTTATCTTTCAAAAGACATTAGAATATTGTGTAATGTTGACTTTGTAATTATTTGTCAGGTCTGGAAAACAGAAGATATGAATTTTTAATATTACCTGTACATGCTTTTCATAATTGCAAATAAAAAGTGTTTAACTTTGAGTTCATTTTTAGTTTAATGTGATATTTAATGACATTATTGATGTATTTTCTAATTTTTATTTCTGGTTTTAGTATATGTGCTGCCAAAGTGAGCATTCTAATTTTTATTTCTGGATCAATTTATGCCAGATTACTCCCTTTCCAATTATGGCCTTTCAATATTCAGCATAAGTTTCAAAACATTCTTGGTTATCTGACATGTAAAGTTTTTCAACTTGGGTGCTTTTTAGTAACTCATGAAATTTAGAAATGATATTTAAAAGCTTATATATAACATAGATTTTATTTGTATATTTTTTATTTGCTTAAATCGGTGCTTTTTCAGCCAGGATTGTGCAGTAACCTCACCTGTGGAGTTTTAGAAAAAAATACACAGATCAGGCTTCTACAACCTATGGGAATAAGTATTTCCTAGGTTAGAGTCTGGGCATCTATGTTTTTAAAAACTTTGCAGCTGATTCTTGTGCATACACCTGCTTCTCAAAATAGCATTTGCGTTTCTCTTTTTTCTATACGTCACCATGATATGTAGTATTTAAAGCAGAGTCGAGGTGGGGGCCTGGGCACCTGGCTGTCTCAGCAGAGCATGGGACTCTTGACCTCAGGGTTGTAAGTTCAAGCCCCACATTGTGTGTAGACATTACTTAAAAAATAAAATCTTAAAAAAAAAAAAGCAGTGGGGATGTATTTATTATCATTTTTTTAGTTTTAAAATAAGATTTCTAGCCTGTATTGTTCAGTTTCTTTTATGTAAAATGAGGGTATTTCATGGAAGATATCTTTGCACTGACTATGAACCTATGAGAACAGTTTTATTTTTGGCCTCAAATTCATAGCACATATTGATAATCAATTTTGGAAGTACCTTCTCACTTACTTATAGAAATGAATACTTTCTTAAATGAGTCGTAAGTGACCTTTTTTACTTAATTACCAGCATATTTTCATAAACAAAGCTTGGTCAGTTAAAAAAGATTATGGGCTTTTATATTTTAAAATTTGCCATGTTATAATGATTGAGCTTCAGATTGAAGACATTAATTTTTTGTTTATCAGAGCATCATTCGTTGTGATGAAGATGAAGCGCATGTTGCATCTGTATATTGCACTGTATGTGCAACTCATTTGTGCTCAGAGTGTTCTCAAGTTACTCATTCTACAAAGACATTAGCAAAACACAGACGAGTGCCTCTAGCTGATAAACCTCATGAGAAAACCATGTGCTCTCAGCATCAGGTACATGCCATTGAGTTTGTTTGCTTGGAAGAAGGCTGTCAAACTAGCCCACTTATGTGCTGTGTCTGCAAAGAATATGGAAAACACCAAGGTCACAAGGTATGAATATAATTAGACTGGATGACTCTACCTAGTTTACCAACCTACTGTTTGTTTCCACTGATTTGGTTCTTTTTTTTTTTTTTTTAAGATTTTATTTATTTATTTGGCAGGCAGATATCACAAGTAAGTAGAGAGGCAGGTAGAGAGAGAGAGGAAGGGAAGCAGGCTCACTGCTGAGCAGAGAGCCTGATGCGGGGCTCGATCCCAGGACCCTGGGATCATGACCTGAGCCGAAGGCAGAGGCTTTAACCCACTAAGCCACCCAGGCCCCCCCATTGATTTGGTTCTTTATGCCAAGTAGGAATTGGGGAAGATTCAGTAATGAATGAGTGGAGCTTGATAGCATGAAGAGATATGAGAGATTTAATTTCTGAATATCATAACAAAAATTTCAGAGAGGTCTTATCCTCCTTTCTTCACTGAAAAATAGCTTTCTAGTAGGAAACAAAATTTCTTTGTGTGCATGTTTTCATAATGCACTGGATTGTGTTGACAATATTTATGTCTATTGATGAACTGCTGTTTATGGTGAAAATATAAAGTGAATCCCTTGGATTCCCTTTTTTTGGTGGGGGAGGGAGGAAGAGGAGAGAGGGAGGATGATGGGGGTAGGGAGAGAGAATATCTTTTTCCTTAAAGATTTATTTATTTTAGAGAAAGAGAATATATTGCAGGGAGGGGCAGAGGAAGAGGTAGAGAGAAACTTCAGCAGACTCTGTCCTGAACGTGGAGCCAGATGCGGGGCTTGACGTGGGGCTTGATGCAGGGCTTGATCCCACAACCCTGTAATCACAACCTGAGCCAAAACCAAGAGTCAGAGGTTTAATGGACTATGCCACCCAGGCGCCCCATGGGAGAGAGACTCTTAAGCAGGCTCCATGCCCAGCGTGGAGCCTGATCGGGGTGGTAGATCTCACAAGAGATCACAACTTGAGCTGAAATCAGGAGTTGAACATTTAACCAACTGAGCCACCCAGGCACCCCATCTTAAACTGTTATTAAGCAATAAATGGACTCCCAAATTCTGAATTATTTCTTTGGAGGATAAATAGTTTTGGGGTGAGGGTAAATTAGTATTTATTATTTTGTGCTTTTCGTAAATCTATTATAAAAGTCATTTGTGACTGATACTTTTTTTTTAATCATTGGAGTGATTTAAATAACATTTTTTAATCATTAGTCAGTACTATGAGTTCTGTTCTCTAATTTTGTTGCACTTTAGCATTCAGTATTGGAACCAGAAGCTAACCAGATCCGAGCATCAATTTTAGATATGGCTCACTGCATACGGACCTTCACTGAGGAAATTTCAGATTATTCCAGAAAATTAGTTGGAATCGTTCAACACATTGAAGGAGGAGAACAGATAGTGGAAGATGGAATTGGAATGGCCCACACAGAACATGTATGGAATTTTTTTTCTGCTTTCTTTACCTTCTTACCCTTTTTACTTCTAACCTTTTCATCTTCTTGTATTTATTGAGCAATTACACTGTACCAATACCACACTAGTTACTGAAAATAAGTTTTTAGAAAAGGCTTTGTCTTTATGGAATTTATAATTCATTGTAGAAAAATGCCAGTTTCAACTGTGGTGACTGTATTTTGTGGGGGAAGTATAAAACACTTTGGCATTGCATAAGAGTGGCATTAATTTAGCTGAGTCAGGGAAAGTTTCCCAGAATACAAGATAGTAAACTGAGATGTGAAGAAATTTAGTCAGGGAGAAGAGTGAGGTTGGGGGGGGTGGAGGAGTGAATTGTCCTACAGAGGGAAGTATATGTTAAATGCCTGGAAGTAAGAACTGGACACATTATTGAAACAACTCAGTTCAGTACACTTGGATCTTTGAGTATTGGATGGGACATGGCAAGAAAAAATGTTGGAGAGTTAAGGGCCAAGTCATGTAGGATCTTGTTAGCTATGTTAAAGATTTTAGACTTTATCCCAAGGGCAGTGATGAGCAATTGAAAAATTCGTGTAGGAATAAAATAATAAAATTTGCATTAAGAAAGGTAACTTTTCAATATAGAAAATGAATTGGAAGCAGGGGAACCTATTAATAGGAGGTTGCTGAAATTATCTGGTTGAGAGATGTTTATGGCCTATAATACTACATACAGTAGTGAGAATGGAGAGAGGTAGATGGGCTTGAGATTTTAGAGTAGTAGAATAGGTAGGTCTTAGTGATTGATTCATAATACTGATTTTGTAAGTAACTTGAAGGGTCAGGCATGATGCCTGGATTTCTTTCTTGCCCAAGTGAATGGATGGTGATACCATGCATTAATGGGGAAGGAGGAAAAACTTTGGGAGGGATAGTGGAACAAAGTAATAAGTTTAATTAAGATATTGAATTTATTATGTCTGTGAAATAATAAGGAAGATACCCTCCTGTGAACTGAAGAGTAAGTGGATGTTGGGAAGTGAGTGTATTTAACTTTTAAGAAGTTTAGCTGTAAAGAGAAGGAAGGAATTTAGGAATTAGTTATAGACTTCCTTTTTAAATTGAATTATGGAGGCAAAAAGAATATTTTCGGATGGGAATATACAGGGATCTACAAAAATGCAATATTTTGCTTTAATAATCAAACAAATTGAAAGCTTCGTCATTGGGGAATGATGCTAGTACTGCTTTGTCAAATGCAGTAGTCATTACCCACATATGGCTATTTACGCTTAAATTATTTAAAAATCTAGTAAAATACAAAATTTGTTTTTTCAGTTTCATTAGCTGCATTTCAAGTATATTCGGGTACGTATAGCTAGTGGCTACTATATTGGACCACACAGATACAGAATGTATCCACCATCACAGAGGGCTCTATTGTGCTGGAGTGAAAATATTTTATTCAGTGAATATTTACTGGATACATATAAGAGCTAGACACTCTTTTAGTATTGTTCTAGCTAAGGAAATACTGCTGTATAAGTAAAAAAGTTCTGCCTTTGCAGTTCATATTCTAATATGGGAAAAAGGGTCAATACTTACAACAGAAGAATGTTAGGAGTTTGGAGAAAAACAAGAGAGAGGGAGAGTGCACTTTTATATGGGGTGTTCATGGATAGACTCCCTGAAAAAGGAACATTGAGCAAAGAGGTAAAGCAGATGAGTAAGGGAGCCATGCTAATATTTGGAGGAAGAGCATTCTAGGCAGAGAGAAGAGCAAATGCAAAGGTCCTGAGATGCCTGGTGCACTTAAGAAACTGCGGAGTGCTCACTTCAGTAGCACATGCACTAAAATTGGAATGATACAGCAAAGATCATTAGCATGGTACCTGTGTGAGGATGATTTACAAATTTGTGAAGTGTTCCGTATTTTTAGGGATTAAGAGGAACAGACTTCCAGTTATGAAATAAATAAGTCACAGAAATGAAAAGTACAGCATGGGGGGGAATATAGTCAGTAATAATTGTAATAAGGTTGTATGGTGACAGATGGTGACTATACTTACTGTAGTGAGTGAGCACTGAGTAATGTGTAGAATTGTCAGATCACTATGTTGTATACCTGAAACTAATATAACATTGTATATCAACTATACTTCAATAAAAACAAATGAAACAACTGTGGGGAGGCTAAATGCAGCTAGAGTAGGGTGACAGAGTGTAGCAGGAGTTGAGATCAGAAAGGGTCTTACTAGTTACTTGCTCTTCTTTCTGTCAGGAATGCTCTTCAAGATACTGATTTGGTTTCCTCTCTTACCTTCTTCAGGTCTTTGCTTAGATGTTGCTTTCTCAGGGTGCCTGTCCTTGAACACCCCACATAAAGGATTTTGGCATTTACTCTCAGTGGAATGGGAAACATTTGGAGAATTTGGGGCAAAAGAATAATTGTTTCTGATGTAACATTTTAAAAGGATCGGTCTGGTTACTGGTGGAGAACATGCTGTAGAGGGCAGGAGTAGATCTAGTGAGACCAATTAGAGGACTGTTGTAATAATCAGGTGAGAGATGATGGATCACGTTGGTAGAGGTGGAGGTGGTGAGGCTTGATCAGATTTTGGATATATTTTGAAGTTAGCAGAATTTTCCGAGGGGCTAGTTATGGAATTTGAAAGAGAAGTATTAAGGGTGACTCCAGTTTTTTTAGCTTGAACAGCATGGAGGATCGCATTGCCAGTTGCTGAGATGGAGGAAACTAGGTTTGGCCATGGGACAGACTGGAGAGTAGGTATTCCATTTTGCTTCAGTTGGCACTTCAACATTTGGATGTCCAAAGGCTGTGGTTAAGGAGAAAGATCAAGTGTTGAGATAGCAATTTTGAAATTTTTAAGGACATAGATGGTATTTACATTTTCAATAATTCACATATAAAATCTTGGTTATGGTTAAAGTTGTTTCAAACTAATATTAATTTCCTTAGGTACCAGGTACTGCAGAGAATGCCCGGTCATGTGTCAGAGCTTATTTTTCTGATCTACATGAAACTTTGTGTCGTCAAGAAGAAATGGCTCTAAGTGTTGTTGATGCTCATGTTCGGGAAAAACTGATTTGGCTCAGGCAGCAACAAGAAGATATGACTATTTTATTGTCCCAGGTTTCAACAGCTTGTCTCCATTGTGAAAAGACTTTGCA
This sequence comes from Enhydra lutris kenyoni, assembly GCF_002288905.1. NCBI lineage: Eukaryota > Metazoa > Chordata > Mammalia > Carnivora > Mustelidae > Enhydra > Enhydra lutris. The sequence goes on along the minus strand of NW_019154134.1, from coordinate 15,431,366 downwards.
ACAGGTAGGTAGATTAAACATGATTACAACATACTTAAAGCAACCTTTTTGAGCAAAGCCTCATAAAGGAAGAAGGTGAAGGAATTTGTTCAAGCCGTAATGTGGGGAAGAATATTCCAGCTTAAGAAATGATTAGAGCAAAAACCCTAGGGCAACTTGCCTGGTGTATTTGAAAAATAGCAGAAGAAGCCACTATGGGTGGAACAGAGTAAGTAAAGGAAAGGGTAATAGAAGCTGAAACCTGGAAGTAATGGGGAATTATCTGTAAGGAAGGCTTTATGGGTCACTGGAAGGACTTCAGCTTTTACTGATTGAAATGGAGAAGCGATTGTGAAATTTTGACAAGAATGACTTGGGTCTTACTTTAAGATGACTTTGATATGTAAAAAATAGATTGAAGGAGGGCTAAGATGGAGGGAAGATGTTAGGAGAAAGAAGGAATTTGGAGGCTATTGTAGAATTCCACATGAGAGAGAATAGTGGCTTGGCTAGTAGGAGTAAGAAGTGTCCAGATTCTGGATATCCAATAGGATTCATTCGTTATGTGGGACATGAGAGAGTAGAAGGCAAGAGTTTCAAGGGTTTTGTTCTGAGCAGCTGGAATGACATGCAAATAATAAGCAAAGTTTACTAGTTCATAATCAACTAATGTAAATTTGCAACAGTGAGCAAAAACTACACACCGCTGCTCTCATGGAGCTTACCTATTGTTAGGAGAGTTCTGTCTTAAGAAGAATACATTGCTATGTGTGTAGAATATCTCTGGATTGATATTTGAAAAACTAGAATGTGCTTGACTTTGAAGAGAGAGTTTGGAGATCTAGAGGGCAAGAGAAGCTTTTCAATTTCACCTTTAGTCAATTTTTTTTTTAAAGATTTTATTTATTTATTTATTTTCATTTATTTATTTGACACAGAGAGATCACAAGAGGGCAGAGAGGCAGGCAGAGAGAGAGAGAGGGAGGGAGGAGGAAGCAGGCTCCCTGCCAAGCAGAGAGCCTGACGTGGGGCTCGATCCCAGGACCCTGGGATCACGACCCGAGCTGAAGGCAGAGGCTTAACCCACTGAGCCACCCCGGCGCCCCTCTTTAGTCAATTTTTTAAAAACCAATACACATATATCTTGGTTTTTTTATAAAAGTACAACATACATATAGTGTGCATAAGGGTTCAGCTGGCTGAATTTTCAGACTGGGCATTACTGTGTTACTAACACCCATATTAAATAACAGAACATTACCAGCACCCCTAGAAACCCTTCATATTCCCTTCTAATAACCACCTGCCTTCCCCTCTGAGGATAAACCATTACCCTGACTTCTAATGCATATACTATTTTTGTCTCTTTTGGTAATTAATAAAAATAGAATCATGCAGTATGAAGTCTTCTTGTCATATCTTCTTTTACTTGATGTTATGTTTATGAAATTCATATCGTTAGGTATCATTGTGGCTGTTCTCATTGTGGTATAGTGTAGCCTTTCTGAATATACCACAATTTAACTATTCTTCTATTGAAAGGCTCTTTAATTATTTATTAATGCCCAATTATTAGTCTAGTCAAATTTATATTTAAGCTAACTTTGAATACGATAATGTTAATTTTTCTTGATTTTTGGTGATAACTCTTTTTTCCTTCTTCCTGTAACAAGTTTACCAGAAAACTATATTCTCTTTTCTAGGATGATTGTAGAGTTGTTTTGGCAAAGCAGGAAATTACAAGGTTACTAGAAACACTGCAAAAACAGCAGCAGCAGTTTACAGAGGTTGCAGATCACATTCAGTTGGATGCCAGTATCCCTGTCACTTTTACAAAGGTAATGTACAGTACTTCATTTTTAGGTATGGCTTCTGATAAATCATAATTGTTTTACATTCCATGATAATCAGCTTGAAGAGACAACTAAGAAATTCATAGGGTTTTTTTTTTTATTATTTTTTTTAATTTTTTTAAGATTTTTTTTTTTTTTTTTTATTTATTCATTTGACAGATAGAGATCACAATTAGGTAGAGAGACAGGCAGAGAGAGAGGAGGAAGCAGGCTCCTCGCTGAGCAGAGAGCCCGATGCGGGGCTCGATCCCAGGACCCTGGGATCACGACCTGAGCCGAAGGCAGAGGCTTTAACCCACTGAGCCACCCAGGCGCCCCAGAAATTCATAGGGTTTTTTGAAAAAAACTTTTATCAGTGGAAAATAGAAAGTGGTGTAATGAATCTCCATGTACCCATCACCTACTTTAACAATTAAAAACTTTATTTCATCTATCCTTTTCCGCATTCCCCTTTCTACCTGCAGTCTCTCAGGTTATTTTGGAACAAATCCCAGCATATCATTTCATCTATGAAATATTGTTGTGTGTATTTGTAAAAGGTAAGGACTATTTTAAAAAACATAACCAAAATATTGTTATAAACCTAAAAAAATTTAATAATGAATCTCTAATATTAACCATTATCCAGTTAGTTATTCAAATTTTCCAGACAGCTAAAAAAATGTTTTGTTTCTGGAAACAGAATCCAACCAAACAAGGCCTGTACTTGCCATTTGGTTGATATATTTTGGTCTCTTTTACAGTTAATTTCCTCTAATCTAAAAAGTTCATTTGTTTCATTTTATTTTCCTTTTTTAGGGTCTGTTTTTTTAGAACTTAATCTTATTTTTTTTTAAAAGATTTTATTTATTTATTTGACAGAGATCACAAGTAGGCAGAGAGGCAGGCAGAGAGAGAGGAAGGGAAGCAGGCTCCCTGCTGAGCAGAGAGCCTGATGTGGGGCTCGATCCCAGGACCCTGAGATCATGACCTGAGCCGAAGGCAGAGGCTTTAACCCACTGAGCCACCCAGGCGCCCCAGAACTTAATCTTATTTTATAGCTCTGTGAAACATTTACATGGTCCAGAGTCGAATCTACAAAGCAGGGTTTATTTAGAGAAGTCCAGCTTCTATCCCTAACCCCTCAGTGCTTTTCCTCCTTTCTCCATAGAAAAGCCTCAAGAGTTTTTCCTTAGTTTTCTTCATCATGTAAAAAACAATACACGGAAATACATTTATTCACATATTTGTATGTACACTCATCATATTTAAAGGTAGAAAACATTACTTCTCCTCTTTGTTCTTTTCACATAAGTTTACGTCCTAGAGATTACTTCATAGCAGTATTCAGTTACATTTTCTTTTCTTTTTTTTTTTTTTCAGGGTACTTTATTGTGCAGATATACCACATTTGTGTGTGTGTGTAAAAAATGGAAAAGTTACTATCTTATCCTTTTTTTTTTTTTTTTTTTTTTTTGAAAGAGAACGTGAGCATAGGGAGAGGGGAGAAGCAGAGGGAGAGAGAAAATCTCAAGCAGGCTCCATGCTCAGCATGGAGGGAGCCTGATGCAGGTCTTGAGCTCATGACCCTGAGATCATAACCTGAGTTAAAATCAAGGAGTCAGATGCCTAACTCACTAAGCCACCCAGGCACCCTTAACCATTTTTAATTGTACAGTTCAGTATTGTTAAGTATATTTACATTCAGTATACCTCCAGGAATTTTGCATTTTGAAAAACTGAACTTCCATGCCATATAAACAGTAACTCCCCTTTCCCCCTCTCTCACCACCTCTTGGGAACTACCATTCTACTTCTGTTTTTTGTGAATTTTAGTATTTGAAATACCTCATGTAATGACCAATATATAAGTGGAGCCATATAGTCAGTATTTGTTTTTTTATGACTGGCTAATCTCAATTAGTATATCCTCAGTTCACCCATATTGTGGCATGTGACAGAATTTTCTTCTGTTTTAAGGCTAAATAATACTGCATTGTTTGCATATACATTTTATTTATACATTCATCCATTGATGGACATTTGGGTTGCTTCCACATCTTGGCTATTATAAATAGTGTAACTGTGAACATGGGTGTACACATATTCCTCTGAGACCTTGCTTTCATTTCTTTTGGTATGTATCTGGAAGTGAGATTACTAGATATGGCAGTTATATTTTTATATTTTTGAGGAAATGTTGTTTTCCATAGTGGTTGTACCATTTGTAATCCTACCAACAGTGCACAAGGGTTGCAGTTTTTCCACATTTTCATCAACACATTAATTTTTTTTCTTTTTTTTTTTTTAGATAGTAGCCATCCTGTTAGATGTGAGGTGATATCTCATCATGGTTTTGATTTGCATTTCTGTGATGATTAATGAAGTTGAGCCTCATTTCATATGCTCATTGGCCAGCTTATATCTTCTTTGGACAAATTTTGTACAAGTCCTTTGCCTGTTTTTTTTTTTTGTTTGTTTGTTTTTTTAAAGATTTTATTTATTTATTTGTTAGAGAGAGAGAGAGCATGAGCACAGACAGAGTGGTAGGCAGAGGCAGAGGGAGAAGCAGGCTCCCCGCCGAGCAAGGAGCCCGATGTGGGACTTGATCCCAGGATGCTGGGATCATGACCTGAGCCGAAGGCAGCCGCTTAACCAACTGAGCCACCCAGGCGTCCCCTTTGCCTGTTTTTTAATTGAGTTCCTTGATTTTTTTCATTGAGCTGTAGGAGTTCTTTATATATTGTAGTAGGGAATCCATTCTTAGATACATGATTTCCAAATACTTGGTCACATTTTGTGAGTTGCTTCTTTACTTTGTTGATAGTGTCCTTTGAGTCACAAAAATTTAAGATTGATTTGGTCCCATTTGTCTACTTTTGCTTTTGTCAACTGTGTTTTTGGTGTGATATCCAAAAAAAAAAAAAAATCCCTGCCAAATCCATTGTCATGAAGATTTTGCACTATGTTTTCTTCTAAGAGTTTTATAGTTTTGGGTCTCATTTTGGAACTTTTATCCATATTTTAAAATCCAAATATTTGTAATTGTTATACATTATTTGTAAATCTACCGTTTTATCAATATATAATGAACTTTTGTCTCTTAAAACAGTTTTTTTTTTTTAAAGATTTTATTTATTTATTTGACAGACAGAGATCACAAGTAGGCAGAGAGGCAGGCAGAGAGAGAGGAAGGGAAGCAGGCTCCCTGTGAAGCAGAGAGCCCGATGCGGGGCTCGATCCCAGAACCCTGAGATCATGACCTGAGCCAAAGGCAGAGGCTTTAACCCACTGAGCCACCCAGGCACCCCTCTTTTTTTTTTTTTTTTTAAGATTTTATTTATTTATTTGACAGAGATCACAAGTAGGCAGAGAAGCAGGCAGGGAGAGAGAGGAAGGGAAGCAGGCTCCCTGCTGAGCAGAGAGCCTGATGCAGGGCTTGATCCCAGGACCCTAAGACCATGACCCTGAGACCATGACCTGAGCCCAAGGCAGAGGTTTAACCCACTGAGCCACCCAGGCGCCCCCCCCAGGCGCCCCTCTTAAAACAGTTTTTGATTTAAAGTCTATTTTGTCTCATTCTAGGATAGCCACCCCTGCTCTCTGGAATATGGTTTACATGGAATATCTTTTTCTTTTTCTTCACTTTCAGCCTTCTTATGTCCTTAAATATGAAGTGAGTCTCTTATAAACAGCATATTGTTAGATCTTGGGTATTTTTTATCCATTTAGTCAAACTGTGTCTTTTCATTGGGGAATTAAACCCATTTATATTTCAAGTAATTATTAATAGTTAAGGACTTGTTATTACCATTTTGTTCATTGTTTTTTATATATCTTACAGCTTTTTTCTTTTCCTTTTGCCTTATTGCCTTCTTCTGTGTCTCGGTGATTTTTTTTTTTGAAGATTTTATTTATTTGACAGACAGAGATCACAAGTAGGCAGAGAGGCAGGCAGAGAGAGGAGGAAGCAGGCTCCCCGCTGAGCAGAGAGCCCGATGCGGGGCTTGATCCCAGGACCCCGAGATCATGACCTGAGCCAAAGGCAGAGGCTTTAACCCACTGAGCCACCCAGGCGCCCCTCAGTGAATTTTTATAGTGTCATGGTTTGATTCCTTAGTCATTTCTTTTTGTGTATATTCTGTGGATTTCTGTGTTTACCGTTGCTATTACAAAGAACATCTTGTTATAACATTCTGTTGGAAAGTGGTAAGAATTTAACTTCTTCTGCATATAAACGGTCTATTCTTTTATAGCTCCACTCCCCCATACTTTATGTTTTAATATCACAGATTACATCTTTGCATATTTTATACCTGTTACCACAGGCTTATAGTTTTTTTTTTTTTAATGTTTGTTATTTCAGTTCTGTAAGGAATTAGATTTGTGCAACAAAATTATAATAATACGGGTTGCTATTTGTCCATGGAATCAGAGGAATGAGTAGGAGATGAAATAATTAACAAAAATATTATAAATAAAAGTATAAATGCTAGTACTTTTAAATTCCATATCAAAATAAGATTTAAATTTTTAAAAATTACAGGACAATAGAGTTCACATTGGACCAAAAATGGAAATCCGAGTTGTTACGTTAGGATTAGATGGTGCTGGAAAAACTACTATTTTGTTTAAGTTAAAACAGGATGAATTCATGCAGCCTATTCCAACAATTGGTAAGTCTAAGTACTGCTTTTTACTTTGATGGATGCTTTATAGACAAAACCTAGCTTATAGCTGAGTTCTTGGGGGGTCTTATTTTATGCCAGTATGGCACTGTGGTGGGCTCTTTACTGGCTCTAAGACACTAACATGTCTGAGAAAAAAATGGAAGGTTCAGTGCTGTGGGATTGAAATGTGGATGGTGGGATATTAAGACAGAACAGTGTTGGTGGGACAGTTGGAAGGATTAAAGGATTGGTGAGGATTAGGGTGAGGGAGTGGTAGTGGTGCAGAGCTGTTAGGTATTTGAGTTTCAGGATCTAAGGATCTTGCTGGAGGCTTAGAGGGCTAATAGCTCTTAAAGGTATATATTCTCCATCTAGGTTTATTAAGAGTGGAGTTGGTTGGGGCAGTAGTAGATATTGCTGTATGAAGATAACTTGTATTATCACAATTCTAAACAGTGGGTCACCTGTGTTTGGTGTGTTATTCATTATAAATACAAATTCAGTATTAAAGTAACTTTTTTTAAAAACAGGTTTTAATGTGGAAACTGTAGAATATAAAAATCTAAAGTTCACTATTTGGGATGTAGGTGGAAAACACAAATTAAGACCATTGTGGAAACATTATTACCTCAATACCCAAGGTAAGAATGAAAATTGATATCTTAGTTTTTCAGAATTTTATGATGCCAGTTTTCTGTGGAATTGATTTTAACTAGTGAAATTTATTTTTATTAAAATGCTAAGGTGGAAAGATTGGGATATGTACTTCGGTTTATTCATTTAAAAAAATCATAGCTTAAAACTATACTTACCTTTTATATCTAGGCAGTTAGGAGTACATACCGCTTGCTGCTCTTAACAGTTAAAGTACATTATTACTATTCATATGAGTGTGATCACTGGTAATATTGTGAGGAAGGACAGAATTCTTGGTGTATGTTTCCGCTGCTCTCTTCAATTCAGTAAAATATTTGTCTCATTATAATCTCTCAGTTACTCCAGAAGAACCTGCAGTGGTTTGCTTTTGGCCAAACTGTTTTACCACACATTCCACCTAAAGTATTTTTTATATTTAGGCCCCATTTTATGCTTTTGCCTGTAACCAACATGAAACTTAAGTTCATGCCACGTTTCATATATCATCATACCTTCCACCTAGCAGAGAAACTAGGTAATTATTTTTACATTGGGATTTTTGATACAGTGATTAATAGGGAAAAAATGGGATTTTGAACATGAGGAACGGTTGAAAAGTCGGGATTTTTAGTTACCATGAGGTAGCTAGAAAGATTTCAAAAGGGAATCAATTCAGTATATACTTGTGATGTTTCTGCTGTCTATTTTGAATGCAGTATATGTGGAAGGTGCTGTGTAAGGCACCTAGAGAGAATACTTTGGAGAGATAAAGATGGTGATTTATTTAGATTATTTTTTGGCCAAGAAAGTAGTAGTCAAAGAATAAGTAGCATCATAGGCCACAAAAGATGCCTCAACAAATTCAAAAAGATCAATGCATCTTTTCTTTATTTTTCTTTTTTTAAAGATTTATTTACTTAGTGTGAGTGGGGGATGGGCAAATGGAGAGGGAGAGGGAAAGAGAGAATCTCAAGCAGACCTCCTACAGAGCCCCATGTGGGGCTTAACCCCATGACCCTGAGATCATGACCTGAGCTGAACAACTGTGCCATCAAGGAATCCCTCAATGCATCTTTTCTGACCACAATGCTATGAAACTAGAAGTCATCCACAGGAAAGAATATGGGAAGACTGCAAATATATAGGGGTTAAATAACATGCTACTAAACAATGAATGGGTCAACCTGAAAAATCAAAGAAGAACTCAGAAAGTATGTGGAAACAAATGAAAATGAAAACACAGTGGTTCAAAACCTTTGGGATGCAGCAAAAGCTGTTCTAAGAGGGAACTCTGTAGCAATACAGGCCTACCTCAAGAAGTAAGACAATCTCAACTTAACCTTATACCTAAAGGAGCTAGGAAAAGAACAAACAAATGCAGCCCAAAACCAGTAGAAGGAAAGAAATAATAAGATTAGAGCAGAAATAAATGATACAGGAACTAAAAAAACTTATAGAACAGATCAGTGAAACCACGAGCTTGTTCATAAAAAAAAAGTCAATAAAATTGATAAACTGCTAGCCAGAGTTATCAAGAAAGAAAAAGGAACCAAATAAATCACAAATGAGAGGAAAAACGTTTAACAATAACAAAAAAAACCCCACAGAAATACAAACAATTAGAATATTATGAAAAAGTATATGTGAACAAATTGGACAATCTAGAAGAAATGGATAAATTCCTAGGAACATAAACTCCTAAAACTGAAATAAGAAAAAAATAGAAAATTTGAACTGTCTGATTACCAGCAAAGCAATTGAATCAGTAACCAAAAAACTCCCAGAAAATAAAGGTACCTGGGTGGCTCAGTAAGTTAAGTGTCTCCCTTTGGCTCAGGTCACGATCTAGGAGTCCTGGGATCCAGCCCTGCATCTGGCTCCCCACTCAGTGGGTAGTCTACTTCTTCTCTCCCTCTGCCCCTCCCCACTGCTTGTGCTTCCCTCTCTCTCTATCTCTCAAATAAATAAGTAAAATCTTTTTTTTAAGGTTTTATTTATTTATTTGACAGATCACAAGTAGTCAGAGAGGCAGGCAGAGAGAGAGAAGAGGAAGCAGGCTCCCTGCTGAGCAGAGAGCCCAACGCAGGACTCGATCCCAGGACCCTAAGATCACGACCTGAGCCAAAGGCAGAGGCTTTAACCCACTGAGCCACCCAGGCGCCCCCAATAAGTAAAATAGTTAACAAAACAAAACAAAACTCTCAACAAACCAAAGTCCAGGATCAGATGGCTTTGCAGGAGAATTCTACCAAGCATTTAAAGAAGAGTTAATACCTATTCTTCTCAACTATTCTAAAAGATAGAAAAGGAAGAACTTCCAAATTCATTCTGTGAGGCCAGCATTACCCTGATATCAAAACCAGATGGATAACACAAAAAAGAACTACCATCCGATTTCTCTGAACAAAGATGCAAAAATCCTCAATAAAATACCAACAAATTGAATCCAACGATATAAAAAGATCATTCACCACGACCAATTTGTATTTATTCCTAGGTTGCAAGTGTGTGTCAGTAATTGCAAATCAATCAACATGATAGATCATGTCAATAAAAGAAAGGATAAAAACTATATGATCATTTCAATAGATTAAAAAAAAAAGGCATTTAACAAAGTACATCTCTTTATGATAAAAACCCTCAACAAAGTGGGTTTAGAGGGAACATACCTCAACGTAATAAAGACCATCTATGAAAAACCCACAGCTAACATCATCAAAGAGAACCTTTCCCCTAAGGTTAGGAACAAAACAAGATGTCCGTTCTCATCACTTTTATTCAGCATAGTCCTGGAAGGGCTAGCCACAGCAATCAGACAAAAAAAGAAAAGGCATCCAAATTGGCAAGGAGAAATAAAACTTTCAATGTTTGCTGATGATGTGATAGTGTGTATGTATCTGGCCTGAAAGACCACCAAAAACTGTTAGATAAACGAAGTCAGTTAAGGTATAGGATACAAAATCAATTTACAGAATTCTGTTGCATTTTTATACACCAGTAATGAAGCAGCTGAAAGAGAAGTTAATAATCCCATTTACAGTTGCACCTAAAATAATAATGATACCTTGGTATAAACGTAACCAAAGAGATAAAAGACCCATACTCTGAAATCTCTAAAAACACCGATCAAACAAATTAAGATGAAACAAAGAAATGGAAACACATTTCATGCTTATGGATTGAGAAAAATATGGAGTGCCTCGGTGTCTCAGATGGTTAAGCACCATCTGCCTTTGGCTTAGGTTATGATCTCCAGGTCGTGAGATCGAGGCTCACATCAGGCTCTCAGCTCAGTGGGATGTCTGCTGCTGCCTTCCCTCTGCTTCTCCCCCTGCTTGCGCTCTCTCTCTCTCTCTCTCTCTCTCTCTCTCTGTCACTCTCAAATGAATAATAAAGTCCTAAAAAAATACTTAAAAAAATGAAAGAACAAATATTGTTAAAATGTCTATACTACCCAAAGCAATCTACACACTTAATGCAATTCCTATCAAAATACCAACAGCATTTTTCACAGAGCTAGAACAAACAATCCTAAAAAGACCCTGAATAGCCAAAGCAATCTTGAAAACGAAAAGCAAAGTTGGAAGTATCACAATTCTGGACTTCCAAGTTAAATTACAAAGCTGTAGTAAACCATTATGGTACTGGCACAAAAATAGACATAAAGATCAATAGAACAGAATGGAAAACCCAGAAATAAACCCACAATTGTACAGTCCGTTAACCTTTGCTAAAGCAGGAAAGAATATCCAATTGGAAAAAGACAGTCTTTTAAACAAATGGTGTTGGGAAAACTGGAAGCGACGACATGTAAAAAAAAAAAAATGAAACTGGACCACTTTCTTACACAATACATGAAAATAAATTCAAAATGAATTAAAGACCTAAATGTTAGACCTGCAGCCATAAAAAGCTTAGAAAAGAGCACTGGTAATAATTTCTCTGACATTGGCCTAGCAACTTTTTTCTAGATAGGTCCTTTGGGGCAAGCGAAACAAAAGGAAAAATAAACACTGGGACTACATCAAAATAAAAACCTTCTACACAGCGAAGGAAAACAACAAAACGAAAAGGCAACCTATGGAATGGGAAAAGGTATTTGTAAATGACATATCCAATGAAGGGTTAGTATCCAAAATACATCAAGAACTTACACAACTCAAGATCCAAAAACCAAATAATCCAATTAAAAAATGGTCAGAAGACATGAATTGACATTTCTTCAAAGAAGACATCCAGATGGCCACCAGACACATGAATATATGCTCATCATCATTTACCATCAGGGAAATGCAAAACAAAACTGCAGTGAGATATCACTTTACACCAGTCAATAATGTCAACAATATAAGAAATAACAGGTTTTGGTGAGGATGTGGGGAAAAAAAAGGAACCCTCTTCCAGTGTTGATTAGAATTCAAACTGGTGCAGCCACTCTGGAAAACAGTATGGATTTCCTCAAAAAGTTAAGATTAGGACTACTTTATGATCTAGCAGTTGGACTACTAGGTATTTACCCAAAGAATACAAAAACATTAATTCAAAGGGAATTAATAAAATGGAATATTACTCAGCCATAAAAAAATGAAATCTCGTCATTTGCAATAACATGGATGGAGCTAGAGAGTATAATGTTAAGTGAAATAAGTCAGAGAAAGACAAAGACCATATGGCTTCACTCATGTGGATTTTAAGAAACAAGCAGGGGCGCCTGGGTGGCTCAGTGGGTAAAGCCTCTGCCTTCAGCTCAGGTTGTGATTTCAGCATCCGGGGATCGAGCCCCGCATTGGGCTCTGCTCAGCGGGGAACCTGCTTCCCCCTCTGTTTCTCTGCTTGCCTCTCTGCCTACTTGTGATCTCTGTCAAATAAACAAATAAAATCTTAAAAAAAAAAAGTATTAAGGGGCGCCTGGGTGGCTCAGTGGGTTAAAGCCTCTGCCTTCGGCTCAGGTCATGATCCCAGGGTCCTGGGATCAAGCCCTGCATTGGGCTCTCTGCTCAGTAGGGAGCCTGCTTCCCTTCCTCTCTCTCTGCCTGCCTCTCTGCCTACTCGTGATATCTGTCTGTCAAATAAATAAAATCTTTTTTTAAAAAAGTATTAAAAAAAAAAGAAACAAGCAAGCAAAGGGGGGAGAAAAGAGAGAAATCTAGAAACGGACTCTTAACTATAGAGAACAAACTGTTGGTTATCATGGGGAGTTAAATGGGGGACAGATGGAAAAGGTGATGGGGATTAAGGAATGCACTTGTCAAGATGAACATTGGGTGATTAAAAACTTAAAAAAGGAACAAGTAGCATCATTATGGAAATCATGAAAGGTATATTCTAATTAAGAAGAATATTCATATACACAGCACTTTGTGTTTGGTGGAGCAAGTGTTGTAAATCCTGTTACACATGAGGAAATGAAGAGATCTGAAAAGTTAGGTGAACTACTTGAGGTCATACTGTTAAGTATTGCTAGGTGCTCTTATAGTAGGCAGCCTTTCTGTGAAAAACATAGTAAATAGTAGACTAACCATAATAAAATAATGAGACCATTAAAATATTTGGTCCATTTATGAAAGTTAACAAATGACTAATTCGTTTTTTTTTGGGGGGGGTAGCTGTTGTATTTGTTGTTGATAGCAGTCATAGAGACAGAGTTAGTGAAGCACACAGTGAACTTGCAAAGTTGTTAACGGAAAAAGAACTCCGAGATGCTTTGCTCCTGATTTTTGCTAACAAACAGGTAAGACGTTTATATTTCAGAATACTTATTTAGTATTTTGTGTATTCTATGTCATAAGGTAGCATAAAGTAATTTCAAAACTGATAATTTGATAGATATTTAAGAAGTTTGTGCTGGGTATTTTAAATACAATATATATAGAAAGTGCTCTTCTTGGTACCTTGGAGTATATAAGGTGGTTGATGCTTACCAGAAACTCCTATATACGTTTGTAAACATGTAAGTGACTGTATATGAGATTCTAATACATAGAAAACTGGTAAGTAACTTCAGTAATATTAACGTGTCATGGAAAAATAGAGTGGTTCTAAAGGTGGCATCTTATAAAAGATGTGTACAGTGGGATTTGAGTTGAAATTATAAGAGTTCAAATTATGGGTAGGACTTGAGTCAGTATGTGAAAGAACACTGTAGGCAGAGAAAATGGAAGCATGAATGTTTTAGGGGAGCATCAATGAGGTCTAGGCTGAAAAACTTAGATTTTATTCCATGACAAAGGAAAACCAGCAAAAGGTTTTCAGACTCATATCTGTGTTTTAAGACTGTAATCTGGGGGTAGGACACAGAATTAATCAGGGGGAAGGGACTAGAGACAGGCAGATGCAGTGAATTGCTGTAATAATTCAAGTGGGAGAGTTAACAAGACTCTGAGTTAAAGGAATGGAAGGGTGGAAGCAGATGGAAAAGAGTTTATGAAGGTAGATTTGTTAGAATTTGGTGTCTGAATGGGGACGGTCAAGGACAGGGAGAAGCTACATATTCCTAGATCTTGAGTCTATGCTTCTAGGAGGATGAGAATGCTTTTCCATACAGTAGAAGGGCTAAGATCTCATAAAAAGGAAGGGTAGGATGAAGAATAAGGGATTTCCCTCTTAACAAAAAAAAATAAAAGGCAAACTACTAAAAGCAGATACACTTTGCTTTACTTACTGAAAAAGACATGCAGATAAGGCAAAGTGGAATATCATTTCCACTTAAATTGTTAAAAATGTTTCATAATCTTCAGACTCACATATACTGTATGGTGTGGTTTTAAACACATTTTCTTGGAGGGCAATTTGGCAGTACCATACCTATCAAAATTTTAGATGCATATACCCTTGCACCATACAATTCTACCTCTAGTAATGTATTCCAGATATAAATATCCTAAGGTTATCCTGCAGATAATGTTGCAAATGAATGTAGTTAAAAATATGTTACATATGTATATGTATGTACTTGTAATAGCACATAAACAGAACCTCAATCTAGATATTAAGTAAAGGACCGATTAAGAAAATTATCTTGCACCTACACCCTGGAATGCAATTCAGATGTTAAAAATAATGTAGGTCTTCTTGTCCAAATAATGGAAAGATATCTATATTTAAGATGTGTTAAGTTAAAAAAAAAAAAAAAAGCTAAAGTGTGTTTCTGTTTATTTGTATGAATGTGCATGGAAATTATCTGGACAACTATATAAGAAATCATAATTCGTGGTTGCATCTAGGAAGTAGGGGTGTTCAGGAGTATTTGGAGTGGGAGTTTAGTTACTGTTCATTATATAAACTCTATGTATAAGCCATTTTTGTGATACGCATGCATTAACCTGTTTCTTTTAAGTTGATGCCGTATGACTCAGGCAGTATCTTTCATTCAGGTTTCATCACCTTTATTGATTTCACTGTAAGGCCATTCTTACAGACTATACTATAAATGATCTTAATCACAACTCTACTTTTCTCTATACTTATTAATCACAGAATAATTACTGAGGGGTGAATCTAGGTTTTAACTTTAGCTTTCTGTTAGAATGGTACCAACAGACTTCGTTTTAAATGGTAATTTTGATGGGCTGATTATAAAAAAGATTCTGATATGTATATATCTTTCAGGATGTTGCTGGAGCTCTGTCAGTAGAAGAAATCACTGAACTTCTCAGTCTGCATAAATTGTGCTGTGGCCGTAGCTGGTATATTCAGGGCTGTGATGCTCGAAGTGGTATGGGACTTTATGAGGGGTTAGATTGGCTCTCAAGGCAACTTGTGGCTGCTGGAGTATTGGATGTTGCTTGATTTTAAATGCAGAAGTTATTTAAAGTTTTGTGGTTAAGAGTTATTTTGCACATAAATGTTATAAGAAATTCTACATCTCAAAGAGTTTATTTAGGATGTATATTTAAAAGGAATCTTGGGTGGGGAATTCAGTACAATATTGCCTTTTAAAAAATTACTCTGTAATAAAATTTAAACATGTGAGCAGATTAAAATTGCATTAAGTAGGGACTTCTTGAAGATACATTTTTTAAAAAACATACATTTGTTATTTAAGTTTTTCACATTATGTGTGACCCATATATTGGCAAAGAAGTAGTCGGAGAAAGGGTAAGATGAAGGTTTATTCTTTCAATTAAAAAAGGAATAGGCAACTGAATACTGAATGGAACCTCTGTATGAAGCAAGTAAAGCATGGCTTCTTCTTTATCTTTCCTTTTACCTGGATTTTGGCAGTATTTAGTAGCAAAAAAGCAGTGACGTAATGAAATAGAATCCAGACTGCATCTTGGGGTAACAGGATTACTTTACTTCTTTGTTCAGCGTAACAGAATATCTTTAATGCTAAGTACTATAAACTACAGAAAATTAATATTTTATAATGTTTTATTGAAACTTTCTCTAAGCCCTTTTATATAAAACCCAGTGAGTCAGATGAAATGTTATCTAACTAGATATGAGTGTCAGATTAGTATTAAACTGAAGAACAATTAATAATAAAACTGTGAAAGTCAGTTATGTTGTAGTTAATCTTCACTTATGAAAGACCCATTTCCAGGGTTGAACCTCGAAGTGTTATTTCCTAGGTCACAGCTCTAAATTGGTTCTCCTATTTTCAGCACATTTAAAGTAGTTAGTTTCTTTTTAAAATAATACTGCATCCTTAGTGGGAATGACCATAGGCAAAATGTAGTAAGTTACACACAGAACCAGGGTTGGCTGTACATAAAAGATAGAGATCTAAGTTGGAAACTACATTTACCTTAAGAGAAGTCATTTAAAGTAGTGGAGAATCAGTTACTTTAAATGCTTTCCCAAAATAAATACACTTGTCTTGACAATAAGACATTATTAAGGCTCTTCATGGTAAGGCCTTGAAAAGTTAAGGAAGGAAAAGAAATGTTCAGAAACTTTACATCACATTTATTATGCAGTGTTGTAAAAGTTTAAAATTTTGTGCTTTTCAGTTTTTCATTTTTTAAGGATACTCACTTATTATGGCCATATGACTTATATTTAAACATGGCTAGATTGGGTTTTGTTATTACTATTTTTTTAATGCTCCTCAGCCTTTAGGATGAAGCTGAATAATCCCGAGTCTTATTAGTTGAAATGCTAGGAGATGTCCCTCTTAGGTGGCACTGTTTTGGTTCATTCTCTTCAAATGTACTTTTGTTTGTTTAAAATAAACAGCAAAACTTTTAGAATACAAAGCATTAAAAAGAAGTCCATCAGTGTTATGGGCAGTATGTAAATAAGTAAATATTTCATCCTTTATTTTTCAAGTAAAAGTCATGCTGTTACAAGTGTAATTTGTGCATATAAGTAACACTTATGAATTAAATTATTTAATAATTGATTATAGTAACTGTGAAGAATAAAAAATATGTTAACATTTGCCTGTGAGCCCTTGACCTGTTTTCTCTACTAGGTAATTGGGAAAAAGAAGTCTAGCACTAACATGTGAACTTGTTTTCCTTATAAATTAAGTTCATTTCACCAATTTTGCTAAACTTTGCAATTCACATTGTTAGCATATTACTAAACACAATGTAAAAATTGTGCTTAGACCTGATTATAATGTACATAATAGTGTTTATGTGTGATTTCTTTTTTAAGAAATATTTTTCTCAGGCTCTTATGACTATTTGTCGTTGTATTCTTTCACTAATTATTAGTTAAGATTTTGTAGTTCCCTCTGGGAAATGTCAAACTTAATAATGAGATGTTTTAAATCCAGTCTATTAGGATTTGCCTCCTAGCTCCGAATTTCTATATTAAGCCTAAATATTACTGTATGGTTTATGTAAAGCAGGTTTTAACAAGTATGTAGCCCTGGTCTGTAATTCTGGAATGCTTTACCATCACCAGAAGCCATTATTTGCATTACATATAGACAGCAATAAAATGTTAAAATAATTTTAAAGAGGTCCTATCATTATTCTAAAAGTTCTGTTTCATGTACCATCTCTCTACTAGTATAACTAGTAACCAGTTAAAGTCATATTTGTGCTGTGGTTCAGAGAAAGAAAACCAAGTGGGGTAGCGGTTGACTTGCATGTCAAATCTGAGTTGCAGTTTATTAAAGATTTAGAAATAATTTATTCTGTAGTTGCAGTGTAAGCCACACATAAATGAGTATTATTGCTAGTGTTTTGATAGAACTAAAATTTTTCATCAAAGAAAGTGAAACTCGGTTTTAAAATTTTAAGTAACTACTTTAGAAAATGTCTGAGAAAACTTAGGTGTAGCCTATAAACTAATACTGCTAAAAGGAAGACATTTTCTGTAGCATTGAAATACCCTTGAATCTGCAAAGTAGTAATAGGGTAAAAGACATTGTACTTTCCCTAAAAAAAATAATGAAGAGGATGAATAAGCATCTTGCTAATAATTTAAAACAAGCTTTTAAAAAAGCACATCTCAGGGGTGCCTGAGTGGCTCAGTGGGTTAAGCCACTGCCTTCGGCTCAGGTCATGATCTTAGGGTCCTGGGATCAAGCTCCACATCGGGCTCTCTGCTTAGCAGGGAACCTGCTTCCCCCTCTCTCTCTGCCTGCCTCTCTGCCTATTTGTGATCTCTCTGTCAAATAAATAAATAAAATATTTAAAAAAAAAAGTACATCTGGCAATGTCTGTTTTTAGGTCTACTGATTATGTTAAATTTATGACATGAAATGGAAAAATTTGTTTATCAAATAGGATTTTTCACTCAAGCAAAATAACTATGTTTGGCAAAATGGGTCAACACCACCAGTTGGTGGCAGTATTATCAAAAATTTAGGATTATGTTTTCAGGAATGAATAAATTGCTAGGGAGATGTCTAGACACATAAAATAGGAAGAAAGGTAAATGTCACAGTGAGAAGTCATTTTATGTCTAAGATCTTCTTTATAAAAGGAGGACATGATATTAGTTTAAAGTAGCACAACTTGGCACATTCTTCCATCTCACAGGTTTGTGGTACAAAATGGATAAAGGAAGTAATCCTGTTTATCAACACAAAGTGTAAGTTTAAACATAAGAATGTGAATTCCCTAAACAGGTCTGTTGAACGTGTCCCTCCTTTAACTTCTTGTTCTCCTTTAACTTCAAGAGTGTCTGGAAACTAGAAGCAACGGTTCTTAATAGTTAGGAAGTCAGGAGGGAAAGTGAAGAAGAAATCAATACAACATTTTGAACTCATACTGTTTTACAGCTCGAGTTACTAATAATTGCTCCATTATTAGCTACTAAAAGTTTTACTTAATATATAGTTTTTTAAAAAAATTTTTATTTATTTACTTGACAGACAGAGATCACATGTAGGCAGAGAGGCAGTCAGAGAGAGCGGGGGAAGCAGGATCCCTGCTGAGCAGAGAGCCCGATGTGGGGCTCCATCCCAGGACCCTGGAATCATGACCTGAGCCAAAGGTAGAGGCTTAACCCAGTGAGCCACCCAGGCACCCCAATATATACTTTCTTGATGGTATATTTAGTAAGGTAAGAAAAGATACTATAACTTGAGGACAGTAAATTTGAATTTAGTTACGTGAGGAAAATAATGTGAAAATAGTAAAATGGACCTGTATGTAAAATTAAGGACTGAAGTATTAATTTATTCTTATTCTTATATTTAAACACTAGGTGTAATACTCATTTAAATGTGATTTACCTGAAACTCAGAATAAGTTATTCCTAAATCTTTAATAAACTACAACTTCCTATTTATGTCTGAAACTTCACTTAACACTACTTGCTATTTTTAACAATGAAAGGCAAAACTATATGACATGAAACATAAACCTAAGAAAAGAAGGGAAGTGGTATATTACTATTAGATCCTGTTATACTTTTTTAGTGGATCTAAAGAAACATGTGGGCAGATAATGTGGCATGTCTTAAAAAGCTAAGCAACCTATGCATACGATTCTCATTATTTAATCTGGTTTTGGGTCTCATGACAGATTACATGTAAGGGATGCTATTTGCCCAAATTTGTCCACTTCAGTTTATTACCTCCTAGGATGAGAAATGCTGCAAGAAAAATCAAAGGCAGAGTTTTTAAAAAGGACCTTTAATGAAAAATATAAAAACATAATATTGGATCCTTGAAACATGATTTGTATGTTCAGCAAGTCCTAAGAGCTTTCTAATGTAAAATAACCCTGTTTGATATATGTGTGTTTCTATTTACACATACAATGAGACAAACCTTATTTTACTTGACAGTAATATTTATGATGCTGACATCCTCATAGGGCTTATCTGTTTTGGGATTGACTTTGACATTGGAGATCCTTTGTACAACTTCCATTCCTTTAGTCACTCGTCCGAACACTGTGTGCTTATTATCAAGCCAAGGCTGCATTGGAGGAGAAATGGGAAATCTTGGTAAACCCAGATTTCTTAAATCATACCCTCTGGGTGAGCAAATTAAAGAGAATTTAAGTTTATGCTTCATTTTTAAAATTTAATTAAAAAGATGTGCAGTTAACTTCATTTAGCAGCTTTTATGAGTGATTTCCATAATTATATGAAAAAATATAAAAGCACAGTATAATGTTTAATTAGATATCTGCATCTTTCAGACCAAAGGGAGCTAGAAGATGTTTGCTAAAGGTAAGTCTCTCTGCATAGCTCAAGAATTATGCCTAAGGCTTTAAAATTTCTCTGCAGGATTCCTACTTGTATAAGAAAGAGGCAGTTTGGAACTGTTAGCACATGCTGCTCATTCATATTAGAGAGATGGGAGCTCAAATGCTGGCTTTTGCTGCCTGCTTGACCTCTGGCAAGTTAATCATGTCTGTTTCATTTCCTCATCTATTTTTAAAACTGGGCATAGTGATACTAGAAGTACTATGAATATTACATGAGACTTTGTGCCTGATAGTAATTACAAATATTGTTCCTTTGTTGCATGGTGCTTCATTCCAAAAAATAAAGTGTAATAATTTGTATAATTTTGTGTAACTGCATAGCAAGAAAGTGCAATATTCTTATATTCTTATATAATGAATATTCTTCTATGAGTATAAAGAATATTCTTATATTCTTATATAATGCTGTATTTTAGCAAATCTACAGTGCTGTTGATTATGGGCTGCATTCTGATTTCAGAGATATAAAAATACAGAATAAAGCGCTTAAAATTCAGAATTCATATACTCTGATTTCTCCCATTCTGAAGATAAGGAAACAGCCCCAGAAGTGAAATAATTTGTTTTCTGTTGTACAACTAGTATTGGCAAGTTCACTTAAACTCAAGTGTCCTGAATTTTACAAAGTAAAATCCAATTTGTTAGGTAATTTTCTACTTTCTTATTTAAATTGTTTTCATTTTTATATCCTGGCAGATATAAATAATGGTAGAGAATCCTGCAGCTCTCCTCCACTGAATTCATTCTTCGATCATAATCTATGACTCTGTGGCTTATAGACAATGCTGTTCTTACCGTTGGTACTACTGTTATGAAAAACTGGGATCCATTAGTATTCGATCCAGCATTGGCCATGCTGAGTGTATATGGTCTGTCATGTCGTAATGTTGAATGAAATTCATCTTCAAATTCTCCTCCCCATATGCTTTCACCTCCCATACCAGTTCCTGTTGGATCTCCTGTCTGAATCATGAAGCCCTTAACAGGAAGCACACAAAAAACACATTACACTTCACTTTTTCTACATGCACACTTTGGAATCTTATGTTTAAGAGTCTTGTATAGTCAGTAAAATCTTAACTTTTCTTAACTGTCTCTCTATAAACTGATTTTATTAAAACCTCAGTAAGTTATACTTTACTTTAGAAGATGTATTTCCATTGCTTAAACACTACCTTTTAAACACTACTCTTCCTTTTACTTTTAAACACTACTCTTCCTTTTCCCTAAAAACTCTGGATTGCCTGGTGAGTCATTTACTAATTCTTTCAGAACCCCCCAGATCTGATTATCCATCCCCCTTGTCATTTCTGACCTGCTAGTTACCAAGAACTGTATTACTGCCCCATCTATTTTATAGAACACAGCTCAACAAAATCCTGGGCCAAGTTCTTTCTCTTCTTCAGGTTTTAATTAGTGGTTCTCAAAGATTAAGTGGCATCATGTCTCTTTTATTACTTAAAATCTTATCTGCTAGATCTAGACCTTATCCAGTCACTAGGTACAAGTAACCTTAGCTTTGGGTTTTATCTAAGCATGACCTTTTACTCCGTATCTGACCCTGATTTTAGCTGCTGACAAAATACTGAGGCAGTGTTTCTAAAAAGTACCAAGTCACTATTCCTGCGCTTGATTCCAAATCTGACATTCATGACCATCCTTTTTTTTTTTTTTTGGCTTCTACAGTCCATTTTTCCTATTTTTTTTTAAAAGAATTTTATTTATTTGACAGAAAGAGAGCAAGCAAGCAAGCAAGCACAAGCAGGGGGAGTGACAGGCAGAGGGAGAAGGAGTAGATTCCTTGAGGAGCAGGAAGCCCTATGTAGGGCTCCATCCCAGAACCCCAGGATCATGACCTGAGCCAAAGGCAGATGCTTAACTGACTGAGCCACCCAGGCCCCCTTTCCTATTCCTTTCTAACAAACTGATCATTGTGAGACAGGACGATTCCTTAGGTTTAAACCTGTGGTTATACGAAAACATACTGTTCCGGAAATCACTTAAATTTTCTGTCAACTTGGGGCACCTGGGTGGCTCAGTCAGTAAGCATCTGACTCCTGGTTTCAGCTTGGGTCATGATCTCAGGCCTGTGGGATAAAGCCCCGAGTTGGGCTCTGCCTTCAGTGGGGAGTCTGCTTGAAGATTCTCTCCTTCTGCCCCTCTCACCACTGCTCGTGCTCTCTCTCAAATAAATAAATCTTCGAAAAAATTTTTTGTATACCTTACCTTAATTATACGGTGAAATGTATGTCCATTATAATAACCATTTCTGCTGTGAACACAGAAGTTTTCCACTGTTTTAGGGCACCTAATAAGACACATGTTAAAAATATGAAATCTATTCAGGGCATCTTAAGAGTTTTCTTTGCAGTTATGCTTCTTAATGGTGTTTTCAATATCTTCTGAAACTTTCAGAATCTTTTTTTTTTTTTCATAACCTCTTCTAACCTCAGGATAAGCAAGAGTTGAAAGAGCATATAAGCCACAGTATATTCATATTGTTTAGTATATTATCTTTAGATCATGATTGCTTATTATGTTTGAATTTGACAGTATTTAAATTTCAGAGTCATTTAGCAGGTTAAAAAATACAACTACAGTACCTTAAGATACATATGTTCACTGAATTCATATAGTGGGTTCAGTTCCTGGGAAAGGAAATTTTCTTTAAAAACCATGTTGGGATGTATAGTTAATATATTTGTATATCACTTATAGTTTACATTCAGCACTTTTGTAGATATGTTTCATGTTCCTAATAATAAACCTGTGAAGTATGTGTATAAAATTTTCCCATTTTCTAGAGGAACAATTATCAGAAAGCTAAAGGTAGATGCTCTATCAAACACTTCTTTAAAATTCCTCAAGTTGAAGTAATTTTAAATTGCACAGTTTCTTCAAATAAACACATTTACATTGGTGTTTAAGACAACAGAAATAGTACATACTCAACAGGAAAAAGTTTGATGTGAATGTCTCCCATACTTGTATGGATAATGGCACTATCTGAAACTCGTTTAGGTCCTTCAGCTTGAGTAGCTGCCATGACTTCTTCTTTTGAAGGTTTCTCATTAAAAACATCTCTGTCAGAATCTGCACTTTTTGTATCTTCTGGTTCTCGTTTGGTAAACTCAAAAGAAAATTAGAGTGAATGAGTAAAATTTTCACCTGGTTAAAATTTAACAACAAGAAAATTTCATGTCTATTTATGGTATTTGGGAAAAAGAATTCACATCAGAACAAATCCTTATTTCAGGAATCACTTCCTATCACAGGATGTGTAATACAGTTAAATTATTTTTACACTTGTCTAATATGAAAATCCATTAATGAAGATGTATGATTTCAAATAGGATTTAATTTCTTTTTGGGTATACATTTAACAAGATGCAGTTTTATTTGAGGTAGCTCTCTGCTTCTGCCAGCTAATATGTCAAAACCTGTCATCTGTTGCTTACTTTCCACTATTTAGATTTCCTGGGTTTGAATTCCAGCTCCGCTACTTACTAGTTACATGATTTGGGGGAAGTAAATTCATTTCTTCCATTTCCTCATTCATAAATGGGGATGATAATAACTACCTCAAAGTGGTACCTGCTGTGAAGATTAAATGAAGGGATATAACATGCTTAGAGAACAGTGCCTAACATGTATAAGGTACTATATACATATTAGTAATTGTTGTTACAAAGGCAGAACCTGGTGCTAGGTAGCCTGAGGATTCAAAGATGAATCAGAAATGCATCTTGACTTTCTTTTTTTATTGCCTGCAAAGCCCCATCTGTTCTATCTAAATCCTGAAGCTTGGGAGAAAGAATATAAATTTTGAGTGAAGTTGTAGAAATTTCAGGGTACCTCAGGGTATTGGGAAAACTGAAGAAACCTTTCAGTTGTTAAAACTTTGGACTTCTCTAAGCCTGTTTTTTGTTTGTTTGTTTTTTGTTTTTTAACTTGACTTTCATTAAGTAGAGACTTTTTCTCCCAAGAAAGCCCTACCTGATAACCAATTGAGTTCCAGGAAGTAAAGCCAGTGTCCCAGGCCCCATCTTGCCTAATGTCATTCCTGATCTATTTGTATAAAGTCCAAATTAACAAACAACCAAGTTGCCTTATAATGTTACTCTCCAGTTTTCAAAGGAAGGGCATGTCTGCCTTTGAATTGAACATCAATTTTTAAATAGTTGTCTTGATTTAGCTTATGTATTAAACTACTAGAGTTCAAATTCTGTAAAATTTTATTTCATGATACTGGATTTGAAAAAAGGATAAATTTATACATATGTACACCATTTTGCTTTTACTCATGAATACGTATGTCTAAAAATGAAAGAATTTTATATTAGCTGTATAAAGATGCACATAGAGTGACTTTCTTTTTCTTCAGTGATTACAAGGAACATATATGATTTAATCAACATAAAAGTAAACTCTAGAAGAAGAAAAAGAAAATGTAACTTGTTAAAGTTTTTGATGAAGTGAATGAAACATTAGTACATGTTTTTAGTATATACCAAGGATTCCCTATTACAATTAACTTTTACCTTCAAAACAGTTAAATTACAGGTAAAACAAGAAAAATTCTTTTCCTTCAATATGTATTAATTTTTTAGCAAAGACCTTGACTATTATAAATAAAATTTTCATCTTAAAAGAATGTACCCATTTTAGGTTAAAAGTTTGGTTGCGATAAGCTGCTATTTCCTACATTTATCAAATGCTGGTAACTTGAATAGCTTCACAGCTGCTTACAATATATCATGAGTATACTATAGAATGAGTATACTATGGAATGAGTATACTATAATGAGTATACTATAATGAGTATACTATAATGAGTAAGTATAGAAAGAATGAGTATACTATAATGAGCCAGACACTTTACCAAACCTTGTGAATAGTGAAGAAAACATAAGATCCTGTATTTGAGAATTTTATATTGAGGAGATGATAGGGTCAGAGATTTAAAAAAAAAAAAATTATTCCAAAAACTGTGACATACTTCACAAGCAAGCATACCTAATCAGACCTGATGTCGAGAGAAGGCTTCCAAACTGAGACCTAGTGAGAGTAGGGACTGGGGACAGGTGTGTGACTGGCAGCAGGAAGAGCCTGTGCAAACACCTTGAGGTAAACAAGGACACTCAATTACTGCAAACGGGATCAAATTCAGTATAGCCAATGTAGCAAATGAACTAAAAATGAAGACAGACAGGTAGAAGAGCCATGTAATATAGATATTTGAGGAGCCATTAAAAGATTTTAGGCAGAGAAATAGCCAAATTTGGGACTTAGAAAGTCTGTGACTTCAGTGGGGAAAACAGAAGGGTAGGGCAGAGGTCTCTGTATTTTAGATTTTTTTCTGCTTTTTAGACACTGCTACTCTTAGATAGCTTGGTGTTTGATTTTGAGCCCAATGTTAGTTAACATGCAAAGTACCTGTAGTACTGTAGAAAAAAAGTAATTCCTCAGGAATATTCACTTTTAAGGTAGCACCATTACAAGGGAGTTAAAAGGCAATAAAAAGAAATGTGCTTAGAGAAGGAAGTGTGCAAGTTCAAGGGAGATAAATTATGTTTCAGAATAAAAGATGAAAAACAATCTTTTGCAGAATTTTAAAACCCCACAGCAAAGCTATTTTGGATGCAATTATTACCATAACCGCTTATTTCCTAACCTCTTAGACAACAAAAACAGTTGCAGAAGCCAGGTTGAAAAATTTTCAAAACAGGAAGGAAAACAGTACAAAATCAAGTCCTAGTTAAAAATTCTAAAATCTTAATGTTTTAAGATAGTATTCTGGTTGTTTAGAAAGTATGCTATTATTGCTAACATTCTCTTCAGTTGAAAGCACAAGCTAAGAAAATAAAACTCCAACCAAATTGGAAGAATTAAGGTCTTTTTCCTCGTACTTCCGCATACCATATAAAATCTGTTCTTTTTGAAAGATGTACAAACTATTGTCGGGTCAGCTTGAATATTCTGAAGAACAGGGTTTTCAGAAGCTTTCATTTCTATAGTAGTTGCAGCACGATGTTTTTTGGCTATTCCCTGGAACAAAGCCAACTGCATCACTCTAATATTTTCTTGCTTGCCTAAGATGCGCACACACCTAGAAAATACATTTTATACAATAAAATTATCAGAATGAAGTCCAATTACAAAAACTTTATAGTTAAAAGGTAGGAATCAACTATCCTTTATCCTTTACCTTTGTATAAAATAACTAGTAAAAGTTTAAAGAAATGTTTCTCTATCCCCTTCCCCCAAAAAGAATGATTTTAAATTGGTAGGTGGCTGGAACCTCCAGGTTAAAAAAAAATACATTCAGTCACATAGTTTTAACCTATCCCTGTCGCTATTATTTTAATTGTTCTGTAAACCTTCAAAGATTCTATACTGCCAAGAACTACAATATAAATTTGTTTACATGTGAAAATGCATAGCACTAGATTTTTTTCTCTTTAAAATATACTTCAAGTTCTTTGCATTTATATTCAGTGATAGTATCTTACTGTGGCTATTTTGTACTAAAACCAAATGGACTGTTTGCACAAAAGGCTTATGGTGGTTTCATGCATTTTAACTTCTGATTTTATGTCTAGCAGGATGTAATGCTGAATTCTGTGGTTAAAATATTTGGCAACATTTAACATGAACCAGGCTAATTTAAATCAATAAGCAAAAGAGAGACTGAAACTTGTTAAAAACACACACACACACACACACACACACACACACACAACAACTTGAAACTATGCATATCTTTTTTCCACTTCTTTTACAAACATGAGTGGAAACTTTTTACATAAGATTATAAACAACCAAAAGACCACAGAAAAATCCAGTCAAAACATTTGGTTAAGTTTAGACATTTGGGAGCATTCCACTTGTCCTGGAACAAACAAAACTCCCATTGTTTCCCTAGAGGAGGAAATGGTCCCCCAAAAATGAATGCACTTTTAAAACACTTCATGTTAGAACTTACCGGTTTGTTTCTACATTTATAACTTTAATGCCTAGCATTGTTCCATACAGCACGAAGTGTCCAGTCTCGTCAAAAACTACGTTAATTAATCTTACTGCATCCACCTTCTCCAACTCACGTTCTACAGCCATTCGTCGGCCAAATTCCATGTCGGGTAACTGTTGCCTCATCTGCTGGAGTTCAGTAAACATCTAAGAAGCAAACCATTTATTAACAAAAAAGCTACATGATAAAGGGAATGAGATTTTTTAAAAAAATATTTTATTTATTTGACAGAGAGAGAGATCACAAGTAGGCAGAGAGGCAGGGAGGAAGCAAGTTCCCTGCTGATCAGAGAGCCCAATGCGGGGCTCGATTCTAGGACCCTAAGAGCATGACCTGAGCTGAAGGCAGAGGCCTTAACCCACTGAGCCACCCAGGCACCCCATGAATGAGAATTTAAATAGAAGCACAGAACACATTAAGAGCTACTGAAAGTTTACGTACTTATGCGTCATCTTCAGGAGGATTCTAAATACTATAAGCAGAAAATAAGTAAGTTCAATCATAAAAAATAGTATTTATGCTAACTGGTTCTTAAAAGTTAATGTAACTACTGTTTTCTCTATTGAAACTCTATCTACTGCCTTTTACAAGCCACAGACAAGTACTTTCCAATAGAAATATAATGGAAACCACATATATAATTTTACATTTTCTAGTAGCTACTTAAAAAGAAACAGGTGAAATTAGTCTTAATAATGTTTTATTCCGGGATGCATGGGTGGCTCAGTCGATTAAGCGTCTGCCTTCAGCTTAGGTCATGATCCTGGGTTCCTGGGATCGAGTCCTGCATCAAGCTCCCTGCTGAGTAGGGATCCTCCTTCTCCCTCTGCCTGCTGCCTCCCCTGCTTGTGCTTTCTCTCTATCTCTCTGAGATAAATAAAATCTTCAGAAAAAATGTTTTATTGAACCTAATATATCCAAAATATAATCATTTACGCTTTAGGCAATATTAAAAAATTGAGATGGGACACCTGGCTGGCTCAGGTGGTAGAGGATGTGACTCTTGATCTCAGGGTTGTAAGTTCGAGGCCCATGATGGATGTAGAGATTACTTAAAATCTTAAAAAAATTTTTTTGAGATGTATTACATTCTACGTTTCTTATATTAGGTCTTTGAAATCCTGTATTTTATACTTTCAGCCCATCTCAATTTGGACTAGCTTCCTATCAAGTGCTCAATAGCCACATGTGGCTAGTGACCACATGTGGACAACGCAACTAGACTGTAAGGTCCCTATACAGGGATCATGGGCCTGACATGATATAACAAGCACTCAGTTTTTGTTGAATGAATGAACTCTTATTATTTCATTAATTTATAACAATTTCATGACATTTTAGAAAATGTTTCATACGGGGCACCTGGGTGGCTCAGTGGGTTAAAGCCTCTGCCTTTGGCTCAGGTCATGATCCCAGGGTTCTGGGATCGAGCCCCACATCGGGCTCTCTGCTCAGCGGGGAGCCTGCTTTCTCCTCTCTCTCTGCCTGCCTCTCTGCCTACTTGTGATCTCCATCTCTCAAATAAATAAATAAAATCTTTAAAAAATAATGTTTCAAGTTATTTTTACAGAATGTACAACACAGATTATCATTAGGTAAATGTGACTTTGTGTGGATGAATATTTTTGAGTGCTCTCTAGTTTTGTTATTTGGTTTTCTTTAGTATTTAAAATAATTTCAGATAGGGTCACATCATAATTACTATGTATTATTATACTGTAAGTTTCCCCCAAAATATGATCTTTCATTCACTTTTCCAGATATTTAGGGCATCAAGCAGCAGAATTCAAAAGTAGGTCTCCACTGGAGATGGAAAGAAACCAGGCTTATGTTCAATCTTTTTTTTTCAGGCTTGCATTCACTAGAAACCCTGTTTTTCTAGATACGGAAAGAACAATGTCAGTAACTCCAAAAGACAAAAGGAGGTATGTGTATGAGGGAACAACAAGAAGCAAAGTTCTTACAGGACAGATAAAAAGCCTGGTCATTAGAGTTTCTTGTGTCCAGTCTCTGAGACTGATAATTGTTTGTTTGTATGCTAGAAATAGCCTAGATGCCAGAGTACATTTTTGTAGTGAGGGACGCTTGATTATTTTGTTACAGAGAAAATTCATTTTCTTTCCTTTTTTTTTTTTTTAAGGATTTTATTTATTTATTTGAGAGACAGCGAAAGCGAGAGAGATCACAGAGGGAGAAACAAACTCGCCGCTGAGCAGGGAGCCCAATGTAGGGCTCGATCCCAGGACTCCAAGATCATGACTTGAGCCAAAGGCAGACACGTAACTGAGCCCCCAGGCACCCCGAGAAGGATTCATTTTCACTGGCCCTCTGCCAATGAAAATGAAGTATTTCATAAATACTTCTGCCAGTGAAGTATTTCATAAATGTTAATCCATCCTGATAAGTACATTGGTATCTTTTTACATATTCTAGTCTTAATACCAGGGCCTCTGTGATACAGAACTATAGAGCCGTAGGCCGCATATGCATATCTCTTTAACTGTGAGATTCCACACATTCACTACTCACTAGCATTCTAACTAATTTACTTGGCATTTGTTTTTGTTTTGTTTTGGTAACTTCTCTTATTCTGAATCTCAACTTCTATCATAACCTTTACTACTGATTTTCTCTTATCATCTCAGCCCTCGGACTTCAACAAATGTTGAAGACAAGGATGAACAGAGTAGACTGAACAGCTCAAGAGTATTCGTGTTAAGAGATATACATCCAGAGACTGTATTTTTATTTTTTTTTTATTTTATTTATTTTTTTAAAGACTGTGTTTTTAAATGTTTCTTTTCCGAAGGAATCTTTGAAGAGCTGCAAGCTGGTAAAGAGTTAAGTTATATTTAAATTAATATTTAATTACCATCTAACATTAAAGAAGAAAACACTACAAAGGACGTTTTCTCCTTTTCTTAAAAGTATAGGGGAGAGCTATTCTCTTCCACCAAGAAAATGAGTCATGAGGATGATTTGACTGCAAATACATCTTCACATTTGTCTGGATTCATACTACTTTAGGCAGATAATCCACCCAACTTACTGCTACTTGCCACCAAATAAGAGTGTCACTAATAAAAATAATAGAATTTAAGACCTTAATGCAGGGAATCTAATATAAATTGGTCACTACCAAGAGTGTAAAATTGACAAGGTCATACAATAAACATTACTGCTACAAAGGTTCAACCCACAGATTCTTAGAAGATTCAACATACCATTAGCGATGATGAAATCCAAATTTCCACAAAAAAACAGTTAACTTTGCATGGACAGAAACTCTTATTCTACAACTACATGCTTTAACAAATTCTTTTTTTGTTTTTTGTTTTGTTTTGTTTTAACAAATTCTTGTTAGCAGTTATGTATCAGGTATTGTTCTCAGTGCTGGAGATACAAACAGGAACCAAAATAGATAAGGGACCATAAATTCGTAGAGTTTAATTTATGAGGGGTTGATATGTATTAATCAAAAATAAGACCATGCCAAATGCTCTACAGGAAAATTAAACAGTGACACTGAGTCACGTTAAAAAAAAAGTTGGCCTGGGGCGCCTGGGTGGCTCAGTGGGTTAAGCCTCTGCCTTCGGCCCAAGTCATGATCTCAGGGTCCTGGGATTGAGCCCCGCATTGGGCTCTCTGCTTGGCAGGGAGCCTGCTTCTCCCTCTCTCTCTGCCTGCCTCTCTGCCTACTTGTGATCTCTCTCTGTCAAATAAATAGATAAAATCTTAAAAAAAAAAAAAAAAAAAAAGTTGGCCTACGGGTAGGTGGGTGGCTCAGTTGGTTAACCAACCAACTCTTGGTTTTGCCTCAGGTTGTAAACTCATGTGTGTTAAGATCAAGCCCCAAGTCAGGCTCTACACTGAGCAAGGGCAGAGTCTGCTTGAAGATTCTCTCCCTCTGATCCCCACTCCAGCTCGCAGATATGCTTACCCTCTCTTGTGCTCTCTCTAAATAAATAAGTAAATCTTAAAAAAAAAAAAAAAACCGTCTTAGATTATATAAACAGTGAATTCCCATAGGAAGTGACCCTTTAAGATTTTGAAGTGTAAATTCAACAGGTAATGGAAAGAATGGGGGAGGGGTGACTCCAGGCAGCAAGAACAGCATATGCAAAGGCCCTGTGGTGGGAGACATGTTCAAGAAATTGAAAGAAAGCCTAAATGGCTAGAGTAAGAGGAAGGGAGAAAGGTGATTTACAGTAGGGCAGAGTAGTAGGCAAAGGCCACAACAAGGCAGGACATGAATTTGGTCTTGATTCTAAGAACAGGAAGTCACTAAAAAGTTCAAAGAATGACATGATCAGATGTGCATTTAAAGAAAAAAAAAAAAAATGCTCCAAGGGCACCTGGGTGGCTCATTGGATTAAAGCCTCTGCCTTCGGCTCCGGTCGTGTGGGATCGAGCCCTGCGTCTGGCTCTCTGCTCGGCGGGGAGCCTGCTTCCCGCCCCCCGCCCCCACCCTGCCTGCCTCTCTGCCTACTTGTGATCTGTCTGTCAAATAAATAAATAAACTCTTTAAAAAATAAATAAAAATTTTAAATTTTAAATTTAAAAAAAATTGCTCTGGGTACAGCGTGTATAACAGATTAGGAGGAAGCCAGGACACAGGCAGTAGGCCATGAGATCGTCTAGGCAAAATATCATGAGCTTTAGTATTGACAGCTGTGCTGAAAGGAAATTGATAAATTTAAAGCATATTTAGAAAGTAAAACTGACAGGACTCATGATGAATTAAAAAGAGGGGTAAGGAAAAAGAGTTAAGGATGATTCAGGTTTCTTTGGTTTGTGCAAGCAAATGGATATTGGTGCCATTCATGAAGACAAGCAAAACAAAGCAAAACAAAAAAACCCAAAACCAAACCAAACCAAACCAAACCAAACCAAAACAAAACAAAGGATAGCACCAGCTCTTTTCACAACAGAAAGCTGGAAAAATCAATTTGGGAGCAGTCATACAAACAGGCAGGAATGAACAGAGTTAAGAAAAGGGTAAGAAAAAAGTCTAGAATGAGTTTTGAGGAGCTTAAGAGGATGAACTTACAAACAAAACTAAACTAGAAATAGCCACATAAATGTAAGGATAACTGGCTCAAAAGATACCACATCATAAAACTAGGGAAGAGAGTTCTGAAGAACAATGAAAGAGAGCAGACAGTTGAATAATATCTTCAATGTGCTAAGAGAAAATAACCATCCACGTAAATATCTACACCCATAAAAAATATCTTTTAAGAAATAGCACAAAATAAAGACATTCAGAAAGGAAACATTCATTAAATTTATATTGTACTTACACTTAGTGATTCATCAAAGACTCTCATGAGTTTTCCAGTTAAAAATCTGAAAATTCTAACTTTTCTATCAGAACCAATAGTAGCTATTTTCTTCCCATCAGGTGAAAAACATATGCTGGTTGGATAAGCCTTGCACTTGGCAAATTCATATAAATCTGTGTCAGTTTTATATTCCCAGTTCACATTTTTGGGGAACTTATACTCATGAGGAGGCCCAGTCCAGTATTCAATCATTCCAGATTTATCAGAAGACACTACTGCTTTGTAAACTGCATTCAGCCGTATCTGAGTAAGAGGTGATGTATGGAGTTTGTCAAAGATATGAAGTGGCTGGTTATCTCCTCGACCATCATAAATGAAAATTTTTCCTGTGCTCTTCTCAGAAGCAGCAACTGAAGAGATGGCATCCCCTGGGCAATAGATCCACTCACACTGTCCAGGAAAATAGCTAAAATATTTAAGAATTGAGGGAAAAAAAGAGATCAATACAAATAAGCATCTTTTTCCACCCTCACCACCAGAAAAGTGCCCTGGACAATGATTTGATTAATTTTGGATTCCTTGCTCAAAGTAGCAGAGAGATAGAAAATGGGAAGGAACTAAGAGAGTTACTAATTTTTCTCTTTCTGACCTCATTAATATAATGGTAGTAACTTCTGAAGATTTATCAGACCACAAAAAGAACTGCATATAGTAGATCATTTACTTCTTTTGGGTAGATAAGAAAACCTAATCAGACCCAAAACTTAAAATATTTCAAGGCATTGCCTTTCGGATTTCTGTCCACATCTCAGTCTATGTGTAACTTACTTTTAAATAGGTTAGCATGTAACAGTATACTTGATAAATCCATCCTCGAAATGTTTAAAATAAAAACATTTTAGTTATGACTGTGATCAAAAGAAAAACATTTTGATATCGCATTCTCATTATTAGTAACTTGATCTTAAAACTATAAAGTTTGAACATGATACTTGATGAACAAAGGGTAAAATAACTGGGACAAATTTAATTAATTCACTGAACTTACACACTCAAATGAGTGTTGTCTCCTTTGCAGTTAAGTTTGAAAAGTTACAGTTATTCCAATGTTGGTGCTGATGATCAAAACTTTCTTAGTACTTCTCAAAACTTTTTTAGAATTTCTACCGAAACTTAAAAAAAAATACTCTTTTAATATTCTCAAAGACGGCAAAGGTTCAACATTTATCAATAGATTTAATTTTTAAAAAACCACTAGTGTGGGTAAACAAAGCAAGGGAATAGGACAGATAACCAAAAGATATTTCTATTTCTAGTCAAAAATAAGTTCTGACCATAAGTAATGAGACTGATTTCCTTTAGTGGCTCATAAACTGGTTTTGAAGGAAATTCCAAAAGAAATCCTATTATGTAATGAACTGTTGTTCTCCTTCCCCCACCATTCATATGTTGCAGTTACCCAAGGTGATCGTATCTGGAGATAATTAGGAGGTAATTAAGGTTGAATGAGGTCATAAATGTGGGGCCCTAATCCCAAAGGCCTGTGGCCTGAGAAGGGAAAGATCAAGATACCATTCCTCCCTACATCCTGTCCCCAAAGAGAGTCCTCACCACAAATTAAACCCTGCTGGAACCTTGATCTTGCACTTTCCAGCCTCCAGAACTCTGAGAAAATAAAATTCTATTGTTTAATCCACTTAGCCTATGGTCTTTTCTAAGGGCAGTGTGAGCTAAGACAAGTCCCAAACTTTTTGACAATACTATGACTTTAAAGCTGACATTAATTAAGATATATTTAAATTCAGTATAGTATCTGAAGAAAGACATGTTTAAAGTATTCATCTCATTCCTGTACAGTCCAACCACATAGGCTGGGTATTAATATACTTCAAAGTTTAAAATCACCAACAAATCACTTCAAGTTCAAAATGTACACAAGCCTTATAAGACACAATACAGATGACTGAAATAAACACAGCAAAGAAGTTAATTCTAAGCACCAGTATTTTCGACATGATGGATCCTGTTAATTCATTAAGTAACGTCAAATGGATGTAATGAATCCTTGCTGTGATGCTGATTAAAAATTTCTACTGTGATTAATGAGAAAAACACAACAGAAGCCTCCAAAGAGATCATAACAAGGATTCATACCAAATTTTCCTAAGCAAAATTCAAAGGCACATTTTTTAATGGGATGGCAATATAATGTGTTTAGAAATATCTACAAAATGGTGACATTTAGTTTAAAACTTATTTCACTAAATTAAAAAATATATACTTTAAAAAAAGACTCACCCAAGCTTCAGCATATTGATCATGTCAAAGTTCACTACATCAAACACCTTCATTGCTTTATCATCACCCACAGAACAGAACAATGCTCCCTCAGAGCTAACTGCAATACTCTCAATAACTCCTATTTAAATAAATCAAATTAAAACACTCTAGTAAATACCAATGAAACAAATATACATGATTCAAAGAAAAAAAATTTTAAAAGAAACTTTAACCAATACAATTTAAGA
Source organism: Enhydra lutris kenyoni (assembly GCF_002288905.1). Lineage (NCBI taxonomy): Eukaryota > Metazoa > Chordata > Mammalia > Carnivora > Mustelidae > Enhydra > Enhydra lutris. The sequence continues at coordinate 15,396,780 of NW_019154134.1, read as the reverse complement.
GAGCTACACAAACACAAACACAAAGTGAAATTCTTACCTAGATGACTACGAAAATGTTTAACAAATTCAATTCCCTCTTCTATTTTTTTCCAGAACTTAACATGTCCATCATGACTGGCAGTAATAATAAAGTCTGTCCTGCATATATAAAATTATAAAAGTTAATTTGTAGAACAGATCTATGAATTACTTAGTACCCCCAAAGCAATCATTCATGAGAGTTTCTGACTTTCAAAGTAGGTTTTTAAAAAAATATCTTCCTTTATGAAGACTACTATATGACATATTAAAAAAATCTTCCTTTATGAAGGCCATTATTGCAAACTTTGTAGTTCTTTTCTGGATTTTATAATAGTTGCTGTGGTAGTAATTTTAATCCCAAGAACTAGGCTCAGAATTGAGCTAGCACTTGACATTAAAAAAAAAAAAGAAATTTCACCAGCAATCACTAGACCCTACAACCTGTTAATGTTAAGATCATCCTATAGGCAGTGTTTTCAGAAGGAAAATTACACTAGTTTTCAGAAACTGATAAATCATTAAATCTCAATATATTCCTTCTCTATACAGCAAAGTTCAACATACAATTGTTTTGTATCCTATCCAAGGTGTTTGGTTAAGTATCAAAAAGATTTTATTTTTATTTTTTTTATTTTTTAAAGATTTTATTTATTTATTTGACAGACAGAGATCACAAGTAGGCAGAGAGGCAGGCAGAGAGAGAGAGAGAGAGAGAGAGAGAGAGAGAGAGGAGGAAGCAGGCTCCCCGCTGAGCAGAGAGCCCGATGTGGGGCTCGATCCCAGGACCCTGGGATCATGACCTGAACCGAAGGCAGAGGCTTTAACCCACTGAGCCACCCAGGCGCCCCTCAAAAAGATTTTATACAGAATAGTCTCCCTTGTATGATATATAAAAATGGAAGCCATTTATCGAAACCTAGACTATGCCAGGTACTTTACAGATCTTACTTCGAACACCCTTCTTGTATGATATAGGAAAGAGAAGTAGGCCTTTATTTAACTTCAACTATCACAAAACCTGTGACATTAAACAGAAATCCACAGTATCCTAGAGTTACTTCTACAAATCCTCCTCAAAACTGAAGCATTTTTATAAAACACATTTTTAAAAAATATTTTATTTGGGGTGCCTGGGTGGCTCAGTGGGTTAAGCCTCTGCCTTCGGCTTAGGTCATGATCCCAGGATCCTGGGATCGAGCCCTGTGTTGGGCTCTCTGCTCAGCAGGAAGCCTACTTCCCTTCCTCTCTCTCTCTGCCTGCTTGTGATCTCTGTCTGTCAAATAAATAAATAAAATCTTTTAAAAAATAAATTAAAAAAATAGTTTATTTATTTGACAGATCACAAGTAGGCAGAGAGGCAGGCAGAGGGGGTGGGGGAAAGCAGGCTCCTCACCAAGCAGAAAGCCCAATGTGGGGCTCAATCTCAGGACCCTGAGATCATGACCTGAGCCGAAGGCAGAAGCTTAACCCACTGAGCCACCCAGGTGCCCCTAAAAGACATTTTTTAGAAAGAAATTAAAATGATGTGATAGACTTACTTGGTGCATACCACATGGGTGATAACATCTCTATGCATGTAACTGCGTTCATACATAGATGCACTGGGGAGATTTTCAAGATAGACTCTTTCAAACTCTAGAACTGAGGGAAAAAAAAGTAAAGAAAAATGTATTTTTAACTGGAACTATATACTATTTTGTATTTAAGATTTTCTAAATGCTATTTTGCATTTTCTTCTAGATTTTCTGAAATTTCTCTTAATTCACATGTAATGAAAAAAAATTTAGTGTCTGTTACATCACTTATAACTTCTATTGTTTTATAGTAGTGAATAGCACCATTATTTAGTTAGTCATGACAGGTTCTAAGGTAGTATAAAAAGGCTTAACTGTCCCCAGAACTTAAGAACTGAGTAATTATGACTTAATATGAAGGTTCCATTAAGAAACAAAAACCTTTAAAAGTTTCATCAAATTATCACAACCATCTTTTTAGCCATGTAGAATCAATTATTAGTTTTAACTTAAATAAGTAACAAGAGGACAGTGGCCACTGATAAGATGTCTGTTTATCTTTAAAGGCACTAATCCTCTCTGAAGTCACTGATACTGGCATTAGAGCAGATTAACATGAAAAAATTTGAAATAGACTTTTAGAGCTAAAAAAAATTCTGGAGTTCTCAACTTTTCAGGGACAAAACATTTGTTAAAAGTGTTAATCCGAGGAAATACTGATTTCATTACAGGAGTTATGAACAATTTTACTAGCAAAAATTGACATATCTAGGGAGCCTGGGTGGCTCAGTGGGTTAAGCTGCTGCCTTCAGCTCAGATCATGATCTCAGGGTCCTGGGATCGAGTCCCGCATCGGGCTCTCTGCTCAGCAGGGAGCCTGCTTCCCTCTCTCTCTCTCTCTCTCTCTCTCTGACTGCCTCTCTACTTGTGATCTCTGTCAAATAAATAAATAAAATCTTAAAAAAAATTGACATATCTAGTAAAATAATCCAATGATGGCCAAATAGAACTATAAAAATTGCTACATTAAATATGAGATGTTTTGTAGTTTTTCATTAACCAATGCATAGCAGACTCAAACTGGTGCCCAATGAACTTTTTCCTTCACTTTTAATAACAGAATGCCCATTTTTACATGGGCACGTTGATATCCAGCTGTTATTAAAGGGACATTTCTCAACTTCTCCAGAATTAGGTGTGACCATGTGTCAATGAGAAATATTGTGCAACAAAGAGGAAGTCTCTTTCAAAAAGTGTTCCCTTGTTCCCTTGTCCCCTTCCTCAGTCCTACAACTTGGAACTGGGATAAGAGCACTGTTATTCTAATAAACACTCAGGATAAAGATGAGGGCCATATCTTAGTGATGTTAGGACAGCAAGGTGCAAAGAACGTCCGTCTGGAGCCTCTATACCAATCTTATACTGTTTACTTTGGGACTCCTTTTACACATGAAAGAAGTAGACCTCTGTCTTTTTTTTTTTTTAAGAAGATTTTATTTATTTATTTATTTATTTGTCAGAGCGAGAGAGAGTGCAAGTGCGCGTAAGTAGGCAGAGTGGCAGGCAGAGACGGAGAGAAGCAGGCTCCCTGCCGGGGTCCTACTGAGCAAGGAGCCCGATGTGGGACTTGATTCCAGGACCCTGGGATCATGACCTGAGCGGAAGGCAGCGGCTTAACCAACTAGGCCACCCAAGTGTCCCAGACCTCTGTCTTTTTTAATGTTATTGACTTTTTGGGTCTTTATGTAATAGGCAGGTAATATAATCCTATCTGATACCATTCCTTTTGCTGCTAGTTTACTTGTTGAGCAGATATTTACTGAAAACAAAATAGGTTAAGGCTCATGGACATGAAGAACACATAACTCTTGTCTTTGAGAAACCATCAGTTTAATTAAAGGTAGTACCATATAATAATTTATAATGTCTTTCTGAAAATTAGTACAAAAATCCAGTGTCAAAAGAACATGTTCTATTTCTAGAAATATATTATCAAATTCCTGTCTTTTTATTTTTTTAAAGATTTTATTTATTTTTTTGACAGAGAGAGATCCCAAGTAGGCAGAGAGGCAGGCAGAGAGAGAGAGAGGAGGAAACAGGCTTCCTGCCAAGCAGTTAGTCCAATATGGGACTTGATCCCAAGACCTTGAGATCATGACCTGAGCCAAAGGCAGCGGCTTAACAGACTAAGCCACCCAAGTGGCAAGGTAGAGGCTTAACCCGCTGAGCCACACAGGCGCCCCTATTTTTTTTAAAGAATATATTTTTAAGTAATCTCTACACCCAACTTGGTGCTTGAATTTACAATCCTGACATCAAAAGTCACATGTTCTACTGATGGAGCCAGCCAGGTGCCCCAAATTCCTGTCTTTTTAGATAATCTTCAATGATACTATTCTAATGTCTCATACATGTTTTTAAATCTTAATTTTTTCTTCAAACTTCAAACTATTGGCTTAAACACAATGAGCATCTACTTAAGGGCAAACATTTTTCTTTTGTGTGTATGTGTGTGTGTGTGTGTGTTTTTTCTTTAAAGATTTTATTTATTTATTTCATAGACAGAGAGAGAGTACAAGCAGGGGGAGCAGCAGGGAAAGGGAGAAGCAGGCTCCCACTGAGCAGAGAGCCCGGTAAGGGGCTTGATCCTAGGAGCCTGGGATCATGACCTGAGCTGATGGCAGACACTTAACCGAATGAGCTGCCCAGGTGCCCCTAGGGTGAACATTTGCACACGTAATTATTTCTGTCTCTGTCTCTACTGAATTAAGCTTTGTACAATCTTTGTCTCTTAACACTAATATCAACACTTTGATTTTTTTTTATTTTTCCATTAGAAAGGACATACAAAAATATTCTAATGCAACAGTAAGAGCATTAACTTTGTCATATTCATTCATTCAATAAATACTAAGTGAACACTTACTATGTGCAAAGCACTGTAGCAAGCACTGAAGCAAAGTAGGAATGGACTTTGCTTTTAGAAGGGTATAGTCTTAGCAGTGGAAAAGAACATTAATCAATCACATGAATAAATATACAATTGTAAAATGTAGCAAGTGCAATGATGAAGAAATTGCTATGGAAACATTTAACAGAAAGACCTAGCAGTAAAAAAGATTATGTACTTTAAAGGTGTCAGTGGACAGTGTTTTAAAAAGTGGCTTCTTCAAAATCTGGATACATAAATTTGAAGTCTACCTGTAAATTAAGATGTTAAATATTACCTCAGATTTATGATTGGTGCTCTTTAGAAACCCGGCCCAAACTGGAGAAGTCACAGGCTTTAGAAAGGTGATGGTTGAAGACAAATGCTACAGTTGAGCAAGTTAGCCAAGTGAAAAAGGGTGAGGGAAATTATTCCAGGTATACACCATAACATCCTGGTAGGCATTCAAATAAGAAAAAAAGGCATGTCCCATTCTCAAGTATCTTAATATCTTAATACGTCTAGAGTACAGAGTAAGGAAGACAGAGTTAGGATAGAGAAGCAGTGGAAATGTTTTGGTGAGGTAAGGAGAGATCATGTCATGAACAGCCTTGTAGGCCATTTGGGGAGTTTGGACTTTGTTTAGAAAATAATGAGGAATCACTGAAGAGTGTGAAGCAGAGAGAGAGAATGATAAAGTAAGATTTGAACTTTCAGAAAAATCGTATTTTAATGATCTTACACGTTAAGAAAGACATTTTATAGAACTTTTAAAATAAGAAAATTTAACCTCTTCCCCCACCCTTTTTATTTGATAAAACCTGTTCACTATTCCACCAAAGTAGGAAAATACTTCAGGCCCTGGTATCTCCTGCGTGTGGTTTCAAAACCACACCCCGCTGGTTTTAGATGAAAAATCTGTGATCCAGGAAATTTATGTAACTTTCCTACGTCAAAAAAGTAATTACTGGAAGAGTCAGAATTATAATCATCTTTACTTACTCTTTAGGATTCTAAATAGGCACCGCCCCCTCGCCCCCTCCCCGCGCGCCGCAACAAACAGCATTCCTGAACTAAAAGCCTTCAAGAAAACCGGACTCTCACATCTGCTAGACGGAGACAGAAATTCCAACCTCATATACCTGCTGTAGGGATTAAATGAGAGGCGCATAGGAAGTAGTGGCATAAATTAGCTTTAGCATCTATTAGAACACGTTACTGTAACACATCCATGATTCACACTGTTTGGTATTACCAAAAGGACGCTGTACTCAGCCCAAGTCACTATTTCGGGAGAACGTGCAAGTATAGAATGACCAGCAATCAGAAGATCCTCTGTTCAGAGGGCACAAAATCCCGCAATCACACACCATCTGTTTTGGGGGTCTGGTTTGAAATCTCCCAGTCGGGGGATGCAGATTTCAACTCGCCCAGGGCTTATCTCTGTAGCTACCTTTCCTCTTCTTGGCCAATGTTGCCTCTACTGGTAAAGGCCCAACCCAGCGCTCTTCATTTTCCTCTTCATTCTCTTGGGCCACCGCCACTACCACTGTCAGCTCTCTTTCGCTGAGTTCTGCTTTTTCCGGTTCCTCCGGGTCCCGGCGCCTTCTCCTTCTCAGCTGCGAATCGCTACCACCTTCCGACGCCATATTGCCCGAATTGTCAGAAACGGCGCGACACACGCAGCTCTGCTACCAATCTTAAAAGCGGCGCAGTTTGTCCGTCAGCGGACAAGCGAGTTTCCGGATTGGCTGGCGTGGGTAGAAGCAGACCAATTAGCAAGCAGCGCGCGCAAACTTCCTAGGCTAGGAATCCTTGTCTACAGGAGACTGAAGTGACCTGAAGTCCGTGACCCTGTGGTGGTAAGACATAGGCAGAACTCCTTAACGGTTGAAAAAAACTTGACGCTGGGCCTGACGGTCCCAGGACGTGAAACTGCAGCCCGGACGGTGGGACCCTTACCTCACCGGAATTGCTTACGGGACGTCCGGCCAGTCGTTGTGACCGGCTCTTCTCCCTCTCTAGAAACGCTCCGGATTAGGGGAGAATGCCCGAGGCAGGGAATTGAGGGAACTGGTTAATTTGCGGGCCTCCCTTCAAGCCCTCCAAACTGACTTCTTGCCGGGGGGGGGGGGGGGCGGGTGGGGGGGGGTGGAGAGAATTATATACTGTATTATTCCAATAAGGTAAGGTGGAGAAAAAATATTATTAAAGTCATAAGGAAGAGAAATACATTTTCAGTACTATGTGTGTATTTACTGGGGGAAAAATTGTTTGTTGAAGTGGAGCTGCAGTGTTCAGCAGTATGTTGTTCAAGGGCCAACTGTGTTAGTTCTGGGTAGACGACATAATGATTGGCTATTCGTATATATTTCAAAATGATCACCACAGCATCTAGTTAACATCTGTCACCATGTGTACAGAATTTTTTTCTCTGTGATGAGACCTTTGAAGATCTACTGTCTTAGAAACTTTCAAATACAGCATTATTGACTATAGTCACAAGCTGCACATTTCATCCCCATGACTTACTGTTTTATAACTGCAAGTTTGTACTTTCTGGCCCCCTTTACCCATTTTTCCCTCTCCCCACACTGCCTCTGGTAACTACCAATCTGTTCTCTGTATCTATGAACTTGGTTCTCTTTCTTTACCCCCCGCCCCCCTCAAGATTCCACATCGCACTTAAGTGGAATCATTTGGGAAATGTCTTACTCAGTCTGATTTATTTCATTTAGCATAATGCCCTTGAGGGCCATCCTTGTTATTGCAAACAGGAAGAGTTCCTTTTTTTTTTTTAGAATATATTTTTTTAAGGTTTTATTTATATATTTGACAGGGATCACAAGTGGGCAGAGAGGCAGGCGGGGGGGGGGGGGGGAAGCAGGCTTGCCACGGAGCAGAGAGCCTGGGATCATGACCTGAGCCGAAGGCAGAGGCTTTAACCCACTGAGCCACCCAGGTACCCCGAGTTCCTTCTTTTTTTTATAGCTGAATAATATTTCTTTGTGTAAGGGTGTATGTGTGTTTATACATGGCCACATTTCCTTTATCCATTCTTCTATGAATACCTAGGTTGTTCCTGTATCTCGGTTATTGCTAATTAATGCTGTAGTGAATATGGTGGGTGCATGTATCTTTGAAATTAGTGTTTTTATTTGCTTCAGATAAATACCCAGAAGAGGAGTTGCTGGATCATATGGTGGTTCTGTGTTTAATTTTTGAGGAACCTCCAAGATATTTTCCACAGTGGCAGTGTGAATTTACCTTCCACCAATAGTGCGTATTTCTTGTCTTTTTGAAAATAGCTATTCTAAGAGGTATGAGGTGATATCTCATAGTGGTTTTGATTTGCATTTACCGATGATTAGTGATGTTGAGCATCTTTACATGTATCCGTTCGCCATCTTTCTTCTTTAGAGAAATTTCTATTCAGATCCTCTGCCTATCTTTTAATTGAATTTTTTTTTTTGCTTTTGAGTTGTAAGAGTTCTAATATACTTTGAATATTAACCCTTTTTTAGAAATGATTTTCAAATATTTTCTCCTCTTCCATTTTCATTTTGTTGATGGTTTCCTTTGCCGAGCAGAAACTTTTCGTTTGCTGAATTCACACTTGTTTATTTTTTCTTTTGTTGCCTTTGCTTTTGGTGTCAGCACCTACTTCCACACACACCTGCCAAATATCCCCAAGGCGATTACTGCCTATCTTTCTTTCAGGAGTTTTTGTAGTTTCAGGTCTTACATTAAAGTCTTTAATCCATTCCGAGTTAATATTTGTGTAAGGTGTTAGGTAGTGGTCCTGTTTGATTCTTTTGCATGTGGCTATCCAGTTTTCCCAGCACAATTTATTGAAGACATTGTTCTTTCCCCATTGTTTGTTACTGGCTCCTTTGTTGTAAATTGACCATATGTGTGTGGGGTTTATTTCTGACCTTCTGTTCTATTCCATTGATCTTAGAATTGTATGGATACTTTCTATTAGTTTATTTCATGTATGTTAGTCTTTTTCCAATAATAGTATGAGTTTCTTTAATTTGGTATTAGATCTTTTAAGTTTGTATAGCATAGTATCCCTAAATATGGCAATATTCTTCAGTACGTGAGTGGGAATTGGAATGCTAACTGAGATCCCTGAGGTTGACTTGCTCTCTTTTTAGGAAGGTACATTTAAGAATACAAAATGTGGTAAAGAAATAGAGTTAAACTCTATATAAAAACTCTTATATGTTTTTAAAAATCTGTATTCTAGGGACGCCTGAGTGGCTCAGGGGCGCCTTCGGCTCAGGTCATGCTCTCATGGCCCTGGAATTGGGCCCCACCTCAGGCTCTCTGCTCAGTGGGGAGCCTGCTTCCCTATCTCTGCCTGCTGCTCTGCCTACTTGTGCTCTCTCACTCTGTCAAATAAGTAAATAAAATCTTAAAAAAAATCTGTATTCTCATGCTACATTGAGTTTCTATTTCAGCTAGTTTGTTGAACATCTATCCACACACATGCACACAATTTAAAATTTTTTCACATGCAATGTATTTTACTGATTAGTATTCGACAAAGTGGGGAAAAGAACAATTTGCACTTAATTTTTTTTTTTTTTTTGCACTTAATTTTTAAGTTAAGGTATATTTAAAACAAATAGGTGTATATGCTTGACTTTTTTGCTTGAAAATATTCTAAAATTGTTAATGATTGTGGCTTTGTGTATTTAACTATATCTTTTATGTATACCAAGGAAGATGTTCTGTGCAAACATTTTTGGATATGGCATAAATTACTTAACTAGTCTTACTAATTGACTTCAGAAAGGTAATTGTAATGTTAATAGCTAATTATGATATATTTCATTATATGCCTGGTACAGTTCTAAGAGCTTTATACATATTAACTTATCGAACTGTGATAAATTTATGGGGTAATATTATTATCTTCATTTTACAGATAAAGAAACTGAGGCTCAGATTATTTAAGTGACTTGCGCAAGGTCACACAGCTTGTAAGTATTGAAGCTAGGAATAAACCTAGATAGTCCAATTGTAGAGTTCACACAAAGTTTTTTGGATAATGCTGTAGTAAGCATACCCATGTAGACTGAAGCAAATATATCTATCTGAAGCAAATATATCTATTCTATTCCTAGGAATAGAATTTTTGGGTCAGAAAATAACTGTATTTAAAATTTTGATGGATATTGCTTATTATCCTCCAAAGTGATTGGTTTACCAACAGTGCATAGTTCTTTTTCAACACTCTTTTCAATCTTGTTTCTTCTTTTTTTTTTTTTTCAAGATTTATTTGACAGAGAGAGAAATCACAAGTAGGCAGAGAGGAAGCGGGCAGAGGGTGGGGGAGCAGGTGCTCCTGCTGAGCAGAGAGCCTGATGCAGGACTCGATTCCAGGACCCTGAGATCATGACCTGAGCCAAAGGCAGAGGCTTAACCCACTGAGCCACCGATGCACCCCAAATTTTAACTTTTTAATGATATCTTTGTCCATGCAGAATTTTTAAAAATTTTATGGAGATTTTACTTAGTTTTGTTAGGAATGCTTTTCCAATCCAAGCAAAAAAGATGTCTCCATGTTTTCTTCATGTTCTATTTTATCATTTCTGTTTTTGGAATTTTTGAGGAATGCAGGGATGGTGTTAAGATTGAAGTATATATCTAGGGTTATTTTTCCCCCCAAATATTATGCAGTTAGTTAAAAAGAATGAGTAAGTTCTATAGAAGGCCACATTATACATAGGGGGAAAAGCAATATAGTATAGGAAATATCCTCCAATTAGGATTGTTCTTATATCTCTTTAATTTGCTTTGCTATAGAGGCACCTGCATGGCTCAGTCAGTTAAGCATCTGCTTTTGGCTCAGGTCATGCCAGAGTCCTGAGATCAAGTCCCTCATCGGGCTCTCTGAGGAGCCTACTTCCCTTTCTCCCACCACCTGCTCATTCTCTCTCTCTGTCAAATAATTATATAAAATTTTCAAAAAATTTACATGTCTGTTATATATCATAGGTCCATAAATGTGTGAATCTAGAAGGACTTTCTTTTTGTGTTCCATTGCTCAGTTTGCCTATCCATGTGCTAATTCTACAATATAAAAATTAGTATAGTTTTATAATAAGTTTAAAACCTGATAAAGCAAGCCTTCTCATCTTCATGATGGTCTTGGCTGTTTTTGGCTTCTTACCTTTCTGTAAACTTAAGAATTAGCTTGTCATGTGCCACAAAAACAAGAAAAAAATTTGATTAAGGTTTAATAGATCAACTTGAGGGAAATAACATCTTTACAGTATTGAGTCCTTCAATCTGTGAACATGATGTATCTCCCTAAGTTTCTTTAAAACCTCTCTCTTCGGGGCACCTGGGTGGCTCAGTGGGTTAAGCCTCTGCCTTTGGCTCAGGTCATGATCTCAGGGTTCTGGGATTGAGCCCCGCATTGGGCTCTCGGCTCTGCTTCTCTGCTTACTTGTGATCTCTCTCTCTGTCAAATAAATAAATAAAATCTTCAAAACCAAACAAACAAAAAAACCTCTCTGTTGATAAGTCTGATTAAACAATATAAAACTTAAGTTCCATAAGAGTAGAAATGTTTTGGGGGAGTGGGTTATTCTGATTTGCATTTGGTGTTGTGGGTTAGACATCTTTATTATTCTTTTTTGTTCTGTCTACTTCCTTAAAATTGTCCGACCTTGGAATTTCATGCCATCAGACTCCACCACCTACCACTCCTTGCAGTGGTCATCTAGCAGGATTACATCATGCTCCTTCATTTCTTGAAGATTTTTAGCTTCTGGTTCACTGCAACCTTCTGCAAAACTACTGTCCTACTTCATGGTGATTTTAATATCCATCTGTGGCCTCTCTTTTTCTTGACCGCTTTTCCTCTAGTGATTATATTCTTCGTCTTAGAATAGTTACTCATTCCTGTGGTCATACCTGAAAGACTCATTCTTTCACTTTGTCTTTGTCTGTATCTGTGCTGCTACACTATAGAAGAAAACATATAACCATGTTTTAGTTTCCCTTTAAATTGATAACTAATAATCTCAAGTGGGCATTTAATGCTACCCATTTATCCTACTATTTTATTCTTTCCCATTCTCTTATATATGTATTTTATACATTTCTTAATATATTTCTTAAATCTTCAGTGCTTTTCCCCATCCTCATTCATAGCCTCTGACCTTGGTTAACCATTTTCCTGAGAAAAGAGAAGCAGTCCAAATAGAACTTCCAAAAGATCCTGTCAACACATCTACTCATGTACTGCCTCTATGCCCCTAATATTCTGCCTACCCTGGATGAACTATATATACTTCAATCTTAAATCAACCCCTCTACATGTGTATTAAATCTCATTCTTCTTTCTCTCCTGCAACTTCTGCAATATTTCCTTCTATGTCATTTAAGATGCTCTATTTTCTTGTTTTTTTTTTACCTGAAGATTTATTTATTTTAGAGAGAGAGAGAGAAAGTGCATGCAAGCGAGAATGGGGAGAAGCAGAGAGAGACTCTCACGCGGACTCCCCACTGAGCATAGAGCCCATGCAGGGCTCTATCTGACGACCCTGAGATCATGACCTAAGCTGAAATCAAGGGTCAGATACTCTACTGTGTGAGCCACCCTGGTGCCTCTCTACCAAAACTACTCTTATAAAGGCCTCCAGTTTTGTGTATTTACTCCACTGAAATTATTGTGACAAATTATCCTAAGACTTAGAGGTGTAAAGCGACCGTTTACTTTGCTCAACAATTCTTTGCATCAAGAATTTAGACAGAATGCAGCAGGACAGCTTTTTTCTCTTCCACAATGTCTAGGCCCTTGTCTAGAAGACTCAATAATCTAAGGGCTGAATCATGAAGAATGTTCATGTGCATGTCTAATGGTTGATGCTAGCTTTTAGCTGCGAACCTCAGTTCCTTTCTCTATGGGTTTCACCATTGGTCTCTTCATTTGTGCCAGTTTGGACTTTCTCACAGAATGTTAGCTGCTTTGTAAGGGAGAGTATTCTGACACTGTTCTGAGATATTAGTGCTATTGCCTTTTATGACTTAGTCTTAGAAGTCACTTCCATAGTGACTTCTATTCATAAAGACGGTCAGAAAGTCATAGGTTCATGGGGAGGATAAATAGGCTCTAACTCTCAATAGGGAGTGATAACCTGAAATATTGCTGTGACTGTTTTTGGAAAATACAGTCCTCAACTCATATTGCTAAGTAAATTGTCAATTCCGTTTTATCTAATTTACCTTTCTCATATTTGATAATTTGATAATTCATCACTCCTTCCTTTAGTACTTTTGTATTTTGAATTTCAGGATTTCATACTCTTTATTAATTTTCCTCTTACCCTTTTGGTGCTTTTTAGACTGTTTTGGTGGTTCTTCCTCATTTTCTCCAGATCTGGAACTCTTCTCATTTCTGCCTGTATAATCTTGCTTTTGTGATCTCACCCAGTCTCATGGCTTTAAATATTTTGTATGGTGATGACTCGAATTCTAGCTTGAAACTTCCCCTTGAACTCCATACACATACATTCAGTTGCTTAATTAACATCTGCACTTTTTTAGCAAGTCCGAAATTGAATTCTTAATCATCTCTCCCCCATATCTTGCTGAATCTGTTTCCTCCACTCTCTTCTTCATCTTAGAAATCAACTGGCAACTCCATCTTTCTAATTACTTAGTTTTAAACTTTTTTTTTTT